>NW_026728063.1:713713-1048698 GCF_030684315.1 Stegostoma tigrinum | reverse complement strand
TTCTACGGACCCCAAATAGCAGTTGGTAGATCGAAGAACTCATTGGCCGGCAGATTGTTGCAAAGTGCAAACGTCGCAGGGTTGTTGTTATGGGTGACTTCAACTTTTCCAATATAGATCGAAACCTCCTTCGTGCAGATGGTTTGGATGGAGCCGTTTTTGTCAGGTGTGTTCAGGAGGGTTTCCTTACTCAGTATGTGGACAGGCCGACGAGGGGGGGAGGCCATTTTGGATTTGGTGTTCGGCAATGAGCCAGGACAGGTGTCAGATCTCGTGGTGGGAGAGCACTTTGGCGACAGTGACCACAACAGCCTCACATTTACCATAGCAATGGAAAGGGAAAGGAGCAGTTACCAGGGGAAGATATTTAACTGGGGTAAAGGAAACTATGACGCTATCAGACAGGAGTTGGGAAGTACAGATTGGGAGCAATTGTTCCACAGAAAGGGCACAGCAGACATGTGGAGGCTGTTCAAGGAGCAGATGTTGCGAGTCATGTATAAATTTGTTCCTCTGAGACAGGTGAGAAGGGGTAAGATGAAGGAGCCTTGGATGACTGGTACAGAGGTGCTTCTTGTCAAAAAGAAAAAGGCAGCGTACGTAAGGTGGAGGAAGTGAGGGTCTGGCACAGCTTTAGAGTATTACAGGCCTGCTCGGAAGGAGCTCAAAAGATATTGCCTGTACAATTGTTACCTGTTACAACCTTTGCGTCCACGCTTGCTCATTCAATGGTGTCAAGATGCCAGCAGTGCATGTACCTTCTCCATCCCGTAATGCCGTCAGCTCACACAAGACATGGTCCATACTTAAAATCTTCTGATCAACCAAAGTTCAATGTTTTGGACATTTTAGTTATCTGTCATGAAACGAAAACTGATTCTGACTGGCATGACCTGCAGTGCAAATGAATATAATCTGCGAAACGAGATTCCTTATGGGCTTGCATCCACTACAGATAATTGCTTTTCAAAGACGTTGCATACATGCATTTTATTCTCCTGTCACCTTTAGATTTTTTTTTTGTTTATGCATGTTGTGTGGGTTTCCAGTCAGGCCCATAAACACAGGTTGATGCAGTCACTGTTATAACACGGTATTGAAGGAGAATTTGTGATCTTTGGAGTTTCATTCCAGTGTCTGAAGGAGTGCATCATCAAGCCACTTCAGATCTCTTCTGGTGACTATATTGTTGCAAGTTTTCAAGTGTTACCGATGGTCACATAAAATATGGCCTTTTTGTTGTTGCACTATTCAGCTTAACTGCACCTTATCTAGTATTTAGGCTTGGAAACAATTTTAATTTTTTTTGATTTACTAATTCAAAATCATTTATGATTGCTGTCATGATATCTACAATAGGTTATTTTGGTTGGACATACAGGATTGGATCTGTCTTTCCCCAACTATGAATGGAATTCAAGTATGCGCTTATAAAACCCCTTCTGGGCAAGGTAGTTGCTCAGTGGTTAGAGCTGCTCATGCACTGGGGAGCCAGTTGAGATTCCAGTCTTGGGTAATTATCTGTGTGGAATTGACACGTCCTCCCCGCATCTGCGAGGGGCTTCTGCCAGGTGCTGCAGTTTCCTCCCATTGTTCAAAGATGTGCAGGTCCTTATATGTGATTTGTGAAGCATTTCTTCAATGTTTCAATCCTGCCAGCATCCAGTGCCTTGGACAAAATAACTGGAGATGAATAAAAGATACTGAGCCTTTTGACACCATTTCCTGCTGGATTTTCATCAATCCTGCTTAATATCGGTGACAACTTCCATGACCTTTTTGATGCTATGTCTGAATTGACAGTCTAGTTCCAAATATTTGTTTGGCAGTATTTCAAGGTCTCTGTTACAGCATACCCATGAATGTCCACTTCAAAAGATACTTTCATATCATAGAATCCCTACAGTGTGGAAACAAGCCCCTTTTGACCCAACAAGTCCACAGCCACCCTCCAAAGAGCATCTCACCCTGACCCATCCCTCGACCCTTTCCTCAGTAACCCTGCATTTCCCATGACTAACACACTGAATCTACACATCCCTAAACACAATGGGCAAGTTTGGCATGGCCCATACACCTAGCCTGCACATCTTTGGACTGTGGGAGGAAACCAGAGCACCCAGCAGGAACCCATGCAGGCATGGGCAGAATGTACAAACTCCGCACAGAAGATCGCCCAACGGTGGGATCGAACCTGGGTCCCTGGCGCTGTGAGTCAGCAGTGCTAACCACTGAGCTACCGTGCTGCCCTTGGAGTTAGACAGAGCTTGCTTGTTCCTGGGTGGCCTCAAACTGCCAACCTCCACTTAGTGGCAAAAGTGCTGACCAACTGCACTCATCTTCACTGGTTTTTGCTTTGTATCATTGAATTCAATCCTTCAAACTCTATGATAAATATTTAAATTTCCATTGATATTTGAGGGTTGTTTTTAGTACACCGTATTGGTTTATTATGTTTCAATGGTACGTAATGAATATTGTATGTATATGCAAATGGGCAAGTTGGTAACGATGCAGTCCGCAGACCTGGAGGATAATAACACTGTCCTTCAATCGCCCACGATGCCCTCTGCAAATTGGTAGAAAACAAAAATTTCTATAAAATTCATCTCTCCTCCCGTCAGTGGATCAAAATTAATTCAGGATTTTGTACAGGCCAATAAGCGTAAGATTACGTGAGCCTAAACAAAACTACTGGCTCGTATTAGTTCAGTAAAGTGAAAGGGCAACAATAGAGGTAGTAGGAACTGCAGATGCTGGAGAATCTGAGATAAGAAGGTGTAAAGCTGGATGAACACAGCAGGTCAAGCAGTATCATCCGGCTCAGCACCTTGTTATCTCAGATTCTCCAGCGCCAATTTTCTGAAGTCGGGTCTCGTCCCGAAACATCAGCTTTCTTGCTCCTCTGATGCTGCTTGACCTGCTGTGTTCATCCAGCTCTCCACCTTGGGCAACAATTGAGTATGTTTTAAGTCACTAGATATGTTACGTGGGTTTGTCTTCCTTAGGGTGGAGTTAGTGGAACCGAAAAAGATGTCTCCCTCACAGCGTTTTTGACAAAAGAATTGCATCGTTCCTTGGTGGCCTTTCAACAGAAGAATATTCAGAGATTTCACGAGTGGTAAGAATGTAACTTCCTTTACTTTTCTTTATCTCACTTTTTCCAACAATTGGAAAATAGATTTTAGAAATAACATCAAGCTGATGAAGTGTGAAAAGAAGAATAATTCCAAGCAGTGGTGGGAGTTGGTCAGTGAGGTGGGAGGAGTGGATTGGTGGGAGAGAAGGCGGACAGGTCATGGAGGCTGGGATGAGGGGAGGAACTAGTCTTGGGATGAGGCTGGCAGGTGGGGAGATTTTGAGGGTGGCCAAGTCCACATTGAGGCTATTGAGTTGGAAGCTCCCGAGGCGGAATATGAGGTGCTGCTCCTCCGGTTTCTGGGTGGTGTGGTTGTGACACTGGAAGAGGCCCAGGATGGACATGTCGTTCAGGGAGTGGCAGGGGGAGTTGAAGTGATGCAATGATTTGGATATGAAAATAGAAAGTGTGGTTAGTAAGTTTCCCAATGATTGAAGGTGTAGTAGCCAGCCAAGAAGGTCACCTCAGAATGCAATGGGACATTGACAAGGGCCAATAAACTGAGGAGTGGCAGATGGAGTTGAGGTTAGATAAATGTGAGGTGCTACATTTTGGAAAGGCAAATCAGGGCAGCACGTATACACTGAAGGTTGTGGGGAGTGTTGCTTAATAAAGAGACGCTGGAGTGCAGTTTCGTAGTTCCATCAAAGTACAGCCACCGGTCGAAAGGATATGAGGGAGACATTTGGTGTGCTCGCCTTTATCGGTCAGTGCATTGAGGATAGGAGTTGGGAGATCACTTAGCAGCTATATAGGACATTGATTCGGCTGCTTTTGGAATACTGCAATCGATTTTGGTCTCCTTGCGAGAGGAAGGATGTCGGCGCAACATTGAGGGCCGAAGGGCCTGTTCTGCGCTCTATTGTTGTATGTTGTAAACTTGAAAGGGTTCAGAGAAGATCTACAAGGACGTTACCAGCATCGGAGGTTGGAGGTATACCGTGGGCTTGAACAGGCAGCTATTTCTTGGAACTTTGGAGTTCAGGGCTGACCATATAGAAGTTTATACAATTACGAGGGACGTGGAGAGAGCGAACAGCCAAGATCTTTTCCCCGGATTGCTGGAATCCAAAACTGGAGGGAATAGGTTAAAAATGAGAGAGGGAAGATTTAAAATGGACCGGATTTTTTTCATAGTGGTGCATGTATGGAATGAGCTGCCAGAGGAAGTGGTGGAGGCTTGTACGTTTAAAAGGCATGTGGATGGGTATATGAATAGGATGGGTTGAGAGGAATATGGGCCAAATGCTGGCAAATGGGACTAAATTAATTTAGGATATCTGGTCAACATAGACAAATTGGGCCAAAGGATCAGTTTCCCAACTGTACATCTCTCTGACTCTAAGTGTCTTTTTTCTGAACCACGTGGCCCAGAATGAGAAAAACTTGAATCAGGATTTGGGAATGTGACAATTCTAATTGGATCTGTTTGATGAAATTACCTCTGTAGGTAATGGTGGTTGAATTATGATTTATCAAATTTGAGTTTATTGCAGCATCTTATAGAATAGAGGAAACACATGTAATCAAAATTGAAAATCAAAACTTGGTAAAATTTTGCATTGGAAATACATGACCAGCCATTGGAGGAGATTCATGACCATTGCATTCAAGTGAGAACAACAAATGGGATTCAGTGACTCAGTGAAATGGGATTCAGTGACTCAGTGAAATGGGATGCAGTGACTGAGGGTAATGGGATGAAGTGACTGAGGGGAATGGGATGAAGTGACTGAGGGGAATGGGATGAAGTGACTGAGGGGAATGGGATGAAGTGACTGAGGGGAATGGGATGAAGTGACTGAGGGGAATGGGATGAAGTGACTGAGGGGAATGGGATGAAGTGACTGAGGGGAATGGGATGAAGTGACTGAGGGGAATGGGATGAAGTGACTGAGGGGAATGGGATGAAGTGACTGAGGGGAATGGGATGAAGTGACTGAGGGGAATGGGATGAAGTGACTGAGGGGAATGGGATGAAGTGACTGAGGGGAATGGGATGAAGTGACTGAGGGGAATGGGATGAAGTGACTGAGGGTAATGGGATGAAGTGACTGAGGGTAATGGGATGAAGTGACTGAGGGTAATGGGATGAAGTGACTGAGGGTAATGGGATGCAGTGACTGAGGGTAATAGGACGCAGTGACTTATGGAAATGGGATGCAGTGACTGAGAGAAATTAGATGCCGTTACTGATGGAAATGGGATGCAGTGACTGATGGAAATGGGATGCAGTGACTGATGGAAATAGTGTGCTGTGACTGACGGAAATGGGTTGCAGTGGCTGAGTGAAATGGGATGCGGTGACTGATGGAAATGGGAGGCACTGACTGAGTGAAATGGATGCAGTGTCTCAGTTAAATTGTATTCACTGTCTCCGTTAAATGGAATGCAGTGACTGACCTAATGGGAAGGAGTGAATGAGGTAATCGGGATGCAGTGCCCGACTGGTCTTGGGTTGCAGTGACTGAGGGAAGTGGGTTGCAGTGACTGAGGGAAGTGGGATGCAGTGACTGAGTGAAATGAGATGCATTGACTGAGTGAATTGGGATGCAGTGACTAATGGAGTTGGAGTGCAGTGACCACATCAGATTTGGTACTGGGTCATGAGCCTGGCCAGGTGTTAGATTTCGAAGTAAGTGATCACCTTGGTGATAGCGATCACAATTCTGTTATGTTTAATTTAGTGATGGAAAGGGATAGGTGTCCACCACTGGGCAAGAGTTATATCTGGGGGAAAGGCAATTACGATGAGATTAGGCGAGATTTAGGGAGCATAGGATGGGGAAGGAATCTGCAGGGGATGGGCCCAGTAGAAATGTGGAGCTTATTCAATGAAAAGCTGCTGTGTGTCCTACATAAGTATGTACGTGTCAGGCAGGGAGGAAGCTGTAGAGCGCGGGAGCCGTGGTTTACGAAGGAAGTAGAATCCCTGGTCAAGAGGAAGCACAAGGCTTCTGTTAGTATAAGATGTGAATGCTCAGTTGGGGTGCTTGAGGGTTACAAGGTAGCCAGGAAAGACCGAAAGAGAGAGCTCAGAAGAGCCAGGAGGAGACATGAGAAGTTGTTGTCGGATAGGATCAGCGTAAACCCTACGGCTTTCTATCGGTATTTAAGGAATAAACGAATGACAAAAGTTAGATTAGGCCCAATCAAGGATAGTAGTGGTAAGTTGTGTGTGGAGTCAGATGAGATAGGGGAAGCGCTAAATGAATATTTTTCAACAGTATTCATTCTAGAAAACGACAATGTTGTCGAGGAGAATACAGAGATACAGGCTACTGGACTAGGTGGGATTGAGGTTCACAAGGAAGAGGTATTTGAAATCCTACAGAGGGTGAAGATAGCTATGACCCCTGGGCCGGATTGGATTTATCCTCGGATCCTCGGGGAATCCAGGGAGGAGATTGCCGAGCCTTTGGCATTGATCTTTAACTCGTCATTGCCTGCAGGAATAGTGCCAGATGACTGGAGGATAGCAATTGTGGTTCTCCTGTTCAAGAAGGGGAGTAGAGACAACCCTGGTAATTATCGGCCAGTGAGCCTTAGTTCAGTTGTTGGTAAAGTGTCGGAAAAGGTGATATGGGGTAGGATTTACAATCATCTAGAAAAGAATAAATTGGTTAGGGATAGTCAGCACGGTTTTGTGAAGGGTAGGTCATGCCTCACAAACCTTATTGAGTTCTTTGGAGAAGGTGACCAAACAGGTAGATGAGAGTAAACCGGTTGATGTGGAGTATTTGGATTTCAGCAAGGCGTTCGACAAGATTCCCCATAACAGACTATTGTACAAAATGCAGAGGAATGGAATTGTGGGAGATATAGCAGTTTGGATCGGAAATTGGCTGGCTGAAAGAAGACAGAGGGTGGTAGTTGATGGGAAACATTCATCCTGGAGACCAGGTACTGGTGGTGTACCGCAAGGGTCGGTGTTGGGTCCACTGCTGTTTGTCATTTTTATAAATGACCTGGATGAGGGCGTAGAAGGATGGGTTAGTAACTTTGCAGATGACACTAAGATAGGTGGAGTTGTGGTCTGCCCTGACCCGCTCACGGCGACGTGCCCCCGCCGCCCTGACCCGCTCATGGCGACATGCCCGCTCCACCGTGACCCGCTCACGGCGACGTGCCCCAGCGGCCCTGACCCGCTCACGGCGACGTGCCCGCTCCGCGCTGACCCGCTCACGGCGACGTGTCCATTCCGCCCTGACCCGCTCACGGCGACGTGCCCCCGCCGCCCTGCCCCGCTCACGGGGACCTGCCCCCCGCAGCCCTGCCCCGCTGACGGGGACCTGCCCCCCGCAGCCCTGCCCCGCTGACGGGGACCTGCCCCCCGCAGCCCTGCCCCGCTGACGGGGACCTGCCCCCCGCAGCCCTGCCCCGCTGACGGGGACCTGCCCCCCGCAGCCCTGCCCCGCTGACGGGGACCTGCCCCCCGCAGCCCTGCCCCGCTGACGGGGACCTGCCCCCCGCAGCCCTGCCCCGCTGACGGGGACCTGCCCCCCGCAGCCCTGCCCCGCTGACGGGGACCTGCCCCCCGCAGCCCTGCCCCGCTGACGGGGACCTGCCCCCCGCAGCCCTGCCCCGCTGACGGGGACCTGCCCCCCGCAGCCCTGCCCCGCTGACGGGGACCTGCCCCCCGCAGCCCTGCCCCGCTGACGGGGACCTGCCCCCCGCAGCCCTGCCCCGCTGACGGGGACCTGCCCCCCGCAGCCCTGCCCCGCTGACGGGGACCTGCCCCCCGCAGCCCTGCCCCGCTGACGGGGACCTGCCCCCCGCAGCCCTGCCCCGCTGACGGGGACCTGCCCCCCGCAGCCCTGCCCCGCTGACGGGGACCTGCCCCCCGCAGCCCTGCCCCGCTGACGGGGACCTGCCCCCCGCAGCCCTGCCCCGCTGACGGGGACCTGCCCCCCGCAGCCCTGCCCCGCTGACGGGGACCTGCCCCCCGCAGCCCTGCCCCGCTGACGGGGACCTGCCCCCCGCAGCCCTGCCCCGCTGACGGGGACCTGCCCCCCGCAGCCCTGCCCCGCTGACGGGGACCTGCCCCCCGCAGCCCTGCCCCGCTGACGGGGACCTGCCCCCCGCAGCCCTGCCCCGCTGACGGGGACCTGCCCCCCGCAGCCCTGCCCCGCTGACGGGGACCTGCCCCCCGCAGCCCTGCCCCGCTGACGGGGACCTGCCCCCCGCAGCCCTGCCCCGCTGACGGGGACCTGCCCCCCGCAGCCCTGCCCCGCTGACGGGGACCTGCCCCCCGCAGCCCTGCCCCGCTGACGGGGACCTGCCCCCCGCAGCCCTGCCCCGCTGACGGGGACCTGCCCCCCGCAGCCCTGCCCCGCTGACGGGGACCTGCCCCCCGCAGCCCTGCCCCGCTGACGGGGACCTGCCCCCCGCAGCCCTGCCCCGCTGACGGGGACCTGCCCCCCGCAGCCCTGCCCCGCTGACGGGGACCTGCCCCCCGCAGCCCTGCCCCGCTGACGGGGACCTGCCCCCCGCAGCCCTGCCCCGCTGACGGGGACCTGCCCCCCGCAGCCCTGCCCCGCTGACGGGGACCTGCCCCCCGCAGCCCTGCCCCGCTGACGGGGACCTGCCCCCCGCAGCCCTGCCCCGCTGACGGGGACCTGCCCCCCGCAGCCCTGCCCCGCTGACGGGGACCTGCCCCCCGCAGCCCTGCCCCGCTGACGGGGACCTGCCCCCCGCAGCCCTGCCCCGCTGACGGGGACCTGCCCCCCGCAGCCCTGCCCCGCTGACGGGGACCTGCCCCCCGCAGCCCTGCCCCGCTGACGGGGACCTGCCCCCCGCAGCCCTGCCCCGCTGACGGGGACCTGCCCCCCGCAGCCCTGCCCCGCTGACGGGGACCTGCCCCCCGCAGCCCTGCCCCGCTGACGGGGACCGGCCCCCCCCAGCCCTGCCCCGCTGACGGGGACCGGCCCCCCCCAGCCCTGTCCCGCTGACGGGGACCGGCCCCCCCCAGCCCTGCCCCGCTGACGGGGACCGGCCCCCCCCCCCAGCCCTGTCCCGCTCACGGGGACCGGCCCCCCCCCAGCCCTGTCCCGCTCACGGGGACCGGCCCCCCCCCAGCCCTGTCCCGCTCACGGGGACCGGCCCCCTCCAGCCCTGTCCCGCTGACGGGGACTGGGCCCCGCATCCCTGTCCCGCTCACAGCGTACTGCCCCCCGCAGCCCTGTCCCGCTGACAGGGACTGGCCCCCGCAGTCCCGAACGGCTCACAGCGACTTGACCCCCGCAGTCCAGTTACGCTCACAGCGTACTCCCCCTCCCAGGCCTGTCCCGCTGACAGGGACTGGCCCCCGCATCCCTGTCCCGCTCACAGCGTACTGCCCCCCGCAGCCCTGTCCCGTTCACTGCGATTTGCCCCCCGCAGTCCTTTCCCGCTGACAGGGTCTTGCCCCCGCAGTCCTGACCCGCTCACTGCGATTTGCCCCCTGCAGTCCTCTCCCGCTCAACTGCATTTTGCCCCCTGCAGTCCTTACCCGCTCACTGTGATTTGCCCCCTGCAGTCCTGACCCACTCACTGCGATTTGCCCCCTGCAGGTCTGACCCTCTGACAGGGACTTGCCCCCTGCCGTCCTGACCCGCTCACTGCGATTTGTCCCCCGCAGTCCTGACCCGCTCACTGCGATTTGCCCCCCGCAGCCCTGACCCGCTAACTGCGATTTGCCCCCCGCAGCCCTGTCCCGCTGACAAGGACTGGCCCCCGCAGCCCTGTCCCGCTCACAGCGTACTGCCCCCCACAGCCGTGTCGCGCTCACAGGGACTTGTCCCCCGCAGTCCTCGTCCGCTGACAGGGACTGGCCCCCGCAGCCCTGTCCCGCTCACAGCGTACTGCCCCCCGCAGCCGTGTCGCGCTCACAGGGACTTGTCCCCCGCAGTCCTCGACCGCTCACAGCGACTGGCCCCCGCAGCCCTGTCCCGCTCACAGCGTACTGCCCCCCGCAGCCGTGTCCCGCTCACAGGGACTTGTCCCCCGCAGTCCTCGTCCGCTCACAGCGACTGGCCCCCGCAGCCCTGTCCCGCTCACAGGGACTGGGCCCAGCAGTCCTGTCCGCTCACAGGGACTGGCCCCCGCAGTCCCGATCGGCTCACAGCGACTTGCCCCCCGCAGTCCAGTTACGCTCACAGCGTACTCCCCCTCCCAGGCCTGTCCCGCTCACAGGGACTGGGCCCCGCAGCCCTGACCCGCTCAACTGCGATTTGCCCCCGCAGCCCTGACCCGCTCAACTGCATTTTGCCCCCTGCAGCCCTGACCCGCTCAACTGCGATTTGCCCCCTGCAGGTCTGACCCTCTGACAGGGACTTAGAACATAGAACAGTACAGCACAGAACAGGCCCTTCAGCCCACAATGTTGTGCCGACCATTGATCCTCATGTATGCACCCTCAATATTCTGTGACCATATGCATGTCCAGCAGTCTCTTAAATGACCCCAATGACCTTGCTTCCACAACTGCTGCTGGCAATGCATTCCAGTTTGAGGGCAAAGAGAAATGGACAATGAACGTTAGCTTAGCCAGTGATGAATACATCCCATGAATGAATGGATCACAAAAAAAATCACATCAGCCACAACGTTATTGCGTAGCGAAGCAGGCTCAATGGCTGAAAGGTGCACTCCTGCGCCTATTTCTTTCAATGTTATGTTCTAAGAAGCAGCAAGGAGTTGTTTAAGTCCCCAGATTACAATACATTAAATGCACAGAGTGCACTTGAATAATATATTTACAAATATATTTTAAAAACTTCCCATTACTTCCTTGCACTATGATTTATTAGTTATGTGAGAGCATAGCAATGACACCTGATGTGGAGAACCTGGTTAATTTAGTGATTTTGTTTTCTTAATTGCAGTAATAATTTCTGGTTAAGATTTATTAATTTTACTGGAATGTGATGATAAATTCTTACTAGGGACCTATCAAAATAATTATAATTGGAATAATGCAGTAATTCAAATCATGAATCAAATAAACAAATAATGCAGTAACCCAAATCATTAATCAAATAAATGGCTGTTTCATTCTGGAAATTTTTCGTTAAATTTTCATCATGACTAAACTCCAGGCCTTAGAGCCAGTCTCCTGGAATTACCACAAGTTCCAGGGTCTTCCTTTTTTTAAAAAATGTTAATAATATAGGTACTGTTCTACCTCTTTCAAACTTTGATGATCAGTGGCCACCATCAAATATTCCTTCTGTAGCAAGAGGACTGCCAGACAGAAATCCTCCATCACCTGAAGCTTCCAGTCTTGCATGAACAGCTGGTCCCAGATCAACAACACCGCTGGCAGATGCAAGATGCTGACAAAACCCTCTCCCATCCATTTTGCCCCCTGCCGTCCTGACCCGCTCACTGCGATTTGTCCCCTGCAGTCCTGACCCGGTCACTGCGATTTGCCCCCCGCAGCCCTGACCCGCTCACTGCGATTTGCCCCCCGCAGCCCTGTCCCGCTGACAGGGACTTGCCCCCCGCAGCCCTGTCCCGCTGACAGGGACTTGCCCCCCGCAGCACTGTCCCACTCACAGGGACTGGCGCCCGCAGCTCTGACCCGCTCACAGCGATTTGCCCCCTGCAGTCCTGTCCCACAGACAGGGACTCGCCCCCGCAGCCCTGACCCGCTTACAGCGACTTGCCCCCCGCAGTCCTGTCCCGCTCACAGTGTACTGCCCCCCCAAGCCCTGTCCCGCTCACAGGGACTGGGCCCCGCAGCACTGTCCTGCTGACAGGGACTAGCCCCTGCAGCCCTGACCCACTCACAGGGAATCACCCCCGCAGCCCTGACTAACTAACAGGGACTGGCCCCCGCAGCCATTACCCGCTCACAGGGAATCGCCCCCGCAGCCCAGACCAACTAAGAGGGACTGGTCCCCGCAGCCCTGACCTGCTCACAGGGACTGGGCCCCGCCGCCCTGTCCCGCTCACAGCGTACAACCCCCTGCAGCCCTGACCCGCTCACAGGGACTGGTCCCCGCAGCCGTGTCCCGCTCACAGGGACTTGGACCCGCAGCCCTGACCTGCTCACAGCGACTCGTCCCCCGCAGTCCTCGTCCGCTCACAGCGACTTGCCCCCGCAGCCCTGTCCCACTCACAGCGTCCTGCCCCCCCGCAGCCCTGTCCCGCTCACAGCGGCTTGGGCCCCGCAGCCCTGTCCCGCTCACAGGGATTGGCCTCCGCAGCCCTGACCCGCTCACAGAGACTGCCCCCCGCAGCCCTGACCCGCTCACAGGGACTGGGCCCCTGCAGTCCTGTCCGCTCACAGCGTACTGCCCCCTGCAGCCCTGTCCCGCTCACAGGGACTGGGCCCCGCAGCACTGTCCCGCTCACAGCGTATTGTCCCCCGCAGCCCTGACCCGCTCACAGGGAATTGCCCCCGCAGCCCTGACCCGATCACAGGGACTGGCCCCCGCAGTCCCGATCGGCTCACAGCGACTTGCCCCCCTGCAGTCCAGTTACGCTCACAGCGTACTCCCCCCCCCCCAGGCCTGTCCCGATCACAGGGACTGGGCCCCGCAGCCCTGACCCGCTCACGGAGACTGGCCCCCGCAGCCCTGACCCGCTCACGGGGACCGGCCCCCGCAGCCCTGACCCGCTCGCGGGGACCGGCCCCCGCAGCCCTGACCCGCTCGCGGGGACTTGGCCGCCCCAGTCCTGTCCCGCTCACAGCGTACTGCCCCCTGCAGCCATGTCCCGTTCGCAGGTACTGGCCCCCGCAGCACTGACCTGCTCGCAGGGATTGGCCCCCTCAGCCCTCAACCGCTCACAGGGACTGACCCCCGCAGCTCTGACCCGCTCACAGCGTACTGCCCCCCAGCATACCCGTCCCGCTCACAGGGACTGGCCCTCGCAGCCCTGTCCTGCTCACTGGGACTGGGCCCCGCAGCCCTGTCCCCCTGACAGCGTACTGCCCCCCGCAGCCCTGTCCCACTCGTAGCGTACTGCCCCCCGCAGCCCTGACCCGCTCACAGGGACTGGGCCCCTGCAGTCCTGTCCGCTCACAGGGACTGGGCCCCGCAGCACTGTCCCGCTCACAGCGTATTGTCCCCCGCAGCCCTGTCCCACTCGTAGCGTACTGCCCCCCGCAGCCCTGACCCGCTCACAGGGACTGGGCCCCTGCAGTCCTGTCCACTCACAGGGACTGGGCCCCGCAGCACTGTCCCGCTCACAGCGTATTGTCCCCCGCAGCCCTGACCCGCTCACAGGTACTAGCCCCCGCAGCCCTGACCCGCTCACAGGGAATTGCCCCCGCAGCCCTGACCCGATCACAGGGACTGGCCCCCGCAGTCCCGATCGGCTCACAGCGACTTGCCCCCCCGCAGTCCAGTTACGCTCACAGCGTACTCCCCCCCCCACCCCCAGGCCTGTCCCGATCACAGGGACTGGGCCCCGCAGCCCTGACCCGCTCACGGGGACCGGCCTCCGCAGCCCTGACCCGCTCACGGGGACCGGCCCCCGCAGCCCTGACCCGCTCGCGGGGACCGGCCCCCGCAGCCCTGACCCGCTCGCGGGGACTTGGCCGCCCCAGTCCTGTCCCGCTCACAGCGTACTGCCCCCTGCAGCCATGTCCCGTTCGCAGGTACTGGCCCCCGCAGCACTGACCTGCTCGCAGGGATTGGCCCCCTCAGCCCTCAACCGCTCGCAGGGACTGACCCCCGCAGCTCTGACCTGCTCACAGCGTACTGCCCCCCCGCATACCCGTCCCGCTCACAGGGACTGGCCCTCGCAGCCCTGTCCTGCTCACTGGGACTGGGCCCCGCAGCCCTGTCCCCCTGACAGCGTACTGCCCCCCGCAGCCCTGTCCCACTCGTAGCGTACTGCCCCCCGCAGCCCTGACCCGCTCACAGGGACTGGGCCCCTGCAGTCCTGTCCGCTCACAGGGACTGGGCCCCGCAGCACTGTCCCGCTCACAGCGTATTGTCCCCCGCAGCCCTGTCCCACTCGTAGCGTACTGCCCCCCGCAGCCCTGACCCGCTCACAGGGACTGGGCCCCTGCAGTCCTGTCCGCTCACAGGGACTGGGCCCCGCAGCACTGTCCCGCTCACAGCGTATTGTCCCCCGCAGCCCTGACCCGCTCACAGGTACTAGCCCCCGCAGCCCTGACCCGCTCACAGGGAATTGCCCCCGCAGCCCTGACCCGATCACAGGGACTGGCCCCCGCAGTCCCGATCGGCTCACAGCGACTTGCCCCCCCACAGTCCAGTTACGCTCACAGCGTACTCCCCCCCACCCCCCCAGGCCTGACCCGCTCTCGGGGACCGGCCCCCGCGGCCCTGACCCGCTCTCGGGGACCGGCCCCCGCGGCCCTGACCCGCTCTCGGGGACCGGCCCCCGCGGCCCTGACCCGCTCTCGGGGACCGGCCCCCGCGGCCCTGACCCGCTCTCGGGGACCGGCCCCCGCGGCCCTGACCCGCTCTCGGGGACCGGCCCCCGCGGCCCTGACCCGCTCTCGGGGACCGGCCCCCGCGGCCCTGACCCGCTCTCGGGGACCGGCCCCCGCGGCCCTGACCCGCTCTCGGGGACCGGCCCCCGCGGCCCTGACCCGCTCTCGGGGACCGGCCCCCGCGGCCCTGACCCGCTCTCGGGGACCGGCCCCCGCGGCCCTGACCCGCTCTCGGGGACCGGCCCCCGCGGCCCTGACCCGCTCTCGGGGACCGGCCCCCGCGGCCCTGACCCGCTCTCGGGGACCGGCCCCCGCGGCCCTGACCCGCTCTCGGGGACCGGCCCCCGCGGCCCTGACCCGCTCTCGGGGACCGGCCCCCGCGGCCCTGACCCGCTCTCGGGGACCGGCCCCCGCGGCCCTGACCCGCTCTCGGGGACCGGCCCCCGCGGCCCTGACCCGCTCTCGGGGACCGGCCCCCGCGGCCCTGACCCGCTCTCGGGGACCGGCCCCCGCGGCCCTGACCCGCTCTCGGGGACCGGCCCCCGCGGCCCTGACCCGCTCTCGGGGACCGGCCCCCGCGGCCCTGACCCGCTCTCGGGGACCGGCCCCCGCGGCCCTGACCCGCTCTCGGGGACCGGCCCCCGCGGCCCTGACCCGCTCTCGGGGACCGGCCCCCGCGGCCCTGACCCGCTCTCGGGGACCGGCCCCCGCGGCCCTGACCCGCTCTCGGGGACCGGCCCCCGCGGCCCTGACCCGCTCTCGGGGACCGGCCCCCGCGGCCCTGACCCGCTCTCGGGGACCGGCCCCCGCGGCCCTGACCCGCTCTCGGGGACCGGCCCCCGCGGCCCTGACCCGCTCTCGGGGACCGGCCCCCGCGGCCCTGACCCGCTCTCGGGGACCGGCCCCCGCGGCCCTGACCCGCTCTCGGGGACCGGCCCCCGCGGCCCTGACCCGCTCTCGGGGACCGGCCCCCGCGGCCCTGACCCGCTCTCGGGGACCGGCCCCCGCGGCCCTGACCCGCTCTCGGGGACCGGCCCCCGCGGCCCTGACCCGCTCTCGGGGACCGGCCCCCGCGGCCCTGACCCGCTCTCGGGGACCGGCCCCCGCGGCCCTGACCCGCTCTCGGGGACCGGCCCCCGCGGCCCTGACCCGCTCTCGGGGACCGGCCCCCGCGGCCCTGACCCGCTCTCGGGGACCGGCCCCCGCGGCCCTGACCCGCTCTCGGGGACCGGCCCCCGCGGCCCTGACCCGCTCTCGGGGACCGGCCCCCGCGGCCCTGACCCGCTCTCGGGGACCGGCCCCCGCGGCCCTGACCCGCTCTCGGGGACCGGCCCCCGCGGCCCTGACCCGCTCTCGGGGACCGGCCCCCGCGGCCCTGACCCGCTCTCGGGGACCGGCCCCCGCGGCCCTGACCCGCTCTCGGGGACCGGCCCCCGCGGCCCTGACCCGCTCTCGGGGACCGGCCCCCGCGGCCCTGACCCGCTCTCGGGGACCGGCCCCCGCGGCCCTGACCCGCTCTCGGGGACCGGCCCCCGCGGCCCTGACCCGCTCTCGGGGACCGGCCCCCGCGGCCCTGACCCGCTCTCGGGGACCGGCCCCCGCGGCCCTGACCCGCTCTCGGGGACCGGCCCCCGCGGCCCTGACCCGCTCTCGGGGACCGGCCCCCGCGGCCCTGACCCGCTCTCGGGGACCGGCCCCCGCGGCCCTGACCCGCTCTCGGGGACCGGCCCCCGCGGCCCTGACCCGCTCTCGGGGACCGGCCCCCGCGGCCCTGACCCGCTCTCGGGGACCGGCCCCCGCGGCCCTGACCCGCTCTCGGGGACCGGCCCCCGCGGCCCTGACCCGCTCTCGGGGACCGGCCCCCGCGGCCCTGACCCGCTCTCGGGGACCGGCCCCCGCGGCCCTGACCCGCTCTCGGGGACCGGCCCCCGCGGCCCTGACCCGCTCTCGGGGACCGGCCCCCGCGGCCCTGACCCGCTCTCGGGGACCGGCCCCCGCGGCCCTGACCCGCTCTCGGGGACCGGCCCCCGCGGCCCTGACCCGCTCTCGGGGACCGGCCCCCGCGGCCCTGACCCGCTCTCGGGGACCGGCCCCCGCGGCCCTGACCCGCTCTCGGGGACCGGCCCCCGCGGCCCTGACCCGCTCTCGGGGACCGGCCCCCGCGGCCCTGACCCGCTCTCGGGGACCGGCCCCCGCGGCCCTGACCCGCTCTCGGGGACCGGCCCCCGCGGCCCTGACCCGCTCTCGGGGACCGGCCCCCGCGGCCCTGACCCGCTCTCGGGGACCGGCCCCCGCGGCCCTGACCCGCTCTCGGGGACCGGCCCCCGCGGCCCTGACCCGCTCTCGGGGACCGGCCCCCGCGGCCCTGACCCGCTCTCGGGGACCGGCCCCCGCGGCCCTGACCCGCTCTCGGGGACCGGCCCCCGCGGCCCTGACCCGCTCTCGGGGACCGGCCCCCGCGGCCCTGACCCGCTCTCGGGGACCGGCCCCCGCGGCCCTGACCCGCTCTCGGGGACCGGCCCCCGCGGCCCTGACCCGCTCTCGGGGACCGGCCCCCGCGGCCCTGACCCGCTCTCGGGGACCGGCCCCCGCGGCCCTGACCCGCTCTCGGGGACCGGCCCCCGCGGCCCTGACCCGCTCTCGGGGACCGGCCCCCGCGGCCCTGACCCGCTCTCGGGGACCGGCCCCCGCGGCCCTGACCCGCTCTCGGGGACCGGCCCCCGCGGCCCTGACCCGCTCTCGGGGACCGGCCCCCGCGGCCCTGACCCGCTCTCGGGGACCGGCCCCCGCGGCCCTGACCCGCTCTCGGGGACCGGCCCCCGCGGCCCTGACCCGCTCTCGGGGACCGGCCCCCGCGGCCCTGACCCGCTCTCGGGGACCGGCCCCCGCGGCCCTGACCCGCTCTCGGGGACCGGCCCCCGCGGCCCTGACCCGCTCTCGGGGACCGGCCCCCGCGGCCCTGACCCGCTCTCGGGGACCGGCCCCCGCGGCCCTGACCCGCTCTCGGGGACCGGCCCCCGCGGCCCTGACCCGCTCTCGGGGACCGGCCCCCGCGGCCCTGACCCGCTCTCGGGGACCGGCCCCCGCGGCCCTGACCCGCTCTCGGGGACCGGCCCCCGCGGCCCTGACCCGCTCTCGGGGACCGGCCCCCGCGGCCCTGACCCGCTCTCGGGGACCGGCCCCCGCGGCCCTGACCCGCTCTCGGGGACCGGCCCCCGCGGCCCTGACCCGCTCTCGGGGACCGGCCCCCGCGGCCCTGACCCGCTCTCGGGGACCGGCCCCCGCGGCCCTGACCCGCTCTCGGGGACCGGCCCCCGCGGCCCTGACCCGCTCTCGGGGACCGGCCCCCGCGGCCCTGACCCGCTCTCGGGGACCGGCCCCCGCGGCCCTGACCCGCTCTCGGGGACCGGCCCCCGCGGCCCTGACCCGCTCTCGGGGACCGGCCCCCGCGGCCCTGACCCGCTCTCGGGGACCGGCCCCCGCGGCCCTGACCCGCTCTCGGGGACCGGCCCCCGCGGCCCTGACCCGCTCTCGGGGACCGGCCCCCGCGGCCCTGACCCGCTCTCGGGGACCGGCCCCCGCGGCCCTGACCCGCTCTCGGGGACCGGCCCCCGCGGCCCTGACCCGCTCTCGGGGACCGGCCCCCGCGGCCCTGACCCGCTCTCGGGGACCGGCCCCCGCGGCCCTGACCCGCTCTCGGGGACCGGCCCCCGCGGCCCTGACCCGCTCTCGGGGACCGGCCCCCGCGGCCCTGACCCGCTCTCGGGGACCGGCCCCCGCGGCCCTGACCCGCTCTCGGGGACCGGCCCCCGCGGCCCTGACCCGCTCTCGGGGACCGGCCCCCGCGGCCCTGACCCGCTCTCGGGGACCGGCCCCCGCGGCCCTGACCCGCTCTCGGGGACCGGCCCCCGCGGCCCTGACCCGCTCTCGGGGACCGGCCCCCGCGGCCCTGACCCGCTCTCGGGGACCGGCCCCCGCGGCCCTGACCCGCTCTCGGGGACCGGCCCCCGCGGCCCTGACCCGCTCTCGGGGACCGGCCCCCGCGGCCCTGACCCGCTCTCGGGGACCGGCCCCCGCGGCCCTGACCCGCTCTCGGGGACCGGCCCCCGCGGCCCTGACCCGCTCTCGGGGACCGGCCCCCGCGGCCCTGACCCGCTCTCGGGGACCGGCCCCCGCGGCCCTGACCCGCTCTCGGGGACCGGCCCCCGCGGCCCTGACCCGCTCTCGGGGACCGGCCCCCGCGGCCCTGACCCGCTCTCGGGGACCGGCCCCCGCGGCCCTGACCCGCTCTCGGGGACCGGCCCCCGCGGCCCTGACCCGCTCTCGGGGACCGGCCCCCGCGGCCCTGACCCGCTCTCGGGGACCGGCCCCCGCGGCCCTGACCCGCTCTCGGGGACCGGCCCCCGCGGCCCTGACCCGCTCTCGGGGACCGGCCCCCGCGGCCCTGACCCGCTCTCGGGGACCGGCCCCCGCGGCCCTGACCCGCTCTCGGGGACCGGCCCCCGCGGCCCTGACCCGCTCTCGGGGACCGGCCCCCGCGGCCCTGACCCGCTCTCGGGGACCGGCCCCCGCGGCCCTGACCCGCTCTCGGGGACCGGCCCCCGCGGCCCTGACCCGCTCTCGGGGACCGGCCCCCGCGGCCCTGACCCGCTCTCGGGGACCGGCCCCCGCGGCCCTGACCCGCTCTCGGGGACCGGCCCCCGCGGCCCTGACCCGCTCTCGGGGACCGGCCCCCGCGGCCCTGACCCGCTCTCGGGGACCGGCCCCCGCGGCCCTGACCCGCTCTCGGGGACCGGCCCCCGCGGCCCTGACCCGCTCTCGGGGACCGGCCCCCGCGGCCCTGACCCGCTCTCGGGGACCGGCCCCCGCGGCCCTGACCCGCTCTCGGGGACCGGCCCCCGCGGCCCTGACCCGCTCTCGGGGACCGGCCCCCGCGGCCCTGACCCGCTCTCGGGGACCGGCCCCCGCGGCCCTGACCCGCTCTCGGGGACCGGCCCCCGCGGCCCTGACCCGCTCTCGGGGACCGGCCCCCGCGGCCCTGACCCGCTCTCGGGGACCGGCCCCCGCGGCCCTGACCCGCTCTCGGGGACCGGCCCCCGCGGCCCTGACCCGCTCTCGGGGACCGGCCCCCGCGGCCCTGACCCGCTCTCGGGGACCGGCCCCCGCGGCCCTGACCCGCTCTCGGGGACCGGCCCCCGCGGCCCTGACCCGCTCTCGGGGACCGGCCCCCGCGGCCCTGACCCGCTCTCGGGGACCGGCCCCCGCGGCCCTGACCCGCTCTCGGGGACCGGCCCCCGCGGCCCTGACCCGCTCTCGGGGACCGGCCCCCGCGGCCCTGACCCGCTCTCGGGGACCGGCCCCCGCGGCCCTGACCCGCTCTCGGGGACCGGCCCCCGCGGCCCTGACCCGCTCTCGGGGACCGGCCCCCGCGGCCCTGACCCGCTCTCGGGGACCGGCCCCCGCGGCCCTGACCCGCTCTCGGGGACCGGCCCCCGCGGCCCTGACCCGCTCTCGGGGACCGGCCCCCGCGGCCCTGACCCGCTCTCGGGGACCGGCCCCCGCGGCCCTGACCCGCTCTCGGGGACCGGCCCCCGCGGCCCTGACCCGCTCTCGGGGACCGGCCCCCGCGGCCCTGACCCGCTCTCGGGGACCGGCCCCCGCGGCCCTGACCCGCTCTCGGGGACCGGCCCCCGCGGCCCTGACCCGCTCTCGGGGACCGGCCCCCGCGGCCCTGACCCGCTCTCGGGGACCGGCCCCCGCGGCCCTGACCCGCTCTCGGGGACCGGCCCCCGCGGCCCTGACCCGCTCTCGGGGACCGGCCCCCGCGGCCCTGACCCGCTCTCGGGGACCGGCCCCCGCGGCCCTGACCCGCTCTCGGGGACCGGCCCCCGCGGCCCTGACCCGCTCTCGGGGACCGGCCCCCGCGGCCCTGACCCGCTCTCGGGGACCGGCCCCCGCGGCCCTGACCCGCTCTCGGGGACCGGCCCCCGCGGCCCTGACCCGCTCTCGGGGACCGGCCCCCGCGGCCCTGACCCGCTCTCGGGGACCGGCCCCCGCGGCCCTGACCCGCTCTCGGGGACCGGCCCCCGCGGCCCTGACCCGCTCTCGGGGACCGGCCCCCGCGGCCCTGACCCGCTCTCGGGGACCGGCCCCCGCGGCCCTGACCCGCTCTCGGGGACCGGCCCCCGCGGCCCTGACCCGCTCTCGGGGACCGGCCCCCGCGGCCCTGACCCGCTCTCGGGGACCGGCCCCCGCGGCCCTGACCCGCTCTCGGGGACCGGCCCCCGCGGCCCTGACCCGCTCTCGGGGACCGGCCCCCGCGGCCCTGACCCGCTCTCGGGGACCGGCCCCCGCGGCCCTGACCCGCTCTCGGGGACCGGCCCCCGCGGCCCTGACCCGCTCTCGGGGACCGGCCCCCGCGGCCCTGACCCGCTCTCGGGGACCGGCCCCCGCGGCCCTGACCCGCTCTCGGGGACCGGCCCCCGCGGCCCTGACCCGCTCTCGGGGACCGGCCCCCGCGGCCCTGACCCGCTCTCGGGGACCGGCCCCCGCGGCCCTGACCCGCTCTCGGGGACCGGCCCCCGCGGCCCTGACCCGCTCTCGGGGACCGGCCCCCGCGGCCCTGACCCGCTCTCGGGGACCGGCCCCCGCGGCCCTGACCCGCTCTCGGGGACCGGCCCCCGCGGCCCTGACCCGCTCTCGGGGACCGGCCCCCGCGGCCCTGACCCGCTCTCGGGGACCGGCCCCCGCGGCCCTGACCCGCTCTCGGGGACCGGCCCCCGCGGCCCTGACCCGCTCTCGGGGACCGGCCCCCGCGGCCCTGACCCGCTCTCGGGGACCGGCCCCCGCGGCCCTGACCCGCTCTCGGGGACCGGCCCCCGCGGCCCTGACCCGCTCTCGGGGACCGGCCCCCGCGGCCCTGACCCGCTCTCGGGGACCGGCCCCCGCGGCCCTGACCCGCTCTCGGGGACCGGCCCCCGCGGCCCTGACCCGCTCTCGGGGACCGGCCCCCGCGGCCCTGACCCGCTCTCGGGGACCGGCCCCCGCGGCCCTGACCCGCTCTCGGGGACCGGCCCCCGCGGCCCTGACCCGCTCTCGGGGACCGGCCCCCGCGGCCCTGACCCGCTCTCGGGGACCGGCCCCCGCGGCCCTGACCCGCTCTCGGGGACCGGCCCCCGCGGCCCTGACCCGCTCTCGGGGACCGGCCCCCGCGGCCCTGACCCGCTCTCGGGGACCGGCCCCCGCGGCCCTGACCCGCTCTCGGGGACCGGCCCCCGCGGCCCTGACCCGCTCTCGGGGACCGGCCCCCGCGGCCCTGACCCGCTCTCGGGGACCGGCCCCCGCGGCCCTGACCCGCTCTCGGGGACCGGCCCCCGCGGCCCTGACCCGCTCTCGGGGACCGGCCCCCGCGGCCCTGACCCGCTCTCGGGGACCGGCCCCCGCGGCCCTGACCCGCTCTCGGGGACCGGCCCCCGCGGCCCTGACCCGCTCTCGGGGACCGGCCCCCGCGGCCCTGACCCGCTCTCGGGGACCGGCCCCCGCGGCCCTGACCCGCTCTCGGGGACCGGCCCCCGCGGCCCTGACCCGCTCTCGGGGACCGGCCCCCGCGGCCCTGACCCGCTCTCGGGGACCGGCCCCCGCGGCCCTGACCCGCTCTCGGGGACCGGCCCCCGCGGCCCTGACCCGCTCTCGGGGACCGGCCCCCGCGGCCCTGACCCGCTCTCGGGGACCGGCCCCCGCGGCCCTGACCCGCTCTCGGGGACCGGCCCCCGCGGCCCTGACCCGCTCTCGGGGACCGGCCCCCGCGGCCCTGACCCGCTCTCGGGGACCGGCCCCCGCGGCCCTGACCCGCTCTCGGGGACCGGCCCCCGCGGCCCTGACCCGCTCTCGGGGACCGGCCCCCGCGGCCCTGACCCGCTCTCGGGGACCGGCCCCCGCGGCCCTGACCCGCTCTCGGGGACCGGCCCCCGCGGCCCTGACCCGCTCTCGGGGACCGGCCCCCGCGGCCCTGACCCGCTCACGGCGTACTGCCCCCCCGCAGCCCTGACCCGCTCACGGCGTACTGCCCCCCCGCATACCTGTCCCCCTGACGGCGTACTGCCCCCCCGCATACCTGTCCCCCTGACGGCGTACTGCCCCCCGCAGCCCTGTCCCACTCGTAGCGTACTGCCCTCCCGCAGCCCTGAACTGATCACAGTGACTGGTCCCCGCAGCCCTTTCCCCCTCACAGGCACTTACCACCGCACCCTAGACCCGCTCACAGGGACTGGCCCCCGCCGCCCTGACCCGCTGACAGGTACTGGCCCCCGCAGCCCTGACCCGCTCACAGTGTTCTGCGCCCCGCATCCCCGTCCCGCTGACAGGGACTGGTCCCCGCAGCTCTGTCCTGCTCACAGGGACTTGCCCTCTGCAGTCCTGACCCTCTCACAGCGACTTGCACGCCCCAGTCCTGTCCCGCTCACAGGGACTGGCCCCAGCAGCCCTGATCCGCTCACGGGGACTGTCCCCCGCAGCCGTGACCAGCTCACAGGCACCGGCCTCCCAGCCCTCACCCGCTCGCAGGGACCGGCCCCCGCAGCCCTGACCCGCTGACAGGAACCAGCCCCCGCAGCCCTGACCCTCTCACAGGGACTGGCCCCCGCAGCCCTGACCCGCTCACAGGGGATGGCCCCCGCAGCCCTGACCCGCTCACAGGGGATGGCCCCCGCAGCCCTGACACGCTGACAGGAACTAGCCCCCGCAGCCCTGACAGGCTCACAGGGACCTGCCCCCGCCTTCCTGACCCTCTCACAGGGACTGGCCCCCGCAGCCCTGACCCGCTCACAGGGACTGGCCCCCGCAGTCCTGAACCGATCACAGGGACTGGTCCCCGCAGCCCTGAACCGATCACAGGGACTGGTCCTCGCAGCCCTGAACCGATCACAGGGACTGGTCCCCGCAGCCCTGTCGCCCTCACAGGCACTGCCCACCGCACCCTCGACCCGCCCACAGGGACTGGCCCCCGGAGCTCTGACCCGCTCACGGCCACCTGCCCCCCGCAGTTCTGCCCCGCTCACAGCATACTGCCCCCCGTGGCCGTGTCCCGCTCACAGAGACTGGGCCCCGCAGCCCTCTCCCACTCATAGCGTTCTGCCCCCCCGCAGCCCTGACCCGCTCACAGGGACTTGTGTGCGCGCGCGCGCACACTCACTCACTCACTCACTCACTCACTCACACTCTCTCTCTCTCTCGCAGACCCACACACACAGTCGCACAGACACACACACACTCTCGCTCTCTCTCACACACACAAACACTCACTCACTCTCTCACTCACTCTCTCTCTCTCTCACAACCACACACACACTCTCTCTCTCTCTCTCACACTGTCTCTCTCACAGACTCTCTCTCTCACACACTCACTCTCTCTCTCTCACACACACACAATCACTCTCTCCCTCTCTCTCACACACACACCCACACTCTCTCTCTCTCACACACTCTGTCTCTCTCTCTCTCTCACACACACACAAACACTCACACACACACACACACACACACACACACACACACACACAGACACACTCTCTCTCTCTCTGAGACACACACACACACACACACACACACACACACACACACACACACACACACACACACACACTCCTCTGGATTATTCCTGGTGTCGCATGCTGAGAAGGCAAGAAAAAGGGGAAGAAAACAGATGAATGCTTTGCTCAAGTGTTCGTGTTCGGGGAAGGATTCAGACTCCCAGATCTGAAGGAAAATTTGCGGGCATGGTGTATCCTCTTCAAGTGGGCTGGTCTGCAGCTGAACCGGAAAGGAGCCAAAATCTTTGCACAAGGGTTTGCTAATGTTGTGAGGAATTTCGGCTATGGACCTCCGAGCAGTGGGCATTTTCAGGTAATTCACTGAGAGGTGAGAACTAATAAAATAAAAATTATGTCAGGGGATTTCAACTGCACAACGCGAATTGAGATAACATAAAAGGTTGACTTGGGAATAATTCTTGAAATACATTTGAGAGATTATTTGACATCAACACGTAGACGAGCTTGTAAGGGACAGTGCAATGCTGGACCTATTTCTGGGACACAAAGCCAGTGTTCAAGGTGACAGTGGCTAAGTGTTTTAGTGATAGTGACCATGACAACAAACTTTTCAACATATGTTACGGGAAAGGAGAACGTCACTCTGTTAAAAAAACCAAATGTCTTTGGTTTGGGAAAAGGCATATTTTATTTAAACAAGGCAGGATCTGGGTAAAATATTTTGGGAAGTTACTTGAGGGTGAATTTGCAGCAGAATAGTTGTATACGTCCAGGAAAGGAACTGGGAGAGTAAAGGCCAGTTATATTCCATTTTGGGTGGAATTTATAATCGACAAGCCTGGAAAACCCTGGATCTTGAGGAATGTTCAGGACATGTTTACGACAAGTGCGAAGGAAGCAAATGAATGGATGACTAGTGGCGTATAAAATCGAAGTGTGAAGAAACGGTGGTGGCCAATATTGGAGAGAATATCAAGATATTCCACAGGTACATGAAGCAGGAGAATAACCAGGGAAAGAGTAGCGCCAATTAGAAACCGGGGTGTACACGGGGTGAGGGAGCAATCTGTGTTCGGAACTGAAGGGCATTGATACAGTAGACAAGTCCCTCCCATCGGCTCTCCCTTCAAGGAGGAGCATTCATGTCGATAAAGCAGGAAGATGCAGTGTGAAATTGAAATTTTTGGCTGGTGAACAAATCCCCACGCCCAGATGAGTTGTTTCCAAGACTGCTGTGGGAGAAGAGAAAGAAAATCTCTTCAGAGATAGTAGCAACTGCAGATGCTGGAGAATCTGAGGTAAGGAGGTATAGAGCTGGATGAGCGCAGCAGGCCAAGCAGCATCAGAGGAACAGGACGGCTGATGTTTTGAATCTGGACTCTTCTTCAGAAATGGGGCAGGGGAAGGGGATTCTGAAATAAATAGGGAGAGAAGGGGAGGCGGATCGAAGATAGGTGGAGAGGAGACAGACAGTTCAAAGAGGCGGGGATGGAACCACTAAAGAAGAGTGCAGGTGGGGAGTTAGAACATAGAACAATACAGCGCAGAACAGGCCCTTCGGTCCTTGATGTTGTGCTGACCTGTGAACTAATCGAAGCCCATCCCCCGACACTATCCCTTCATCATCCATATGCTTATCCAAGGACTGTTCAAATGCCCCTAATGTGGCTGAGTTAACGACATTGGCAGGCAGGGCATTCCATGCCCTTACCACTCTCTGAGGAAAGAACCTGCCTCTGACATCTGTCTTAAATCTATCACCCCTCAATTTGTAGCTATGCCCCCTCGCACCAGCTGATGTCGTCATCCTTGGAAAAAGACTCTCACTGTCCACCCTATCTATTCCTCTGATCATCTTTTATGTGTCTATTAAATCCCCTCTTAGCCTTCTTCTCTCCAATGAGAACTGACCAAGCCCCTCAGCCTTTCTTCATAAGACCTTTGCTCCAGACCAGGCAACATCCTGGTAAATCTCCTCTGCACCTTTTCCAATGCTTCCACATCCTTCCTGTAATGGGGCGACCAGAACTGCACGCAATATTCCAAAATGAGACCGCATTAGCATTTTGTACAGTTGCAGCGTGACATCTTGGCTCCGGAACTCATTCCCTCTACCAATGAAACCTAACGCACTGTAAGCCCTCTTAACAGCACCATCAACCTGGGTGGCAACTTTCAGGGATCTATGTACATGGACACCAAGATCCCTCTGCACATCCACACTGCCAAGAATCTTTCTATTGACCCAGTATTCTGCCTTCCTATTATTCTTCCCAAAGTGAATCACCTCACATTTCTCCGCATTGAACTCCATTTGCCACCTTTCAGCCCAATTCTGCAGTTTATCCAAGTCTCCCTGCAACCTGCGACATTCTTCCACACTGCCCATCACTCCGCCAACTTTAGTGTCACCTGCAAACTGAGTAATCCATCCACCTGTGCCTGCATCCAAATCATTTATAAAAATGACAAACAGCAGTGGTCCCAAAACAAATCTTTGTGCACACCACTAGCGAAGTGACTCGAGGCTGAATATTTTCCATCAACCACCACTAGTTGCCTTCTTACAGAAAGCCAGTTTCTAATCCAAACTGCTAAATGTCCCTAAATCCCATGCGTCCATATTTGCTCCAGTAGCCGACCACGTGGATCCTTATCAAAGGCTTTACTGAAGTCCATGTACACCACGTCAACGGCCCTTCCCTCGTCCACATGCTTGGTCACCTTCTGAAAACTCAGTGAGGTTTGTGAGACACGACCTGCCCTTGACGAATCCATGTTGACGATCTCCAATCAAATTGGTGCTTGCTTGATGTTTATAAATCCTATCTCTTCTCATCCTTTCCAAAACATTTCCGACAACAGACCTAAGGCTCACTGGTCTATAATCACCTGGGTCATCTCTCCTGCCCTTCATGAACAAGGGCACAACATTTGCATCCCTCCAGCGCTCTGGTACTAAATCTGTAGAAAATGAGGACTCAAAGATCAAGGCCAAAGATCAAGAGGATAGGAGATGGTCGTGGGGCTTGATGTGGGAGGAGGGGATAGGAGGGAGAAAAGACAGGTTTGGGAGACGGGGGTGAGCTGGGCTGGTTTTGGGATGCAGTTATGGGGAGGGGTGATTTTGAAGCATGTGAAGTCCACATTGATAACATTGGCCTGCAGGGTTCCCAAGCAGAATATGAGGTGCCCTTCCTGCAACCTTCGGGTGGCATCATTGCAGCACTGCAGGAGGCCCAGCATGGACATGTCATCTGAGGACTGCGAGGGGGAGTTGTTTAGTGTGAAGTGAGCATAGGTGATGTGCAAAGTGGTCCCCAAGCCTCCGCTTGGTTTCTTTGATGTTGAGGAGGCCACAATGGGAGCAGCGGATGCAGCTACCACATTAGTGGTGCCGATACAGTCATCAATGTAACGGAGGAAGAGGTGGGGTTTAGGGCCAGTGTAGGTATGGAAGAGGGATCGTTCCATGTAACCTACAAAGAGGCAGGCACAGCTTGGGCCCATGTGGATACCCTGGCCACCCCCTTTGTCTGCAGGAAGTGGGAGGATTTGAAAGAGAAGTTTTAGTTTTCAAGGACCGCAACTCCCCCCGCCCGCTCCCCACCGACACCACCCCCCACCCCCGCAGTGGTCGAAAACGCCCTCGACCGGGTCACCCGCATTTCCCACAACTCACCCCTCACACCCGCTCCCCATAATAACAACCAAAACAGAGTCCTCCTCGCCCTCACGTACCACCCCACCAACCTTCGGATTCAATGCATCATCGCCGACACTTGAACCATCTGCACTCTGACCCCACCACCAAAGACATTTTTTCCCTCCCCACCCTTAGGTGACTCCCTTATGCACTCCACACTCCCCTCCGGCACCCCGTACACACGGCACTTTTCCCTGCAACTGCAGGAAGTGCTTCACCTGCCTCGATACCTCGCCCCTCACCCCCATCCCAGGCCCCAAGAAGAAATTCCACATCAAGCAGATGTTCACCTGCACATCTGCTAATGTGATATACTGTATTCGCTGTTCCCGTTGCAGCCCCCTCTACATCGGGGAAACCAAGCGGGGGCTTGGGGACCTTTGCAAGTCACCGATGCATGAAAGAACTGCACCTACCAGTCGCGAACCATTTCACCTCTCCCTCCCAATACTCAGATTACATGTCCATCCTGGGTCTCCTGCAGTGCCACCTGAAGATTGCAGGAGCAGCGCCTCATATTCCGCTTGGGAACCCCGCAGCTCAGTGGTATCAATGTGGACTTCACAAGCTTCAAAATCTCCCCTCCTGCTCCCGCAACCCAAAACAAACCCACCTCTTCCATCCTGCCACCTCAAGCCCCACCCCCAGCTCCTACCTACTAACCTCTTCCCGCCCCCTTGACCTGTTCGTCCTATCTGGACTGACCTGTCTGCACCCTAACTTCCCACCTGCGCTCCATCCCTGCCTCTTTGACCTGTCTGTCTCCTGTCCACCTATCTTTTCCTTTGTCCAACTTCTATCCACCTCCCGCTCTCTCCCTATTTATTTCCGAACCCCCTCTCCCTCCCCCATTTCTGAAGAAGTGTCTAGGCCTGAAACGTCAGCCTTCCTGTTGCTCTGATGCTGCTTGGCCGGCTGTTTTTGTCCAGCTGTACACCTTGTTACTTCAAAGAAAATCTCAGTGGCTCTGACCAGTTTTTCAATTCCTCTCACAAGGGAAGTACCAGAGGGTTGGAGAACAGAATGTGGTTTGACTTATCAAGATAAATGCAAAACTATTTAATTCCAGTGGAGGTTTGAGATGCAGTGTTGATGTTTGTTCTATGTAGTAGCCTGGCCTTAACTTGTCCTGTGGTGAGATGTAATTTGAAGGGGATGCTGTGCTTTTTTTTCTCGTTTTGGTACGGTATGTGTTACTTTACCTGATCAGCCTATTTTATAGAGTCATAGTGGTACAGCGTGGAAATGGGCCCTGAGGCCCAACATAATCCCAAACTAAACTAGTCCCAACTGCCTCTTCCTGGCCCATATCCCTCCAGCCTTGTCCTATTTATAAACCTCGATCAGGTCACCTTTCACCCCCCTTTGCTCCAGTGAAAAAAGTTCCAGCTGACCCAACCTTCCTTTATCACTGAAACCTTCCATGCTCAGCAACGATCTGGTAAATTTCTTCTGTGCCCACTCTTGCTTAACAGTATCCTTCTTATAATAGGGCAACTATAAATTTGTACTGTAGAAATCTTCAAGACTAGAAAAACATAAAAGCATACAAACCAGGAAATGAAGGGATCAAATTGTAGTTCAGGAAGTGGAAAAATGGAAGTGGCTTGAGTGCACCATGTTCTGGACTAACGTGTCCTGTAGTTCTGAAAGGGCATTGCACCGGTGTGGGTGGAAAGTTGTAGATGAAATAGTGACTTGAATCTTCATATATGCTCTCTCTCCAATTGATGTTGGAAACTCCTTCATGTTTCTAATGACGAATCCCAGGGTTCGCTGCTGTTGTCTAGCTGATAGCCAGCCTTCAAACTCTTTTCAAAGAGGAAAAGAACAAAGAAAATTACAGCACAGGAACAGGCCCTTTGGCCCTCCAAGCTTGCGCCGTTCCAGATCCTTTATGTAAACCTGTCGCCTATTTTCCAAGGATCTGTTCCCTTTGCTCCCTGCCCATTCATGTTTCTGTCTAGATACATCTTAAATGACGCTATTGTGCCCGCCTCTACCGCCTGCGTTGGCAACGCGTTTCAGGCACCCACGACTCTCTGCATAAAGAACTTTCCACGCGTATGCCTTAAACTTTTCCCCTCTCACCTTGAAATTGTGACGTCCAGTAACTGAGTCCCCCCACTCTGGGATAGAAAGCTTCTTGCTATCCACCCTGTCTCGACCTCTCATGATTTTGTCGACATCAATCAGGTCCCCCCCCCCTTCAATTTCCGTCTTTCTCATGTAAATAATCCCAATCTACTCAACCTCTCTTCATAGCTAGTGCCCTCCATACCAGGTAACATCCTGGTGAACCTCCTCTGACCATCTCCAAAGCATTCACATCCTATTGGTAATGTGGCGACCAGAAGTGTACGCCGCATTCCAAATGTGAACCAAAGTCCTATAAAACTGTAACATGACTTGCCAACTCTTGTACTTGATACCCCGTCTGATGAATGAAAGCATGCCGTATGCCATCTTGACCAGTCTATTGACCTGTGTTGCCACTGTCAGGGCGCAATGGACCTGAACACCCAGATCTCTCTGTGCATCAGTTTTCCCCAGGGCTTTTCCATTTCCCGTACAGTTCGCTCTTGAATTGGATTTTCCAAAATGCATCACCTCGCATTTGCCCGGATTGAACTCCATCTGCCATTTCTCCACCTAACTCTCCAATCTGTCTATATTCTGCGTTCTCCAACAGTCCCCTTCGCTATCCGCTACTATCTGTTTCGCATCGGTTTTGCACAGAACTAGATTTCTGTTCTATTTTTGCAAGTTAATTGTTTCAAATTAGTTGCTGTTCTTTGTAAAGCACAATCATGAACGCACATCAAAGCAGTGGGGAGAGGGGGAGAATGGATTTGAGTGTCATGAAGTCTGGGATTTGTTATAATCCATAAATATTGTCATTATAATTTTTAAAATTCACGGCCATGTTATTGATGTTGCTTTCTTGGGCTGCATTTGCTATCCATCCAGAATTGCTGTTGAGAAGGTTGTGGAGAATTGGCCTGTTGAACAGCTGCAATGCACGTGGTATGAATATATTAATGAACTGCTGCGGACAGGAGATGAATTGCTTTTACTCAGTGGAAATGAAGTAACAGTCATACAGTTCCAGATCAGGATTCTGCTGATTTTGACAGGGAACATGCAGATTCTGGAGCTGCTCTTTAAATATTTTTGGGTGGTAGGGATCACACAATTATCAGGTACTGTGGAAGGAGTTTGATGAATTGGTGCATTGTCTCATTGTAACTCCCCATCTCAAACAACAGTTAATTCTCGATCCATTGTTAATTGTAAATTTTCAGTTCGACCAAAAGGAAAAAAAGTATTGAGGGATATGGACCAAAGGCAATATGGAGGTAGGCCGCAATTAAGTTATAATCTCATTGGATGGTAGAAAGTGTTTGAAGGGTTGAATGGCCTAGTTGTTTTCCTATATCCTTAGGTAAGAAGGGGGAGCAATCAATGGGATGGTTTGACTGCATTGCTGTCGTTTTTCGATAGTGTTGTCGGAGTCGCACTCGTTCAGCTGAGTGAAGAGTATTTCATTGACACCCGGATTTGGAGTTTATCGGCAGTGGACAGATGTTGAGAAGTCCGAAGTGAGTTACTTGCTGCAGAATTTATTGTCTCTGATCTACGGTTCCAGTCACATTGATGAACATAGATCCAAGAACACTTCAGCAGAGGATCAGGCCCTTTGGCATGCAATGTTGTGCCAAACATGATGCCAAATTTAGCTAAACCCTTCTGAATGTCCTTGATTCATATCCCTACATTCCTTGTATATTCATGTACTTATATGCAAGTGTCTTAAACGCCCTATTGTACCTGCTTCCACAGCCACCCCGGCAGTGCTTTTCAGACTCCTACCACTCTCTGTATATAAGAATTGTCTCTGACATCACCTTTGAACTTACCCCCTCTCACCTTAAATACATGCCCCCAGTTTTAGACATTTCAAATCTGGGAGAAGGGTGACAGTCAGAATCTGCCTATGCATGTCATAAATTTGTAAACCTCTATCAAGTTTTCCCTCAACCTCTGCCACTGCAGAGAAAACAGCCCGAGTCTTTCCAGCCTCTCCTTTCTAGCTCAAGTCCTCAAATCCAGGCAACCTCTTTTGCACCCTATTCAAAACCTCCATGCCCTTCCTGTAACATGACGACCAGAATTGGATACAATTCTTAAGAGTGCAATACTTAAGGCCTAACCAAAGTGTTCTAAAGCTGGAACATGACATCCTGATCCTTGTGCTCGATTCCCCAACTAATAAAGGCAAGCATGCCATGCGTCTTCTTTACCACTCTATCAACTTGTGTGGCCACTTTCGGGGAGCTATGAACTGAATCCCGAGATCCCTGTATACACAAATGCTGTTCAGGGTCCTGCCATTAACTGTATATTTATCCTTAACATTTAATTTCCCAAAGTGGAGCACTTCACACTTAATGGATTAAAATTCACTTGCCATTTCTGCAACGGATCTGTATCCTTCTGTATCCTTTTATGACTTTCTCCCCTAACTACCGCTCTTACCAATCACTCTATCGTCTACAAACTTACTAACCCATCCATCTATATTTTCACCTCAGTCATTTCATATATACCACAACAGCAGAGGTCCCAGTACAGATCCCTGCAGAACAGAATAGTCCTGGATCTGCAGCCTGAAAAGCGCCTTTCCACCACCACCCTCTGACTTCTCTGGGCAAGCCAGTTGTGAATCCAAGCAGCTAAGTGACCACGGACCCCATAGATCTTAATCTTCTGGATGATCCTACCATGAGACACCTTGTTGAAAGCCTTGCTAACATCCATGTCAACAATACCCACTACTCTACCTTTAATGATCACATTAGTTACCTCCTCAAAAAATTCGATCAGGTTAGTAAGACATGACCTGGCCTGCACAAAGCCATGCTGACTGTCCCTAATTGGGCCATGCTGTTCCTATTACAGATAAATACAATCCCGAAGAATTCTCTCCAATAGCTTCCCAATGAACGATGAGAGACTCGCTAGTCTATTGTTTCCTGGATTGACCCTATTTCCCTTCTTGAACAGAAGAACAACATTTAGATACTTGCTAGTCCTCCAGTACCCCTCCAGTGGCTACCAAGGATACAAAGATATTGCTGAATGCCCCGACAATCTCCTCTCTCACCTTGCTCAAAAACCTTGAGGAGATACCATTGGGTCCTGAGGACTTATCCACCTTAATGCTCTTTCTTGATCTCAAAATGCTGTTGTCATATGAGCATGCTCCACACAAATCCCACTATCCTCCACACCCTTCGCCTGAGTGAATAATGATGCACAGTACTCATTTAGGATCTTGCCCACATCCTCTGCTTCCAAACACATGTTCCCTCCTTTATCCTTAATAGTCCTACTTTCTCCCTATTTATCCTCTTGTTTTTGATGTATGTACAGAATGCCTTGGGATTTCCTTTAACCCTCCTTGCCAAGGTCATTTCATCGCCCTTTCTTTTTCTGCTTTCTTTATGTCGGCCCTGTTCGATTTTAGCTTCCTAAACCTGACGTATTTCTGTTTTTTGCCCATTTGACTAAATTCACAACCTCCCCAATTATCCAAGGGTCTTTACCTTGCCATCCTTGTCCTTCCTCCTTCCTGATCCTAAACTCATAAGCAGGCCTTTAAACAATTCCCATATGGCAAATGTGACAGCTCCTCCCAATTAACACTCCCCAGCTCCGACCTAAAATTGATATAATTAACTGGAATCCAGTTCCCTCTCCCCATCCCCCTCACTGATGAAGGGTCTAGGCCCGAAACGTCAGCTTTTGTGCTCCTGAGATGCTGCTTGGCCTGCTGTGTTCATCCAGCCTCACATTTTATTATCTTTCAATCTTCCAGGTAGTTTTCAAGGACAATGCCAAAAGGAAAAGTGATGCACAGTCAAAGTGCATGTGAGAATCCTCCAAAGTAGGACTAACAAACCTTCCTGTGAGGGTGTTTGTTCCCGTTCAGTTTAGGTGCAACCCATCCCTCTGAGACAGGTCACCCCTTGCCCAAGAAGCAGTCGCAATTATCCATGAACTTGAAAGCCTGCCCCCAGTACCAGCTCCTTCACCATGCATTCATCTCACCTATCTTTGTCTGACTTAACTCACTAACATGTGGCACTCGTGGCAACCCATAAATTATTACCCTCTAGGTCCTGCCTTTCAGCCTCTTTGCTTACTCCTTGTACACAGTCCGCAGGATCTCATCCCTCTTTCTGCCTATGTCATTGGTACCAATGTGCACAATGGCCTTTGGCTGCTCACCCTCCCGCTTAAGAATTTCTTGCAACCACTCAAAGATGTCCTTGACCTTGATACCAGGGAAGCAACACACAGCCCTGGTGTCTCAAATGTGGCTACAGAAACTATGCCCCCAACGAATGAGTCTCCAACCACGATCACTCACTTGGATTTGCCTGACCCTGTTCCACAGCAGGGCGGTTTGTACCACGGACCTGGCTACAGCTGATTATATAACTGACCCTGTTTAGTCTTAGATCAGTGTTAACCTTGATGAAGTGGATAGCCAAGCACCTCAGTGGTCTACAGTACAGGAGCATTAAATTCTTAAGCTCACGGATTCTGTGACAGTCAAAGACAAGCACTGAATTTTTCAAACCTCATTTCCAACACCTGGCCCATAGCCCTGCATGGCTTGGATAACACTTGTACATTTAAAAAAAAAGTAGGATAATGTGAGGGTAAGGACATGGAATTTTGTGATGTGGTCATATTCTCTCTTGTTGGAGCTGATTGCTGCTTAGCACTTGTATGGTGCAAATGTTACTTATCCTTTATCAGGCCAAGCCTGATCGTTGTCCAAGTCTCACTGTATTTTCTCATCGTTGACTTCACTGTTGGAAAAGTCATGAATTCTGCTGAACACCTGGACAATATTCAATGAACATTCATGTCTCCACTTTGGTTCAAGTGAAGACATGACTTCAACCAGTGCAGGTATCCAGTGAATGCCACTGACTCAATTTTCTATTCCTCTGCTTCACACCATATTCAATCAGAAGTTGCCTTGGTGGAAATGACGGATTGCACTTTCCTTCCTTTTCAAGCTCAGAATCTCTGATCATGTTTCTGGTAAATCCTGAATGAGGTTACGCGAAGTGTGGGCATGACGAAAAGTAAACTGAGCATTAGTGTGCAACTGTTTGACAGCACTGTCATCCACATGTTGCATGACTTGGCTGATGCTTGAGAATACATTGAGGCCATAATTGGTCAGGACAATTTGTCTGACGATTGCGTGATAGGTCATCTTTCTCTGAAATGTGAGTGTCGCAAGTGTTTAAAAATGTACTGGAAAACATTTACTGTTGGTGTGGTGACCTTGGGGCACATTGTTCCAATACAGTTTGTGGGATACTGCCAGGTGCCATGGCATTTGCAGTATCCAGAACATTCAGTCTTGTCATTGCGTGAAATAACTTGAATTGCGTGTAAGTTAAGATCTGTGATGCCACCTCAGGATGAGGGCAAGAAGATCATCCAGACTGATGCTATGAATGGTTTCATCTGCTCCTCCATCTTTTGTTCATAACATCTTGTAATAACTGCCATGTAGCCTGATGAGAAACTAAAGCTCATCTTGATTCATTTGCATTCGAAGGTGCCTATTTTTCCCAAACAAAAGGACCCATCACTGAGTGGGAATTATGGAGAATGTTATAGACATCAGTGGTGAGATAATGCTGGATCTTGACCAGCAAAACCATTGTTGTGTTGTTGAAATGCAAACAAAAATCTATGTGATGTAAACTTTATTCTCAGCTAATCCCTTTGTCAAATGACAGATTGTGATGTTGGTAACTGGAAAGCCTCCATTGTTGGAGGATGAGAAGCCGTATCCAATTGAAGCAGCACGGGCTTTTGCGATGACTGTGGAAACCACTGCTTATGCCTTTCTTCAAGCATTGTCAAGGAATGATATTAACTATGCAACACGGATTGCGAGGTGGCTAACGATGCAACAGAACTATGGTGGTGGATTTCACTCGATGCAGGTAAATGCTTGAGATCACAACAACAGGCATTCAGATATTTCCATTGATCATGTTACTAACTGGTGGTTGTTGCAGTTTGCAATCAAACTGGACACTGCATTTTCATCTGCAGTTTTGGTGCATTGGCACAAATACCAGTTCTTCAATGGTGTTAATCCTTGGTTAAATTCTTACATGCACTTTGACTGTGCATCACTTTTCCTTTTGGCATTGTCCTTGAAAACTATCTGTTTCTGCAAACCTTCACTTACTTGTCATAGGATCATTGAGGGACAGCGTAATAGAGTGCTATGGCAATGGAACAGACCCTTCAGCAAATTGTATGTGCCCTCACAAGATGCAAGTCCCAAACTATTCTCATCACATTTCCCAGCACTCGACCCAGAGCCTTGTATGCCTTGGCATCGCAAATGCCCAATCAAAGACTTGTTAAATGTTATCATGGTTTCTGCCTCTACCACCCACACAGTCGGTGCGTTCCACGTTCTCACCACAGGTTGGGTGAAAAAACAAGTAAGTTTCCTCAAGAGATAGTAGGAACTTGCCAATGCTGGAGAATCTGAGAGAGCAAGGTGTCGAACTGGATGAACACAGCGGGCTGAGCAGCATCAGAGAAGCAAGAAAGCTGACGTTTCAGATCGAGACCGTTCTTCAAAACCCGGGGAGGAGAAGGGGATTCTGAAAAAAATAGGGAGAAGTGGGGATGCAGATAGAAGATGGATAAAGGAGAAGATAGGTGAACTGTCCCGTGCTGTCCACTCACTGTCCCCTGCTCCAGAATCATAGAATTCTACAGAATTGAACAAGCACTTCATTCCATTGTGTCTGTAACCACTGAAGCCACACTAAGTTGACATTCGGCTCATGTTCTAGCAATAGGCCCATTGCCTTGAATGTTATTTCATTTTAAGTGCTGTGCCAACCCTTCTTCTTTGATGTGAAAAGATTATCCACCTCAACTGAAGTCCCAGACAATGAATTCCAAACCCCCAGCACCTTCTGGGTGTCTTTTCATTCCTGAAATTCCTTCTGAGCTTTTAGCTTAAATGTACGTATCTCTTCCTCTACCACCACCGCCCCCCGACCGACCCCATTATGGACCTTCTTTTTACCTCGCCCCTACCCATATTAATCTAAACAATTTTTTCAGGACCTCCTTCAACCTTCTCTACTCGAAAGAAAACAAGCCAACCTTATCCAGATAAAACAGTGATGCTAGAGACAATGGGAACTGCAGATGCTGGAGAATCCAAGAGAACAAAGTGTGGAGCTGGCTGAACACAGCAGGCCAACCAGCATCTCAGGAGCACAAAAGCTGATGTTTCAGGCCTAGACCCTTAATCAGAGATCAGCAACAGTGATGCTGCCTGGCCTGCAGTGTTCCTCCAGCTCCACACTGTGTGATCTCAGACTCCAGCATTGGCAGTTATTGCTAACGCAAACTTATCCAGACTCTCCCAAGAGTTAAAATGCTTCACCCCCTCAGAACATCCTGATGAATGTCCTCCACACATGCTCAAATGCAAACACCTCCTTTATATAATGGAGAGACCAGAACTGCACTGAGCACTTCAGCTGGGGCCGAACCAAAGTCCTGTACAGCTCTTGAGCCATATGCTTTCTGAACTGTCCTTTTAAGCTGCCATTCCATGTTCAGGAATCTGTGGACAAGCACCCCAAGATCACACCATTCCTCTGATCTTCCTAGTGTCCTGGCATTTCTTTGAATGATTCCTTGCCTTGTTAGTTTGTCCAAATTGCCTTATTGATCAGGGTTAACATTCCATCTACCATTGACCTGCCCATTTGACCAATCTGTAACTTTGGATTCAACTTGCTGTATTTTCCTGGACCCCCCGAGCTTTACCTTCTTTGCCACGCTCCCATTTGGGACCCTGTCCAAGTCTTTGCTGAAATCTATTTTCACTACATCAACTCCCATCTGCACAGTCTGTCACCTCTTTGAAAGAATCATCTAAGTTTGTGAGGCGTGACCTCCCTCTGACAAAGCTATACTGACGATCGCTGATCAGACCCCACTTCGTGAAATGGAAATTACGTCTGCCGTTCAGAATTTTCTCCAATATTTTCCTATCTACTGATGTGATACTCACCGGTCTGTAATACTCTGCTTTATGATTGTCAAGCATTTTGATAAGTGGAACTATGTTACCTGTTCTCCAGTCTTTTGGTACTTTTGAAAGCTCTGTATGAGGGCGAGTGGAATTTTTTCTCTCATCTCCCTGGGCATCGTGGCATACACCTCATCCAAACCTGGGATTTGTCCAATTTTAAATTCACCAAACACCTAACATCTCCCCAGTCTCTGTTAATTCTGTTTGAGAATTGTGTGCTCCTTCTCACATGTAAAAGCTGATGTGAAATTCTCATTTAACACCTGACAGTTTCCCTCCAGTTCAAACCATTCATTTGCCTCTTCATCCCTAATGAGACCTGGTTTTCCCTGGGTTTTCTCTTTCCCTCTGAGACACTTGTAGAAGATTTTGAGATTCTCCCTAATCCTAATCTTGGTCACCAGCGTTCTGTTGCCCTGTATTTGTTCTCTGAATTGCTATGACGAGATGCCCCTGCACACTATACATCATCATCATGGTGGTTTCTCGCAGATATGGATGACACTCTCCCACTCTCAGGCTGAATTGATCCCCGGCTGTACAGACCGATGCAGCTACCGTTGGCTCTGTTGCACTCGGGGCAGAAGGCAGTCGTGGGAAGGGGTGAGGGAGGTGTTGGTGTGGCTGCATGGCTTCCGCTGCTTCCAAAGGCAAGCCTCGAAGTGTTTGATGCCTTCCCAGGTGCTCTTCAGGCTTTGGGCCGTCTTAGGCCGGCGATTCCCACGTGTCTGCAGGAATGTTGCACTTCACCATTGAGGACTTGAGTTTATCGCCGAGTGCTCCCTCTGCACATCTGGGTCTCGCCTGCTTTTTTGAAGCTGGGATGAGAGCATGCGGAGAGTCTCGTGTCAGTCATACAGATGAAGTGTCCAGCCCATTGTAGCTGATCGAGGATGGTCAGTGCCTCAGTGCTGGGGATGTTGGCCTGGTTGACGTTAGTGCGTCTACAGGGACTCTTGTTCCCTTGATGACTGTTATACACCTCCCTTTTCCTTTTTATCTGGTCAAAGAACAAAGAAAATTACAGCACAGGAACAGGCGCTTCGGCCCTCCAAGCCTGCGCCAGATCCTATTCAAAGTAGCGCGTTGATGCATTTGTGTAATGATTGTGTTTTGTTTGAGCCCTAACATTCAAAGCAGTGTAAGAATGTCTTTGTGCAGCAGGCAAGGTGTCATGAGATTGAGCCTTCATACACTTGCAAGATGTTGAAAATTTGCCATTATTTATTAAAACACTGATAAATTTCCATGATCAACATTTCTGTTTCGCTGCAATGATTATCCCGTGGCATGTAAAATCAGAAAGATACGATAAAATGAGACTGGATCATGACCTCGTCTTGCGGACTTGGGTCAGCATGCAGGGAGAATGTTTGCATTTCATGTATGTGGAAGTACTGAAATATTTCCATGAATCTAAAAGTCACTTTTCCCTTCATTGAAGGACACAATCATTGCCTTGGAAGCTTCATCATGATATGACATTGCATTTCTGAAGAGGGAAGAAGAAATCAATATGCAAATTCAATTCCATGGTTTTAGACGTCCCATTGAGAACACGATTCATGTGCGCCGGCATAATGCTCTGACCGAGAAAGAATTGAAGGTGAGTTTGTAGTTTGGAAGATCGCAGCAATTTATGCATCAACTTCATCAATAATGTTCCATTGCTTTCAAACTGCATTTTCCACTCTGCAAGATAATAACTGTTAGAACAAGCAACAGTATCGGTAGATGGTCTATGGGGAATGCAATGGCAGAAAACCCAATCCATTCGACAACATATTTCAGATATGTCGACAAATTAAATATTCCAGCAGAGGGATAAAACAAGGAAGATGAGAGTGAGGAGGCAAGAGTTCTGATGACAAAAGAACACGAACTTACCTTTATCCATTTGAGCAAAAAAGCAGGCACACAAACAAATAATCAGCTAACAATGCACATGTGCAACGGAGGCTACAGGGGGACTAAAAATGCCGAATTGTTGTCATGCTGATTGCTGAAAGGGTGATTGAAACAGATTCTGTGGTAAATTTGAAGAAATACAGATAATGCATCTCAGGATGTTGGAGAAAGAACATTTCTGGACTGAGGCAAATTGTATTGCCCTTTTCAGGAGTTATTTGGGTCATAATGAATTCAAAGACTTCCCTCTGTGCTGAAAGCTTTAGCTTAGTTGCAGCTGGATCACAATTTCTGTTCCTGGTAGTATTTAGCAAACTATTAAAAGTGAATGTCACTGCACAGAATTCCAAACATGACTCCAATCAGTAGAGAAAATATCCAAGGGCTGTGATGAGTTGTATCCTCTATGTTGAACAATGCAGCTACAGATACAATAGAGGCACTGATGATAATCTTCCAAGAATCCTTAGATTGTGGAAAATTCTCAGAGGATTGAAAGATTGTGAACATAACACCTTTATTGCAAAGATACTTGGACAAAATAGTCAGCAAGTATTGCCAATTTAGGTCAACCTGGGTAGATGTTCATGCCGGCAATGAAAGATGAAATAACAGGGTACTGAGTGTGCTATAACATCCTACAGAGTTAACATCCTTTCATAACGGGGAAATAATACTTGACAAACTTGCTACAGTGCTTTGAGAAGGAAACAAACATGACTGATGAAGGACCACCAGTTGATGTAGTACATGGATATTTCAACAAAGCATTTGATAAGCTACAGCTCGTGAGGTGTCTCAAAAGAAAAGAGCCCATGTGTTCAAGGGTAGTATGTTCGGATGGATGGAGGACTGCATCGTAAATAGAAGTAGAGACGTAGCAGCAGGATGGTAACTTACAAGTCATGTACGGCCACAGAGTGAATGCTGCGGAGGCCGTACACCTCATGTTGACTGGGTTGATTTCGGAAATGGCGGAGGGAATTGCCATGCGTAAGAATGTTGGGCAGGCTGGGACAACATTCATTGGCGTTTATAAGATTTTTAAAAATCTTATTTTTTCAATATTTAAGATTCTTAAGAGACTTGATAGTGTATATCCGAAGAGATTACTCCCATTTGTGAAAGATTTTGCGACCAGAGGCCACATTTTCAAATTGGTTGCCTATTAATTTAGGGGAAGAATTACTTCTTTCAGGTTGTAGCAATCTATTGAACACTTTAGCAGAGAAGGTTTTAGAGGTAATGCCATTAATTATATGCTCGGCTGAGATGGCCAGGTTAATTTTTAAATCAAGGAACAACGACAATGAGAGAAGGTAGTCTTTACAGTGGAAGATACTTCAAGGATCCCCTTATTAGTAAAGAACACAGGGAGGAATTAAACACATCACTACCACACCATCACTACCATGAGAGAAGTAGCAGTAGACAATCTGATGGAGTGAAAGCAGATTAGACTCTTTGCCGTGATGGTTTACTTTCTAAGATTCTAAACAATGAGCTTCAGAGTCGGTGTATGCATTCACTGTAATTTCCCAAAAAGGTTCAGATTCTAGAGAAGCATCTGAGGGCTGGAAAAATGCTGATGTGACGTCCCTATTTAAAAAGGAGAGAGGCAAAAAGAAGATAACTACAACCGAACCAGCCTAACATCTATTGTTGGAAATATGTGGCAATCAACTATGAAGAAAATAGTAGCAGGACATTTGGAAAATCAGAATCTAATCAAACAGAATCACCACAGCCTGCTGAAAGAGAAATTATGTCTGGCTAATTTGTTTGGGTTTTTGGAGAAAGTTTTGGAAGGAGAATTAATAGAGGAAAGCCACTAAATGTGTTGTGTTTGGACTTGGAGAAAGCATTTGAGAATGTACTCAAAAGTAATAAGCTAAGAGCTGAGGCTTTGAAGGTAGTATATTGCTATGGATCAGTATGCTTTGCACGTTCTGGAAGGAGAGATCACATCTCGAGTGAAATGCACCAAGTGAATATATATTTTGGGGAACTTGGTGGCAATGCGGTAAGTCAGTGCAGAGTGTAAGAGGTGCCATTTGCATGCTTTTTTTGCCTGATAGTTTGTAAGCATTTTTTTTGAGACAGGGTAAATTGAAGCCAGAATCAGGGACCCGGAGGGTGAATCAGGCTCATTCGTTGGTGATCGCTTCTGGTTTAAGAATCTATTATAGGTAGCTTTCAGATTGAAAGTAAATCGGAGAAATATTTACAGGCTACAAACTAAAAGACCAGAATGTTTTCAAATCAAATTAAGATCAAAGTAATTGAAATGGAGATGCCAGGCCAGACGATGATTTATACCTACATGACGGGGGAGTGGTCAGACCCCATACTCCAGCTCAGGGTTGATGAACTGGAATCTCAGTTTTGACCAATCAACAAATCATGTGGGGCAGAGTTACCAGGGAATGCTGTGCTTCAGGAGGCAGTCACACACCTTAGATTAACTAGCTGAAACTCGGTCAGTGGCCAGAGACGTGAGACTGTGACAAAGAACAGGGCAGGTGGAAGGATCCAGGATGTAGTGCAGAAGGAACCTTGGCCTTTGATCTTATCTAACAGCTTTGAGATTCTTTCTTCGTGTGTGGATGAGAGTGCAGGGTATAGGGAAGATGAGTAAACTGACGATAGCACTGTGGTACAGGGGGGACATTCAGGAGGGGATAAAAAGTGAAATGTAGTTCTAATCAGAGGTACTGTAGTTTGGGGAATGAACACTGTTCGTTGTGACTAGGATCGAGAGTCTCAAAAGTAGTGTTGCCTGCCTGGTGCCCAGGTTCAGGATATTCCATCTCGGCTACAAAGGAATTTGAAGTGGGAGGAGTCGAAATCCAGCTATTGTGGTACACACAGGTACAATTGATATGGAAGAAAGAGGAAAGAGGTTCTGCTGAGGGGTTATGAGCGCCAAGGTGCTGAGGTGAGAAAGCAGAACCAGAATGGTAATAATCTCTGGATTACTATCTGAAAAATTTGGCACGGTGTGAGCATAATTTATAGATGTAAATGCATTGTTCAAATGGTGGCCTGGCAGAAATGTGTTTGAATTCATGGGACATTGGCATCGGTACAGGGAAGGAGAGAGTTGTTCTGGTGGTATCGGCTCGACGAGAATCAGACTGGGACAAGTCTCCTGGCAAAATAAAGAGCTAGGTCTGGGGGTAGGGTGCTAAAATAAAATGTCTGGAGTGGGTGAGCGCAGTTGCAATGAAAATTATGGAAAAAGTTAGAAGCTGGTAAGTGCTCAGCAAAGTTTCCAGAGCAAGTAATAGGACAAAAAGTACGGAAATGGTCAGGAGTCTCGCTTCAGGTGCAGCAGATAAGAAGGGTGGCTGTAAATGCCAGACTGAAGATGTTGTATTTGATTGCAGGGAGTGTATGAAACAAAGTGAATGAGTTTGTGGTGCGCATTGAAATTGACAGATACATCACTCTGGGTATCACAGAGACAAGGTTGTTAGGGGATAAGTGTTAGGAACGAAATATCCAATGATTCATGTCTGATAGAATGAACAGGCAAATGGACAGAGATAAGAAAGTGTGGAACTGGATGAGCAGAGCAGGCCAAGCAGCATCTCAGGAGCACAAAAGCTGACGTTTCGGGCCTAGACCCTTCTACTTGTGTGTGTTCATCCTGCTGTGTTCATCCAGCTCCACACTTTGTTACCTTGGATTCTGAAGCATCTTCAGTTCCCATTCTGTCTGATACAAATGGACAGAGATGCCAGGGTTGGCTTGTCAGTAAGAAATGAGGTCGCGCTGAAGGAACCACAGCTCTTGTGCTTGTTTATTAATGACTTGGAGGAAAGAGGTGCATGTGCTGTGGCTAAATTTGTAGATGACTCCAAATTATTTGGAAAGACAAGGCATGACAGAGAAACAGAGATTTACCAGCATGTTACTTGGATTGGAATGTATTAGCTGCAAGGAGGGTTTGGTGGAAATGTTGTATCATGATAAATACAATGAGATCAACCATGACCTCACCGAATGATGGAAGAAATTCAATGGGCCAAGTAACTTTTTTTGTGAGTCTTCTTGTTTGACAATGCATTCATAAGGGTGTTTTTTTTCTCTCTTGAATGAAATGTGAAAATGAAATGTATACACTTCCTTTTCATCTGGGAATAAATAATTGTTCTGAACAATTTCCATTGACTAACAGCAATCTGACAAGCATGACAAATAAAGAGATTTTTAGCTTCTTTTTAATTGTAAAGGTATTCTTTGGAATTAATTTGGCATATATTATTTGCATCTCAGGAAGTATGTTCATCACTGCATCTCAAAAAGTGCTCTGTTGTATGACAACAGCTTTTTAAAGATCACTTCAGTGGTTGTGATTTTCAGTTGCCATAACACACATTAAATTTCACTGTTGGCCAATCTGTCCATGATTATTTCATTATCTTATGTTTCAAACGGACAAGGAAATATTGGTGATGCAATGAAGAGTTTGATTCTCAAATATAATTGCTGTTATAGTTTCCACTTGGAAGAAAGATTCACATTAAATTGACTGGTCAAGGAAATGGGACACTGACTGTGAGTACTTTGAATGTTCGAGTTATTCCTAAAATGAAAGTTATGACCTTGATGATTTCTCTTTCATGCAGATTTGAAGAGACTATTTTAAAATACCCTCTAAGTTAGTGGTTCAGGCATAAAAGTGTTATATGTATATTTATGTATATACATGTACATGCATAATCTGAAAAGAAAATGACTATAAATCACTTGTTCCAAGTTGAGAATGAGTTATCCAGATAGTAAGAACTGCCAATGTTGGTGTCTGAGACAACACATTGTGGAGCTGGAGGAACACAACAGGGCAGGCAGCATCAGAGGCTCAAGAAAGTTGAGGTTTTGGGTCAGGACCCTTGCTGAGAAATGGAGGGTGGAAGGGAGCTCAGAAACAAATAGCGTGGAGGGGGAGGAGGTGCTGGGGAAGGTAGATGGATGGTAATAAGTGAGTACTATCCAGATTGGAACAGATTTTCCCCAGGGGGTATTGAGTACGAATTCCAAATCACTCTCAAAATCTTAGTGACTGTTAACATTGATGTTTTTTGTCTGTGTGTTTCAGTAATTGCATGACAGTTGAATGGTTCGTTGAGAGTGAGGAACCTATGGACTTTCACACACCAAGATGGAATTTAGTTCGAAGAGTGACTTCAAATAGTTGCTTGCTTTTAAAATCTTGACCGTTTTTGCTGTCCAGTTGAATGAATTTAGCTTCATACTGCTTCAATAGGAATTAGTGTTTAATAGGAACATATTTGTGAAACTTACAGTTCCGCAAGTATAACCATAATCTGGTGCAGCCTTTCGGTGCTTGCAAAAAGGCTCACCTCTCCGTTGACACTGGAGGAAAATTGGAGTTTAAAAGTAAGTTCACCCGCTGTCAGGGAATGAAATGTTAATGTTGACTCGAATATAATTTTTAAAAAAGTAATATATTTGTGTAACACTGAACTCAAATTAAAATTTGGATTTGCTGGTTTTACAGATGGTTGGACGTTGGATTCATTTTAAATGAGGGTGAAGATCACTTTAAATCCAGCATATTTGTGAAGAAAAGAAATAGCATGTCAAATAAAATTAACTGCATGACTCGTCATAGCCTTATATGGAGAATTTCGTTCTGAACTATGAGACAGTTGTGACCCCATACTACCTCAGTGCTCATGGCAAGAGTAAGACACCTGTTTGACGTGCTCTGCACTGCATGGAATGGCAGCAACATCAGATTCATTGATGCTTGAGAATCAAACAAATATGACGATAAGATTTAAAATCAAAATCTCATTGAACACTTCAAGGAATGTATTACAGGAAGAGGGGGAAAGCATGTATGACTAATAGAAGGTGGTGGCACAGATCAAACAGACCTGTGTGCTAAAACTTATCACAAATTTCACATTGAATGGAACAGTTTAAGCAGGCTGGAGGAAGCAGACATGGCAGCTCAGACTTTTTGAATTTGAGCATTCTGTTCATGAACATCAGCAAAAATGTGGGAAATATGTTTATTCTTTCTCTTTTCTTGCACAGAACCATACGATGAAACTGTCTTGATGAGGAATTTAAAGATTACGAGTCCCGTCCGTTTGACCCACAGTTTGGTACCGTAGGTTGGTACGATCTTCGTTCATGAAGGAAAAGGGATGTTCCAGATACAGAAAATCGTCAAACCATTTACTACAAAGTCCGTTTCTGGTTAGTATTAATTAATGCAGTTAACATTTTTAGCTCGACATGATTGCACAATGGAGTCAATAAGAAAATTCGATCTGATATTCCACATAAATTTTAAGTGGATATTAAAGCAGCTCATTTCTTTTTCACGCTGTCTGTTGCTTTTAAGAATGGCTGTCTTATTGTCGAAATGTTTAGATTTGACTCCATGGCTTCTTCCATTAGCACACATTGAAACACATGTTTCTTCAGCCAAAAATGCACGTTTACCCGGTGTTGACTAACCTTCCCCTGAAATCCCCTGCGGTCGCTCCCCTGAAAAAAACAACTATACCGTTTTGGATACTGTTCTGGGGGACGACTTAGCAGGGGCATGCAGTAGGGTCCAGGTCTCTGGCACAGAGTCTGTCCCTCTTGCACAGAAGGGAAGCGGGGATAGGAAGAGAGTGATAGTCACTGGGGACTCAATAGTGAGAGGGACAGATAGAAGATTTGCCGGGAACGAAAGAGACTCACGATTGGTGTGTTGCCTACCAGGTGCCAGGGTCCGTGATGTCTCGGATAGTGTGTTTAGGGACCTGAGGGGAGAGGGTGACCAGCCCCAAGTCGTGGTCCACGTAGGCACCAATGACATAGGTAGAAAGAGAGATCGGGATGTTAGGCAGGATTTGAGGGAGCTAGGGTGGAAGTTGAGAGCTAGAACAAACAGAGTGGTCGTCACTGGTTTGTCACCCGTACCACGTGATAGCGAGGCAAAGAACAGGGAGAGATTTCAGCTGAAGACGTGGCTGCAGGGATGGTGCAGGTGGGAGGGCTTCAGGTACCTGGACAATTGGGGCTCATTCTGGGGAAGGTGGGACCTGTACAAACAGGACGGTCTCCACTTGAATCAGATGGGCACTAATATCCTGGGTGGGAAATTCGCTCGTGCCATTTGGGTGGATTTAAGCTAGCTCAGAAGTGGGATGGGAAAAAGAGGTGTAGTCCTAGTACACAGGAGGATGAGCGTAGGGTCAGGAATGGATGTTGCAGGTTCTAGGGTTTAGATCTTTCATTAAGGTCTGGGAAGGTGGTAAAAGAGGGGGAGGTGTGGCTTTGTTGGTCAAGGACAGTATAACGGCGGCTGAAAGAACCTTTGAGGACTCGTCTACTGAGGTGGTATGGGCTGAGGTTGCCAAGGAAGGTTTGTCGACTGAGTCAGTATGGGTGGAAGTTCGGAACAGCAAGGCAGCAGTCACTTCTCTGGGGGTTTTCTACAGACCCCAAACAGCAGTTGGGAGATCGAAGAACTCATTGGCCGGCAGATTGTTGAAAAGAGCAAACGTAGCAGGGTTGTTGTTCTGGGTGACTTCAACTTTCCCAATATAGATTGAAACCTCCTTAGTGCAGATGGTTTGGATGGAGCTGTTTTTGTAAGGTGTGTTCAGGAGGGTATCCTTACTCAGTATGTGGACTGGCCGAGGGGGGAGGCCATTTTGGATTTGGTGCTCGGCAATGAGCCAGGACAGATGTCAGATCTCGTGGTGGGAGAGCACTTTGGCGACAGTGACCACAACAGCCTCACATTTACCATAGCCGTGGAAAGGGAAAGGAGCAGTTACCAGGGGAAGATATTTCACTGGGGTCAAGGAAACTATGATGCTATCAGACAGGAGTTGGAAAGTACAGATTGGGAGCAATTGTTCCACAGAAAGGGACAGCAGACATGTGGAGCTGTTCAAGGAGCAGTTGTTGCGAGTGATGTATAAATTTGTTCCTCTGAGACAGATAAGAAGGGGTAAGATTAAGGAGCCTTGGATGACGGGTACAGAGGTGCTTCTTGTCAAAAAGAAAAAGGCAGCGTACGTAAGGTGGAGGAAGTGAGGGTCTAGCACAGCTTTAGAGTATTACAGGCTTGCTCGGAAGGAGGTCAAAAGATATTGCCTGTACAATTGTTACCTGTTACAACCTTTGCGTCCACGCTTGCTCATTCAATGGTGTCAAGATGCCAGCAGTGAGCGTACCTCCTCCATCCCCTAATGCCGTCAGCTCACACAAGACATGGTCCTTACTTAAAATCTTCTGATCAACCAAAGTTCATTGTAATGGACACTTTAGTTATCTGTCATGAAACGAAATCTGATTCTGACTGGCATGACGTGCAGTGCAAATGAATATAATCTGCGAAACGAGATTCCTTATGGGCTTGCAGCCGCTACAAATAATTGCTTTTCAAAGACTTTGCGTCCATACATTTTTTTCTCCGAGCACCTTAGATTATTTTTTTGTTTATGCATGTTGTGTGGGATTCCAGTCAGGCCCATAAACACAGGTTGATGCAGTCACTGTTAAAACATGATATTGAAGGAGAATTTGTGATCTTTGGAGTTTCATTCCAGTGTCTGAAGGAGTGCATCATCAAGCCACTTCAGATCTCGACTGGCGACGAATTGTTGCAAGTTTTCAAGTGTTACAGATGGTCACATAAAATATGGCCTTTTTGTTGTTGCGCTATTCATCTTAACTGCACCATATCTAGTATTTAGGCTTGGAAACAATTTCAATTTTTTTGATTTACGAATTCAAAATCATTTATGATTGTTGTCATGATATCTACAGTATGTTATTTTGATTGGACATAGAGGTTTGGATCTGTCTTTCCCCAACTATGAATGGAAATAAAGTATGCGCTTATAAAACCCCTTCTGGGCAAGGTAGTTGGTCAGTGGTTAGAGCTGCTCATGCACTGGGGAGCCAATTGAGATTCCAGTCTTGGGTAACTATCTGTGTGGAATTGACACGTCCTCCCCGCGTCTGCGAGGGGCTTCTGCCAGGTGCTGCAGTTTCCTCCCATTGTTCAAAGATGTGCAGGTCCTTCTATGTGAGATAATGGGAACTGCAGATCCTGGAGAATCCAAGATAATAAAATGTGAGGCTGGATGAACACAGCAGGCCAAGCAGCATCTCAGGAGCACAATAGCTGATGTTTCGGGCCTAGACCCTTCATCAGAGCTCTGATGAAGGGTCTAGGCCTGAAACGTCAGCTTTTGTGCTCCTGAGATGCTGCTTGGCCTGCTGTGTTCATCCAGCCTCACATTTTATTATCTCAGGTCCTTATATGTGATTTGTGAAGCATTTCTTAAATGTTTCAATCCTGCCAGGATCCAGTGCCTTGGACAAAATAACTGGAGATGAATAAAAGATACAGTGCCTTTTGACACCATTTCCTGCTGGATTTTCATCAATCCTGCTTTATATCGGTGACAACTTCCATGACCTTTTTTGATGCTATGTCTGAATTGACAGTCTAGTTCCAAATATTTGTTGTGCAGTATTTCAAGGTCTCTGTTACAGCATACCCATGAATGTCCACTTCAAAAGATACTTCCATATCATAGAATCCCTACGGTGTGGAAACAAGGCCCTTTTGACCCAACAAGTCCACAGCCACTCTCCAAAGAGCATCTCAACCTGACTCATCCCCCGACCCTTTCCTCAGTAACCCTACATTTCCCATGACTAACACACCTAATCTACACATCCCTAAACACAATGGGCAAGTTTGGCATGGCCCATACACCTAGCCTGCACATCTTTGGACAGTGGGAGGAAACCAGAGCACCCAGCAGGAACCCATGCAGGCATGGGCAGAATGTACAAACTCTGCACAGAAGATCGCCCAACGGTGGCATCGAGCCTGGGTCCCTGGCGCTGTGAGTCAGCAGTGCTAACCACTGAGCCACCGTGCTGCCCTTGGAGTTAGACAGAGCTTGCTTGTTCTTGGGTGGCCTCAAACTGCCAACCTCCAGTTAGTGGCAAAAGTGCTGACCAACTGCACTCATCTTCACTGGTTTTTGCTTTGTATCATTGAATTCAATCCTTCAAACTCTATGGTAAATATTTAAATTTCCATTGATATGTGAGGGTTGTTTTTAGTACACAGTATTGGTTTATTATGTTTCATTGGTACATAATGAATATTGTATGTATATGCAAATGGGCAAGTTGGTAACGATGCAGTCCGCAGACCTGGAGGATAATAACACTGTCCTTCAATCGCCCACGATGCCCTCTGCAAATTGGTAGAAAACAAAAATTTCTATAAAATTCATCTCTCCTCCTGTCAGTCGATCAAAATTAATTCAGGATTTTGTACAGGCCAATAACCGTAAGATTACACAGGCCTAAACAAAACTACTGGCTCATATTAGTTCAGTAAAGTGAAAGGGCAACAATAGAGGCAGTAGGAACTGCAGATGCTGGAGAATCTGAGATAAGAAGGTGTAAAGCTGGATGAACACAGCAGGTCAAGCAGTATCATCCGGCTCTACACCTTGTTATCTCAGATTCTCCAGCGCCAATTTTCTGAAGTCGGGTCTCGTCCCGAAACATCAGCTTTCTTGCTCCTCTGCTGCTTGGCCTGCTGTGTTCATCCAGCTCTCCACCTTGGGCAACAATAGAGTATGTTTTAAGTCACTAGATATGTTACGTGGGTTTGTCTTCCTTAGGGTGGAGTTAGTGGAACCGAAAAAGATGTCTCCCTCACAGCGTTTGTGACAAAAGAATTGCATCGTTCCTTGGCGGCCTTTCAACAGAAGAATATTCAGAGATTTCACGAGTGGTAAGAATGTAAATTCTTTTACTTCTCTTTATCTCACTTTTTCCAACAATTGGAAAATAGATTTTAGAAATAACGTCGAGCTGATGAAGTGTGAAAAGAAGAATAATTCCAAGCAGTGGTGGGAGTTGGTCAGTGAGGTGGGAGGAGTGGATAGGTGGGAGAGAAGGCGGACAGGTCATGGAGGCGGGGATGAGTGGAGGAACTCGTCTTGGGATGAGGCTGACGGGTTTTGAGATTTTGAGGGTGGCAAAGTCCATATTGAGGCCATTGAGTTGGAAGCTCCCGAGGCGGAATATGAGGTGCTGCTCCTCCAGTTTCTGGGTGGTGTGGTTGTGACACTGGAAGAGGCCCAGGATGGACATGTCGTTCAGGGAGTGGGAGGGGGAGTTGAAGTGATGCAATGATTTGGATATGAAAATAAAAGGTGTGGTTAGTAAGTTTCCCAATGATTGAAGGTGTAGTAGCCAGCCAAGAAGGTCACCTCAGAATGCAATGGGACATTGACAAGGGCCAATAAACTGAGGAGTGGCAGATGGAGTTGAGGTTAGACAAATGTGAGGTGCTACATTTTGGAAAGGCAAATCAGGGCAGCACGTATACACTGAAGGTTGTGGGGAGTGTTGCTAAATAAAGAGACGCTGGAGTGCAGTTTCGTAGTTCCATCAAAGTACAGCCACCGGTAAAAAGGATATTGAGGAGACATTTGGTGTGCTCACCTTTATCGGTCAGTGCATTTAGTATAGGAGTTAGGAGATCACTTAGCAGCCATGTAGGACGTTGGTTTGGCTGCTTTTGGAATACTGCAATCGCTTTTAGTCTCCTTGCGAGAGGAAGGATGTCGGCTCAACATTGAGGGCCGAAGGGCCTGTTCTGCGCTGTATTGTTGTATGTTGTAAACTTGAAAGGGTTCAGAAAAGATCTACAAGGATGTTACCAGCATCCGAGGTTGGAGGTATACCGTGGGCTTGAACAGGCAGCTATTTCTTGGAACTTTGGAGTTCAGGGCTGACCATATAGAAGTTTATACAATTACGAGGGACGTGGATAGAGCGAACAGCCAAGATCTTTTCCCTGGGTTGCTGGAATCCAAAACTGGAGAGAATAGGTTAAAAATGAGAGAGGGAGCAGCCAAAAGCAGCCGAACCAACGTCCTATATTGCTGCTAAGTGATCTCCTAACTCCTATACTAAATGCACTGACCGATAAAGGTGAGCACACCAAATGTCTCCTCAATATCCTTTTTACCGGTGGCTGTACTTTGATGGAACTACGAAACTGCACTCCAGCGTCTCTTTATGAGAGAGGGAAGATTTAAAATGGACCGGATTTTTTTCATAGTTGTGCATGTATGGAATGAGCTGCCAGAGGAAGTGGTGGAGGCTTGTACGTTTAAAAGGCATGTGGATGGGTGTATGAAAGGATGGGTTGAGAGGAATATGGGCCAAATGCTGGCAAATGGGACTAAATTAATTTAGGATATCTGGTCAACATAGACAAATTGGGCCAAAGGATCTGTTTCCCTACTGTACATCTCTCTGATTCTAAGTGTCTTTTTTCTGAACCACGTGGCCCATAATTAGAAAAACTTGAATCAGGATTTGGGAATGTGACAATTCTAACTGGATCTGTTTGATGAAATTAACTCTGTAGGTAATGGTGGTTGAATTATGATTTAACAAGTTTGAGTTTATTGCAGCATCTTATAGAATTGAGAAAACACATGTAATCAAAATTGAAAATCAAAACTTGGTAAAATTTTGCATTGGAAATACATGACAAGCCATTGGAGGAGATTCATGACCATTTCATTCAAGTGAGAACAACAAATGCGATTCAGTGACTCAGTGAAACGGGATGCAGTGACTGAGGGTAATGGGATGCAGTGACTGACGAAAGGAGATGCAGTGACGGTGGGAAATGGGACGCAGTGACTGAGGACAATGGAACGCAGTGATTGAGGGAAATGGGAAGCTCTCAGTGAGTGTAATGTGAGGCTTTGAATGAGTGAAATGAGATGCAGTGACTGTGTGAACTGGGATGCAGTGACTGTGTGAACTGGGATGCAGTGGCCGAGTGAAATGGGATGCAGTGGCCGAGTGGAATCGGATGCAGTGACCGAGTGAAATGGGATGCAGTGACTGAGGGAAATGGGTTGCAGTGGCTGAGTGAAATGGGATGCAGTGAATGAGTGAAATGGGCTGCAGTGTCTGAGTGAAATGGGCTGCAGTGTCTGAGTGAAATGGGATGCAGTGACTGTGTGAAATGGGATGCAGTGACTGAGTGAAATGGGACGCAGTGACTGAGTGAAATGGGATGCAGTGACTGAGTGAAATGGGACGCAGTGACTGAGTGAAATGGGACGCAGTGACTGAGTGAAATGGGCTGCAGTGTCTGAGTGAAATGGGATGCAGTGACTGTGTGAAATGGGATGCAGTGACTGTGAAATGGGATGCAGTGACAGATGGAAATCGGATGCAGGGTCAGATGGAAATGGGATGCAGTGACTGAGGGAATGGGGATGCAGTGACTGGAAAATGGGATGCAGTGGCTGAGTGAAATGGGATGCTGTGACTGATTGTAAGGGATGCAGTGACTGAGGGAAAGGAGATGCAGTGACTGATTGAAATGGGATGCAGCGACTGAGGGAATGGAGATGCAATGACTGTTGGAAATGTGATGCTGTGACTGAGGGTAATGGGATGCAGTGACTCAGTGAAATGGGATGCCGTGTCTGTGTGAAATGGGATGCGGTGACTGAATGAAATGGGCTGCAGTGACTGAGGGGAATGGGATGCAGTGACTGAGGGGAATGGGATGCAGTGACTGAAGGGAATGGGATGCAGTGACTGAGGGGAATGGGATGCAGTGACTGAGGGGAATGGGATGCAGTGACTGAGGGGAATGGTATGCAGTGACTGATGGAAATGGTATGCAGTGACTGATCGAAATGGTATGCAGTGACTCTGGGAAATGTGATGCTATGACTGCGTGCAATGGGATGCAGTTACTCATGAAATCTGATGCAGTGACTGAGTGAAATGGGATGCAGTGGCTGAGTGAAATGGGATGCAGTGGCTGAGTGAAATGGGATGCGGTGACTGAATGAAATGGATTGCAGTGACTGAGGAAAAGGAGATACAGTGACTGTGGGAAATGGGATGCTGTGACTGAGGGAAATGCGATGCAGTGACTGAGGGTAATGGGATGCAGTGACTCTGTGAAATGGGTTGCAGTGACTGTTAAATGGGATGTAGTGACTGAGTGAAATGGGATGCAGTGACTTAGTGAAATGGGATGCTGCGAGTGAAGTTAATCGGATGCGGTGACTGTGGGGAATGGGATGCAGTGACTGATGGAAATGGGATACAGTGAATGAGGGAAATGGGATTCAGTGACTGAGATGAATGGGATGCAGTGACTGATGGAAGTGGGATGCTGTGACTGAGGGTAATGTGTTGCAGTCACTGAGTGAAATGGGATGCTGTGGCTGAGTGAAATAGGATGCACTGGCTGTGTGAACTGGGATGCAGTGTCTGAGGGAAAGGAGATGCAGTGTCTGTTTGAAATGGGATCCTGCGACTGAAGTTAATGGGATGCAAAACTGAGTGAAATGCGTTGCAGTGACTGAGCGTAATGGGATGCAGTGACTGAGCATAATGGGATGCAGTGACGGAGGGTCATGGGATGCAGTGACTGTGTGAAATGGGATGCAATGATTGAGGGCATTGGGATGCAGTGACTAGTGAAATGGGATGCAGTGACTGAGGGGATTGGGATGCAGTGACTGAGTGAGATGGGATGCAGTGACTGAGTGAGATGGGATGCAGTGACTGAGTGAGATGGGATGCAGTGACTGAGTGAGATGGGATGCAGTGACTGAGTGAGATGGGATGCAGTGACTGAGTGAGATGGGATGCAGTGACTGAGTGAAATGGGATGCAGTGGCCGAGTGAAATGGGATGCAGTGGCCGAGTGAAATGGGATGCAGTGGCCGAGTGAAATGGGATGCAGTGGCCGAGTGAAATGGGATGCAGTGGCCGAGTGAAATAGGATGCAGTGGCCGAGTGAAATGGGATGCAGTGGCCGAGGGAAATGGGATGCAGTGGCCGAGGGAAATGGGATGCACTGACTGAGGGGAATGCGATACTCTGACTGAGGGTAAAGGGATGCTCTGACTGAGGGTAATTGGATGAAGTGACTGAGGGTAATGGGATGCAGTGATGACAGGAATGGGATGCAGTGATGACAGGAATGGGATGCAGTGACTCTGTGAAATGGGCTGCACTGACTGAGGGAAATGGGATGCAGTGACTGAGGGTAATGGGATGCAGTGACTGAGGGTACTAGGATGCAGTGACTGACGGTAATGGGATTCACTGACTGAGGGAATTGGGATGCAGTGTCTGCGTGAAATGGGATGCTGTGACTGAGGGAAATGGGATGCTGTGACTGAGGGAAATGGGATGCTGTGACTGAGGGAAATGGGATGCTGTGACTGAGGGAAATGGGATGCTGTGACTGAGGGAAATGGGATGCTGTGACTGAGGGAAACGGGATGCAGTGACTGAGTGAAATGGGATGCAGTCGCTGAGTGAAATGGATGCACTGTCTCAGTTAAATGGGATTCACTGACTCCGTTAATTGGGATGCAGTGACTGACAAAAATGGGATGCAGTGACTGAGTGAAATGGGATGCAGTGGCTGTGTGATCTGGGAGGCAGTGACTGAGGGAAATGGGAGGCAGTGACTGAGGGAAATGGGAGGCAGTGACTGAGGGAAATGGGAGGCAGTGACTGAGGGAAATGGGAGGCAGTGACTGAGGGAAATGGGAGGCAGTGACTGAGGGAAATGGGAGGCAGTGACTGAGGGAAATGGGAGGCAGTGACTGAGGGAAATGGGATGCAGTGACTGAGGGAAATGGGATGCAGTGGCTGAGGGAAATGGGATGCAGTGGCTGAGGGAAATGGGATGCAGTGGCTGAGTGAAATGGGATGCAGTGGCTGAGTGAAATGGGATGCAGTGGCTGAGTGAAATGGGATGCAGTGGCTGAGTGAAATGGGATGCAGTGGCTGAGTGAAATGGGATGCAGTGGCTGAGTGAAATGGGATGCAGTGGCTGAGTGAAATGGGATGCAGTGACTGAGTGAAATGGGGTGCAGTGGCTGAGTGAAATGGGATGCAGTGGCTGAGTGAAATGGGATGCAGTGGCTGAGTGAAATGGGATGCAGTGGCTGAGTGAAATGGGATGCAGTGGCTGAGTGAAATGGGATGCAGTGGCTGAGTGAAATGGGATGCAGTGACTGAGTGAAATGGGGTGCTGTGACTGCCGGTAATGGGATGCAGTCACTATGAAATGGGGTGCAGTGACTGAAGGAAATGGGATACAGTGACTGATGGAAGTGGGATGCTCTGACTGAGGGTAAAGGGATGCTCTGCCTGAGGGTAATTGGATGAAGTGACTGAGGGTAATGGGATGAAGTGAGTGACAGTAATGGGATGCAGTGACTCTGTGAAGTGGGCTGCACTGACTCTGTCAAATGTGATGCATTGACTCAGTGAAATGGGATGCACTGACTGAGGGAAATGGGATGCAGTGACTGAGTGAAATGGGATGCAGTGTCTGAGTGAAGTGGGATGCAGTGAATGAGTGAAATGAGCTGCAGTGACTCTGTGAAATGGGATGCAGTGACTGAGGGTACTAGGATGCAGTGACTGACGGTAATGGGATTCACTGACTGAGGGAATTGGGATGCAGTGTCTGCGTGAAATGGCATGCAGTGACTGAGGGAAATGAGATGCAGTGACTGAGGGAAATGGGATGCAGTGACTCTGTGAAATGGGATGCAGTGACTGAGGGTACTAGGATGCAGTGACTGACGGTAATGGGATTCACTGACTGAGGGAATTGGGATGCAGTGTCTGCGTGAAATGGGATGCAGTGACTGAGGGAAATGAGATGCAGTGACTGAGGGGAATGCGATGCCGTTTCTGAGTGCACTGGGATGCCGTTTCTGAGTGAAATGGGGTGCTGTGACTATGAAATGGGTTGCAGTGACTGCAGGAAATGGGTTGCAGTGACTGAGGGAAATGGGACGCAGTGACTGAGTGAAATGGGATGCAGTGACTTAGTGAAATGGGATGCTGCGAGTGAAGTTAATCGGATGCGGTGACTGTGGGGAATGGGATGCAGTGACTGATGGAAATGGGATACAGTGAATGAGGGAAATGGGATTCAGTGACTGAGATGAATGGGATGCAGTGGGTGAGGGGAATGGGATGCCGAGACTGAGTGAACTGGGATGCTGTTTCTGAGTGAAATGGGATGCGGTGACTGAGTGAAATGGGGTGCAGTGACTGAGGCAAGTGGGATGCAGTGACTGAGTGAAATGGGATGCAGTGACTGAGTGAAATGCGATGCAGTGACTGAGGGAAATGCGATGCAGTGACTGAGGGAAATGCGATGCAGTGACTGAGGGAAATGGGATGCAGTGACTGAGGGAAATGGGATGCAGTGACTGAGGGAAATGGGATGCAGTCACTGAGTGAAATGGGATGCAGTCACTGAGTGAAATGGGATGCAGTCACTGAGTGAAATGGGATGCTGTGACTGATGGAAATGGGATGCTGTGACTGAGGTTCATAGGAAGCAGTGACTGAGGTTCATGGGAAGCAGTGACTGAGTGAAATGGGAAGCAGTGACTGAGGGTCATGTGATGCAGTGAGTGAGGGCCATGGGAAGCGTTGACTGAGGGAAATGGTATGCAGTGACTGTGGGGAATAGGGTGCGGTGACATAGGGAAATGGATGCACTGTCTGAGTTGAATAGGATTCACTGTCTCAGTTAAATAGGATGTAGTGACTGAGTCAAATGGGATGCAGTGGCTGTGTGAAATGGGATGCAGTGGCTGTGTGAAATGGGATGCAGTGGCTGTGTGAAATGGGATGCAGTGGCTGTGTGAAATGGGATGCAGTGGCTGTGTGAAATGGGATGCAGTGGCTGTGTGAAATGGGATGCAGTGGCTGTGTGAAATGGGATGCAGTGGCTGTGTGAAATGGGATGCAGTGGCTGTGTGAAATGGGATGCAGTGGCTGTGTGAAATGGGATGCAGTGACTGAAAGAAATGCGATGCAGTGACTAAGTGAAATGCGATGCGGTGACTGAGTGAAATGGGATGCGGTGACTGAGGGAAATGAGATGCAGTCACTGAAGGAAAGTAGATGCAGTTACTGAGGGTAACTAGATGCAGTGACTGTGGGAAATGGGTTGCTGTGACTGAGGGTAATGGGATGCACCGTCTCAGTTCAATGAGATTCACTGTCTCAGTTAAATGGGATGCAGTGACTGAGTGAAATGGGATGCTCTGACTGAGTGAAATGGGATGCTGTGACTGCGTGAAATGGGACGCAGTGACTGCGTGAAATGGGACGCAGTGACTGCGTGAAATGGGACGCAGTGACTGCGTGAAATGGGACGCAGTGACTGCGTGAAATGGGACGCAGTGACTGCGTGAAATGGGACGCAGTGACTGCGTGAAATGGGACGCAGTGACTGCGTGAAATGGGACGCAGTGACTGCGTGAAATGGGACGCAGTGACTGCGTGAAATGGGACGCAGTGACTGCGTGAAATGGGACGCAGTGACTGCGTGAAATGGGACGCAGTGACTGAGGGAAATAGGATGCAGTGACTGAGTGAAATGGGAGGTAGTGACTGAGTGAAATGGGACGCATTGAGTGAGTGAAATGAGATGCAGTGACTGACTGAAATTGGTAGGAGTGACTGACCTAAATGGGTGGGAGTGACTGACCTAAATGGGTGGGAGTGACTGAGTGAAATGGGATGCAGTGACTCAGCGAAATGGCATGATGGCACTGAGTGAAATGGGATGCAGTGGCTGTGTGAAATGGGATGCAGTGGCTGTGTGAAATGGGATGCAGTGGCTGTGTGAAATGGGATGCAGTGGCTGTGTGAAATGGGATGCAGTGGCTGTGGGAAATGGGATGCAGTGGCTGAGGGAAATGGATGCACTGTCTCAGTTGAATAGGATTCACTGTCTCCGTTAAATAGCATGTAGTGACTCAGTCAAATGGAATGCTGTGACTGAGGGTGATGGGATGCACCGTCTCAGTTCAATGAGATTCACTGCCTCAGTTAAATGGGATGCAGTGACTGAGTGAAATGGGATGCTCTGACTGAGTGAAATGGGATGCTCTGACTGAGTGAAATGGGATGCTGTGACTGTGGGAAATGGGTTGCAGTGACTGATGGTCATGGGATGCAGTCACTGAGTGAAATGTGATACAGTCACTGAGTGAAATGGGATGCTGTGACTCAGGATAATCTGATGCAGTGACTGAGTGAAATGTGATGCAATGACTGAGTGAATATGATGAAGTGGCTCAGTGAAATGGGATGCGGTGACTGTAGGAAATGGGATGCGGTGACTGAGGGAAATGTAATGCGGTGTCTGTGTGGAATAGGGTGCGGTGTCTGAGGGTCATGGGATGCACTGTCTCAGTTGAATAGGATTCAATGTCTCCCTTAAATAGGATGTCGTGACTGAGTCAAATGGGATGCTGTGACTGAGTGAAATGGGATGCAATGACTGAGTGAATATGACGGAGTGGCTGAGTGAAATGGGATGCAGTGACTGTGTGAAATGGGATGCAGTGACTGTGTGAAATGGGATGCAGTGGCTGAGTGAAATGGGATGCAGTGGCTGAGTGAAATGGGATGCTGTGACTGATGGAAAGGAGACGCAGTGACTGTGGGAAATGGGTTGCAGTGACTGTGGGAAATGGGAGGCAGTGATTGAGTGAAATGGGATGCAGTCACTGAGTGAAATGTGATGCAGTGACTGAGTGAAATGGGATGCTGTGACTCAGGGTAATGTGCTGTCGTGACTGAGTGAAATGGGATGCAGTGACTGAGTGAAATGGGATGCAGTGACTGAGTGAAGTGGGATGCAGTGACTGAGTGAAATGGGTTTCAGTGACTGTGGGAAATGGGTTTCAGTGACTGAAGGTCATGGGATGCAGTCACTGAGTGAAATGTGATGCAGTCACTGAGTGAAATGGGATGCTGTGACTCAGGGTAATCTGATGCAGTGACTGAGTGAAATGTGATGCGGTGTCTGTGTGGAATAGGGTGCGGTGACTGAGGGTCATGGGATGCACTGTCTCAGTTGAATAGGATTCAATGTCTCCGTTAAGTGAAATGGGATGCTGTGACTGATGGAAATGGGATGCTGTGACTGAGGTTCATGGGAAGCAGTGACTGAGTGAAATGGGAAGCAGTGACTGAGGGTCATGTGATGCAGTGAGTGAGGGCCATGGGAAGCGTTGACTGAGGGAAATGGTATGCAGTGACTGGGGAATAGGGTGCGGTGACTAAGGGAAATGGATGCACGGTCTGAGTTGAATAGGATTCACTGTCTCAGTTAAATAGGATGTAGTGACTGAGTCAAATGGGATGCAGTGACTGAGTGAAATGGCATGCAGTGGCTGTGTGAAATGGGATGCAGTGGCTGTGTGAAATGGGATGCAGTGGCTGAGGGAAATGCGATGCAGTGACTGAGGGAAATGCGATGCAGTGACTGAGGGAAATGCGATGCGGTGACTGAGTGAAATGGGATGCGGTGACTGAGGGAAATGAGATGCAGTCACTGAAGGAAAGTAGATGCAGTTACTGAGGGTAACTAGATGCAGTGACTGTGGGAAATGGGTTGCTGTGACTGAGGGTAATGGGATGCACCGTCTCAGTTCAATGAGATTCACTGTCTCAGTTAAATGGGATGCAGTGACTGAGTGAAATGGGATGCTCTGACTGATTGAAATGGGATGCTCTGACTGAGTGAAATGGGATGCTGTGACTGCGTGAAATGGGACGCAGTGCCTGCGTGAAATGGGACGCAGTGACTGCGTGAAATGGGACGCAGTGACTGCGTGAAATGGGACGCAGTGACTGCGTGAAATGGGACGCAGTGACTGCGTGAAATGGGACGCAGTGACTGCGTGAAATGGGACGCAGTGACTGCGTGAAATGGGACGCAGTGACTGCGTGAAATGGGACGCAGTGACTGCGTGAAATGGGACGCAGTGACTGAGAGAAATGGGACGCATTAAGTGAGTGAAATGAGATGCAGTGACTGACTGAAATTGGAAGGAGTGACTGACCGAAATGGGTGGGAGTGACTGACCTAAATGGGTGGGAGTGACTGACCAAAATGGGTGGGAGTGACTGACCTAAATGGGTGGGAGTGACTGAGTGAAATGGGATGCAGGGACTCAGCGAAATGGCATGATGGCACTGAGTGAAATGGGATGCAGTGGCTGTGTGAAATGGGATGCAGTGGCTGAGGGAAATGGGATGCAGTGACTGAGTAAAATGGGATGCAGTCACTGAGTAAAATGGGATGCAGTCACTGAGTGAAATGGGATGCTGTGACTGATGGAAATGGGATGCTGTGACTGAGGTTCATAGGAAGCAGTGACTGAGGTTCATAGGAAGCAGTGACTGAGGTTCATGGGAAGCAGTGACTGAGTGAAATGGGAAGCAGTGACTGAGGGTCATGTGATGCAGTGAGTGAGGGCCATGGGAAGCGTTGACTGAGGGAAATGGTATGCAGTGACTGTGGGGAATAGGGTGCGGTGACATAGGGAAATGGATGCACTGTCTGAGTTGAATAGGATTCACTGTCTCAGTTAAATAGGATGTAGTGACTGAGTCAAATGGGATGCAGTGACTGAGTGAAATGGCATGCAGTGGCTGTGTGAAATGGGATGCAGTGGCTGTGTGAAATGGGATGCAGTGGCTGTGTGAAATGGGATGCAGTGGCTGTGTGAAATGGGATGCAGTGGCTGTGTGAAATGGGATGCAGTGGCTGTGTGAAATGGGATGCAGTGGCTGTGTGAAATGGGATGCAGTGGCTGTGTGAAATGGGATGCAGTGGCTGTGTGAAATGGGATGCAGTGGCTGTGTGAAATGGGATGCGGTGACTAAGTGAAATGCGATGCGGTGACTGAGTGAAATGGGATGCGGTGACTGAGGGAAATGAGATGCAGTCACTGAAGGAAAGTAGATGCAGTTACTGAGGGTAACTAGATGCAGTGACTGTGGGAAATGGGTTGCTGTGACTGAGGGTAATGGGATGCACCGTCTCAGTTCAATGAGATTCACTGTCTCAGTTAAATGGGACGCAGTGACTGAGTGAAATGGGATGCTCTGACTGAGTGAAATGGGATGCTGTGACTGCGTGAAATGGGACGCAGTGACTGCGTGAAATGGGACGCAGTGACTGCGTGAAATGGGACGCAGTGACTGCGTGAAATGGGACGCAGTGACTGCGTGAAATGGGACGCAGTGACTGCGTGAAATGGGACGCAGTGACTGCGTGAAATGGGACGCAGTGACTGCGTGAAATGGGACGCAGTGACTGCGTGAAATGGGACGCAGTGACTGAGAGAAATGGGACGCAGTGACTGAGGGAAATGGGATGCAGTGACTGAGTGAAATGGGAGGTAGTGACTGAGTGAAATGGGACGCATTGAGTGAGTGAAATGAGATGCAGTGACTGACTGAAATTGGAAGGAGTGACTGACCTAAATGGGTGGGAGTGACCGACCTAAATGGGTGGGAGTGACTGACCTAAATGGGTGGGAGTGACTGAGTGAAATGGGATGCAGTGACTCAGCGAAATGGCATGATGGCACTGAGTGAAATGGGATGCAGTGGCTGTGTGAAATGGGATGCAGTGGCTGTGTGAAATGGGATGCAGTGGCTGTGTGAAATGGGATGCAGTGGCTGTGTGAAATGGGATGCAGTGGCTGTGGGAAATGGGATGCAGTGGCTGTGTGAAATGGGGTGCGGTGACTGAGGGAAATGGATGCACTGTCTCAGTTGAATAGGATTCACTGTCTCCGTTAAATAGCATGTAGTGACTCAGTCAAATGGAATGCTGTGACTGAGGGTGATGGGATGCACCGTCTCAGTTCAATGAGATTCACTGCCTCAGTTAAATGGGATGCAGTGACTGAGTGAAATGGGATGCTCTGACTGAGTGAAATGGGATGCTCTGACTGAGTGAAATGGGATGCTGTGACTGTGGGAAATGGGTTGCAGTGACTGATGGTCATGGGATGCAGTCACTGAGTGAAATGTGATACAGTCACTGAGTGAAATGGGATGCTGTGACTCAGGATAATCTGATGCAGTGACTGAGTGAAATGTGATGCAATGACTGAGTGAATATGATGAAGTGGCTCAGTGAAATGGGATGCGGTGACTGTAGGAAATGGGATGCGGTGACTGAGGGAAATGTAATGCGGTGTCTGTGTGGAATAGGGTGCGGTGTCTGAGGGTCATGGGATGCACTGTCTCAGTTGAATAGGATTCAATGTCTCCCTTAAATAGGATGTCGTGACTGAGTCAAATGGGATGCTGTGACTGAGTGAAATGGGATGCTGTGACTGAGTGAATATGACGGAGTGGCTGAGTGAAATGGGATGCAGTGACTGTGTGAAATGGGATGCAGTGACTGTGTGAAATGGGATGCAGTGACTGTGTGAAATGGGATGCAGTGGCTGAGTGAAATGGGATGCAGTGGCTGAGTGAAATGGGATGCTGTGACTGATGGAAAGGAGACGCAGTGACTGTGGGAAATGGGTTGCAGTGACTGTGGGAAATGGGAGGCAGTGATTGAGTGAAATGGGATGCAGTCACTGAGTGAAATGTGATGCAGTGACTGAGTGAAATGGGATGCTGTGACTCAGGGTAATGTGATGTCGTGACTGAGTGAAATGGGATGCAGTGACTGAGTGAAATGGGATGCAGTGACTGAGTGAAGTGGGATGCAGTGACTGAGTGAAATGGGTTTCAGTGACTGTGGGAAATGGGTTTCAGTGACTGAAGGTCATGGGATGCAGTCACTGAGTGAAATGTGATGCAGTCACTGAGTGAAATGGGATGCTGTGACTCAGGGTAATCTGATGCAGTGACTGAGTGAAATGTGATGCGGTGTCTGTGTGGAATAGGGTGCGGTGACTGAGGGTCATGGGATGCACTGTCTCAGTTGAATAGGATTCAATGTCTCCGTTAAGTGAAATGGGATGCTGTGACTGATGGAAATGGGATGCTGTGACTGAGGTTCATGTGATGCAGTGAGTGAGGGCCATGGGAAGCGTTGACTGAGGGAAATGGTATGCAGTGACTGGGGAATAGGGTGCGGTGACTAAGGGAAATGGATGCACTGTCTGAGTTGAATAGGATTCACTGTCTCAGTTAAATAGGATGTAGTGACTGAGTCAAATGGGATGCAGTGGCTGTGTGAAATGGGATGCAGTGGCTGTGTGAAATGGGATGCAGTGGCTGTGTGAAATGGGATGCAGTGGCTGTGTGAAATGGGATGCAGTGGCTGAGGGAAATGCGATGCAGTGACTGAGGGAAATGCGATGCAGTGACTGAGGGAAATGCGATGCAGTGACTGAGGGAAATGCGATGCGGTGACTGAGTGAAATGGGATGCGGTGACTGAGGGAAATGAGATGCAGTCACTGAAGGAAAGTAGATGCAGTAACTGAGGGTAACTAGATGCAGTGACTGTGGGAAATGGGTTGCTGTGACTGAGGGTAATGGGATGCATCGTCTCAGTTCAATGAGATTCACTGTCTCAGTTAAATGGGATGCAGTGACTGAGTGAAATGGGATGCTCTGACTGATTGAAATGGGATGCTCTGACTGAGTGAAATGGGATGCTGTGACTGCGTGAAATGGGACGCAGTGCCTGCGTGAAATGGGACGCAGTGCCTGCGTGAAATGGGACGCAGTGACTGCGTGAAATGGGACGCAGTGACTGCGTGAAATGGGACGCAGTGACTGCGTGAAATGGGACGCAGTGACTGCGTGAAATGGGACGCAGTGACTGAGAGAAATGGGACGCAGTGACTGAGGGAAATAGGATGCAGTGACTGAGGGAAATAGGATGCAGTGACTGAGTGAAATGGGAGGTAGTGACTGAGTGAAATGGGACGCATTAAGTGAGTGAAATGAGATGCAGTGACTGACTGAAATGGGTGGGAGTGACTGACCTAAATGGGTGGGAGTGACTGACCTAAATGGGTGGGAGTGACTGACCTAAATGGGTGGGAGTGACTGACCTAAATGGGTGGGAGTGACTGAGTGAAATGGGATGCAGGGACTCAGCGAAATGGCATGATGGCACTGAGTGAAATGGGATGCAGTGGCTGTGTGAAATGGGATGCAGTGGCTGTGTGAAATGGGATGCAGTGGCTGTGTGAAATGGGATGCAGTGGCTGTGGGAAATGGGATGCAGTGACTGAGGGAAATGAGATGCAGTGACTGAGGGTAATGTGATGCAGTGACTGAGGAAATGAGATGCAGTGACTGAGGAAATGAGATGCAGTGACTGAGTGAAATGTGATGCAGTGACTGAGTGTCATGGGATGCAGTGCCTGAGTGAAATGGGATGCAGTGCCTGAGTGAAATGCGATGCAGTGACTGAGGGAATGGTGATGCAGTGACAATGTGAAATGGGTTGCAGTGAATGAGGGAAATGGGATGCAGTGACTCACTGAAATTGGAGGGAGTGACTGACTGAAATCCGAGGGAGTGACTGAGTGAAAAGGGAGTCAGTGACTGTGTTGAAACGGGAGGCAGTGCCTGAGTGAAGTCGGAGGAAGTGACTATGGGAAATGGGATGCAGTGACTGAGGTTCATGGGAAGCAGTGACTGAGGGTCATGTGATGCAGTGAGTGAGGGCCATGGGAAGCGGTGACTGAGGGAAATGGTATGCAGTGACTGTGGGGAATAGGGTGCGGTGACGAAGGGAAATGGATGCACTGTCTGAGTTGAATAGGATTCACTGTCTCAGTTAAATAGGATGTAGTGACTGAGTCAAATGGGATGCAGTGACTGAGTCAAATGGGATGCAGTGACTGAGGGAAATGAGATGCAGTGACAGAGGGAAATGCGATGCAGTGACTGAGTGAAATGGGATGCGGTGACTGAGGGAAATGGGATGCGGTGACTGAGGGAAATGGGATGCAGTAACTAACTGAATTGGGAGGGAGTGACTGACTGAAATGGGAGGGAGTGACTGACTGAAATGAGATGCAGTGACTGAGTGAAATGGGATGCAGTGACTGAGTGAAATTGGATGCTGTGACTGACGAAAGGAGATGCAGTGACAATGGGAAATGGGATGCAGTGACTGAGTGAAATGGGATGCAGTCACTAAGGGTCGTGCGATGCAGTGACTGAGGAAAGGAGATGCAGTGACTATGGGAAATGGGTTGCAGTGACTGCGTGAAATGTGATGCAGTGACTGAGTGATATGGAATGCAGTGACTGAGTGAAATGGGATGCAGTGACTGATTGAAATGGGATGCACTGACTGATTTTTAATGGGATGCAGTGACTGAGGGTAATGGGATTCAGTGACTGAGGGTAATGGGATTCAGTGACTGAGGGTAATGGGATGCAGTGACTGAGTGATATGGAATGCAGTGACTGAGTGAAATGGGATGCAGTGACTGAATTGGGATGCAGTGACTGAGGGTCATGGGATGCACCATCTCAGTTCAATGAGATTCACTGTCTCAGTTAAATGGGATGCAGTGACTGAGTGAAATGGGATGCTCTGACTGAGTGAAATGGGATGCTGTGACTGAGGGAAAGGAGATGCAGTGACTGCGTGAAATGGGATGCAGTGACTGCGTGAAATGGGATGCAGTGGCTGTGTGAAATGGGATGCAGTGGCTGTGTGAAATGCGATGCAGTGGCTGTGGGTAATGTGATACAGTGACTGAGGGAAATGAGATGCAGTGACTGAGGGTAATGTGATGCAGTGACTGAGGAAATGAGATGCAGTGACCATGGGAAATGGGTTGCAGTGACTGAGTGATATTGGATGCAGTGACCATGGGAAATGGGTTACAGTGACTGAGTGAAATGTGATGCAGTGACTGAGTGAAATGTGATGCAGTGACTGAGGGTCATGGGATGCAGTGACTGAGGGTCATGGGATGCAGTGACTGAGGGTCATGGGATGCAGTGACTGAGTGAAATGGGATGCAGTGACTGAGTGAAATGGGATGCAGTGCCTGAGTGAAATGCGATGCAGTGACTGAGTGAAATGGGATGCAGTGCCTGAGTGAAATGCGATGCAGTGACTGAGGGAATGGTGATGCAGTGACAATGTGAAATGGGTTGCAGTGAATGAGGGAAATGGGATGCAGTGACTCACTGAAATGGGAGGGAGTGACTGACTGAAATGGGAGGGAGTGACTGACTGAAATGAGATGCAGTGACTGAGTGAAATGGGATGCAGTGACAGAGTGAAATTGGATGCTGTGACTGACGAAAGGAGATGCAGTGACTATGGGAAATGGGATGCAGTGACTGAGTGAAATGGGATGCAGTCACTAAGGGTCGTGCGATGCAGTGACTGAGGGTCATGCGATGCAGTGACTGAGGAAAGGAGATGCAGTGACGATGGGAAATGGGTTGCAGTGACTGCGTGAAATGTGATGCAGTGACTGAGTGATATGGAATGCAGTGACTGATTGAAATGGGATGCAGTGACTGATTGAAATGGGATGCAGTGACTGATTGAAATGGGATGCAGTGACTGATTGAAATGGGATGCAGTGACTGATTGAAATGGGATGCAGTGACTGATTGAAATGGGATGCAGTGACTGAGGGTAATGGGATTCAGTGACTGAGGGTAATGGGATTCAGTGACTGAGGGTAATGGGATGCAGTGACTGAGTGAAATCGGATGCAGTGACTGAGCGTCATGGGATGCAGTGACTGAGCGTCATGGGATACAGTGACTGAGGGTCATGGGATGCAGTGACTGAGGGTCATGGGATGCAGTGACTGAGGGTCATGGGATGCAGTGACTGAGGGTCATGGGATGCAGTGACTGAGGGTCATGGGATGCAGTGACTGAGGGTCATGGGATGCAGTGACTGAGGGTCATGGGATGCAGTGACTGAGTGTCATGGGATGCAGTGACTGAGTGAAATGCGATGCAGTGACTGAGGGAAGGGAGATGCAGTGACTGAGGGAAGGGAGATGCAGTGACTGAGGGAAGGGAGATGCAGTGACAGTGCGAAATGGGTTTCAGTGACTGAGGGAAATGGGATGCAGTGACTGAGGGTAATGGGATGCAGTCACTGAAGGAAAGTAGATGCAGTTACTGAGGGTAACTAGATGCAGTGACTGTGGGAAATGGAATGCTGTGACTGAGGGTAATGGGATGCACCATCTCAGTTCAATGAGATTCACTGTCTCAGTTAAATGGGCTGCAGTGACTGCGTGAAATGGGATGCTCTGACTGAGTGAAATGGGATGCTGTGACTGAGGGAAAGGAGATGCAGTGACTGTGGGAAATGGGATGCAGTGACTGAGTGAAATGGGATGCAGTGACTGCGTGAAATGGGATGCAGTGACTGCGCGAAATGGGATGCAGTGACTGCGCGAAATGGGATGCAGTGACAGATGGAAATGGGATGCAGTGACAGAGGGAAATGGGATGCCGTGACTGAGGGAAATGGGATGCCGTGACTGAGGGAAATGGGATGCCGTGACTGAGGGAAATGGGATGCCGTGACTGAGGGAAAGGAGATGCCGTGAATGATGGAAGTGGGATGCAGTGACTGATGGAAGTGGGATGCAGTGACTGAGGGAGATGGGATGCTGTGACTGCGTGAAATGGGACGCAGTGCCTGCGTGAAATGGGACGCAGTGACTGCGTGAAATGGGACGCAGTGACTGCGTGAAATGGGACGCAGTGACTGCGTGAAATGGAACGCAGTGACTGCGTGAAATGGGACGCAGTGACTGAGAGAAATGGGACGCAGTGACTGAGGGAAATAGGATGCAGTGACTGAGTGAAATGGGAGGTAGTGACTGAGTGAAATGGGACGCATTAAGTGAGTGAAATGAGATGCAGTGACTGACTGAAATTGGAAGGAGTGACTGACCGAAATGGGTGGGAGTGACTGACCGAAATGGGTGGGAGTGACTGACCTAAATGGGTGGGAGTGACTGACCTAAATGGGTGGGAGTGACTGAGTGAAATGGGATGCAGGGACTCAGCGAAATGGCATGATGGCACTGAGTGAAATGGGATGCAGTGGCTGTGTGAAATGGGATGCAGTGGCTGTGTGAAATGGGATGCAGTGGCTGTGGGAAATGGGATGCAGTGACTGAGGGAAATGAGATGCAGTGACTGAGGGTAATGTGATGCAGTGACTGAGGAAATGAGATGCAGTGACCATGGGAAATGGGTTGCAGTGACTGAGTGATATGGGATGCAGTGACCATGGGAAATGGGTTACAGTGACTGAGTGAAATGTGATGCAGTGACTGAGTGAAATGTGATGCAGTGACTGAGGGTCATGGGATGCAGTGCCTGAGTGAAATGGGATGCAGTGCCTGAGTGAAATGCGATGCAGTGACTGAGGGAATGGTGATGCAGTGACAATGTGAAATGGGTTGCAGTGAATGAGGGAAATGGGATGCAGTGACTCACTGAAATTGGAGGGAGTGACTGACTGAAATCCGAGGGAGTGACTGAGTGAAAAGGGAGTCAGTGACTGTGTTGAAACGGGAGGCAGTGACTGAGTGAAGTCGGAGGAAGTGACTTGGTGAAATGGGATGCAGTGACTGAGGTTCATGGGAAGCAGTGACTGAGGGTCATGTGATGCAGTGAGTGAGGGCCATGGGAAGCGGTGACTGAGGGAAATGGTATGCAGTGACTGTGGGGAATAGGGTGCGGTGACTAAGGGAAATGGATGCACTGTCTGAGTTGAATAGGATTCACTGTCTCAGTTAAATAGGATGCAGTGACTGAGTGAAATGGGATGCAGTGGCTGTGTGAAATGGGATGCAGTGGCTGTGTGAAATGGGATGCAGTGGCTGTGTGAAATGGGATGCAGTGGCTGTGTGAAATGGGATGCAGTGGCTGTGTGAAATGGGATGCAGTGGCTGTGTGAAATGGGATGCAGTGACTGAGGGAAATGGGATGCAGTGACTGAGGGAAATGCGATGCAGTGACTGAGTGAAATGCGATGCAGTGACTGAGGGAATGCTGATGCGGTGACAATGCGAAATGGGTTGCAGTGAATGAGGGAAATGGGATGCAGTAACTAACTGAAATGGGAGGGAGTGACTGACTGAAATGGGAGGGAGTGACTGACTGAAATGGGAGGGAGTGACTGACTGAAATGAGATGCAGTGACTGAGTGAAATGGGATGCAGTGACAGAGTGAAATTGGATGCTGTGACTGACGAAAGGAGATGCAGTGACAATGGGAAATGGGATGCAGTGACTGAGTGAAATGGGATGCAGTCACTAAGGGTCGTGCGATGCAGTGACTGAGGAAAGGAGATGCAGTGACTATGGGAAATGGGTTGCAGTGACTGCGTGAAATGTGATGCAGTGACTGAGTGATATGGAATGCAGTGACTGAGTGAAATGGGATGCAGTGACTGATTGAAATGGGATGCACTGACTGATTTTTAATGGGATGCAGTGACTGAGGGTAATGGGATTCAGTGACTGAGGGTAATGGGATTCAGTGACTGAGGGTAATGGGATTCAGTGACTGAGGGTAATGGGATGCAGTGACTGAGTGATATGGAATGCAGTGACTGAGTGAAATGGGATGCAGTGACTGATTGAATTGGGATGCAGTGACTGAGGGTCATGGGATGCACCGTCTCAGTTCAATGAGATTCACTGTCTCAGTTAAATGGGATGCAGTGACTGAGTGAAATGGGATGCTCTGACTGAGTGAAATGGGATGCTGTGACTGAGGGAAAGGAGATGCAGTGACTGCGTGAAATGGGATGCAGTGACTGCGTGAAATGGGATGCAGTGGCTGTGTGAAATGGGATGCAGTGGCTGTGTGAAATGGGATGCAGTGGCTGTGGGTAATGTGATACAGTGACTGAGGGAAATGAGATGCAGTGACTGAGGGTAATGTGATGCAGTGACTGAGGAAATGAGATGCAGTGACCATGGGAAATGGGTTGCAGTGACTGAGTGATATGGGATGCAGTGACCATGGGAAATGGGTTACAGTGACTGAGTGAAATGTGATGCAGTGACTGAGTGAAATGTGATGCAGTGACTGAGGGTCATGGGATGCAGTGACTGAGGGTCATGGGATGCAGTGACTGAGTGAAATGGGATGCAGTGCCTGAGTGAAATGGGATGCAGTGCCTGAGTGAAATGGGATGCAGTGCCTGAGTGAAATGGGATGCAGTGCCTGAGTGAAATGGGATGCAGTGCCTGAGTGAAATGCGATGCAGTGACTGAGTGAAATGGGATGCAGTGCCTGAGTGAAATGCGATGCAGTGACTGAGGGAATGGTGATGCAGTGACAATGTGAAATGGGTTGCAGTGAATGAGGGAAATGGGATGCAGTGACTCACTGAAATTGGAGGGAGTGACTGACTGAAATGGGAGGGAGTGACTGACTGAAATGAGATGCAGTGACTGAGTGAAATGGGATGCAGTGACAGAGTGAAATTGGATGCTGTGACTGACGAAAGGAGATGCAGTGACAATGGGAAATGGGATGCAGTGACTGAGTGAAATGGGATGCAGTGACTGAGTGAAATGGGATGCAGTCACTAAGGGTCGTGCGATGCAGTGACTGAGGAAAGGAGATGCAGTGACGATGGGAAATGGGTTGCAGTGACTGCGTGAAATGTGATGCAGTGACTGAGTGATATGGAATGCAGTGACTGATTGAAATGGGATGCAGTGACTGATTGAAATGGGATGCAGTGACTGATTGAAATGGGATGCAGTGACTGATTGAAATGGGATGCAGTGACTGATTGAAATGGGATGCAGTGACTGAGGGTAATGGGATGCAGTGACTGAGGGTAATGGGATTCAGTGACTGAGGGTAATGGGATTCAGTGACTGAGGGTAATGGGATGCAGTGACTGAGTGATATGGAATGCAGTGACTGATTGAAATGGGATGCAGTGACTGATTGAAATGGGATGCAGTGACTGATTGAAATGGGATGCAGTGACTGAGGGGAATGGGATTCAGTGACTGAGGGTAATGGGATTCAGTGACTGAGGGTAATGGGATGCAGTGACTGAGTGAAATCGGATGCAGTGACTGAGCGTCATGGGATGCAGTGACTGAGCGTCATGGGATGCAGTGACTGAGGGTCATGGGATGCAGTGACTGAGGGTCATGGGATGCAGTGACTGAGGGTCATGGGATGCAGTGACTGAGGGTCATGGGATGCAGTGACTGAGGGTCATGGGATGCAGTGACTGAGGGTCATGGGATGCAGTGACTGAGTGTCATGGGATGCAGTGACTGAGTGAAATGCGATGCAGTGACTGAGGGAAGGGAGATGCAGTGACTGAGGGAAGGGAGATGCAGTGACAGTGCGAAATGGGTTTCAGTGACTGAGGGTAATGGGATGCAGTCACTGAAGGAAAGTAGATGCAGTTACTGAGGGTAACTAGATGCAGTGACTGTGGGAAATGGAATGCTGTGACTGAGGGTAATGGGATGCACCATCTCAGTTCAATGAGATTCACTGTCTCAGTTAAATGGGCTGCAGTGACTGAGTGAAATGGGATGCTCTGACTGAGTGAAATGGGATGCTGTGACTGAGGGAAAGGAGATGCAGTGACTGTGGGAAATGGGATGCAGTGACTGTGGGAAATGGGATGCTCTGACTGAGTGAAATGGGATGCTGTGACTGAGGGAAAGGAGATGCAGTGACTGTGGGAAATGGGATGCAGTGACTGAGTGAAATGGGATGCAGTGACTGCGTGAAATGGGATGCAGTGACTGCGCGAAATGGGATGCAGTGACTGCGCGAAATGGGATGCAGTGACTGCGCGAAATGGGATGCAGTGACAGATGGAAATGGGATGCAGTGACAGAGGGAAATGGGATGCCGTGACTGAGGGAAAGGAGATGCCGTGAATGATGGAAGTGGGATGCAGTGACTGATGGAAGTGGGATGCAGTGACTGAGTGAAATGGGATGCAGTGACTGAGTGAAATGGGATGCAGTGACTGAGTGAAATGGGACGCAGTGAATGATGGAAATGGGATGCAGTCACTGATGGAAATGGGACGCAGTGACTGAGGGAAAGGAGGCGCCGTGAATGATGGAAGTGGGATGCAGTGACTGATGGAAGTGGGATGCAGTGACTGAGGGAGATGGGATGCAGTGACTGATGGAAGTGGGATACAGTGAATGATAGAAATGGGATGCAGTGTCTGAGGGAAATGGGATGCAGTGTCTGAGGGACATGGGATGCAGTGACTGAGGGACATGGGATGCAGTGACTGAGGGAAATGGGATGCAGTGACTGAGGGAAATGGGATGCAGTGACTGAGGGTAATGGGATGCAGTGTCTGAGTGAAATGGGATGCTGTGTCTGAGTGAAATGGGATGCTGTGTCTGAGTGAAATGGGATGCTGTGTCTGAGTGAAATGGGATGCTGTGTCTGAGTGAAATGGGATGCAGTGACTGAGTGAAATGGGAGGCAGTGACTGAGTGACGTAGGAGGCAGTGACTGAGTAAAATGGGATGCTGTGACTGAGTGAAATGGGATGCTGTGACTGAGGTTCATGGGAAGCAGTGACTGAGGGTCATGGGAAGCAGTGACTGAGGGTCATGTGATGCAGTGAGTGAGGGCCATGGGAAGCGGTGACTGAGGGAAATGGTATGCAGTGACTGTGGGGAATAGGGTGCGGTGACTAAGGGAAATGGATGCACTGTCTGAGTTGAATAGGATTCACTGTCTCAGTTAAATAGGATGGAGTGACTGAGTCAAATGGGATGCAGTGACTGAGTGAAATGGGATGCAGTGGCTGTATGAAATGGGATGCAGTGGCTGTGTGAAATGGGATGCAGTGACTGAGGGAAATGGGATGCAGTGGCTGTGTGAAATGGGATGCAGTGGCTGTGTGAAATGGGATGCAGTGGCTGTGGGAAATGGAATGCAGTGACTGAGGGAAATGAGATGCAGTGACTGAGGGTAATGTGATGCTGTGACCATGGGAAATGGGTTGCAGTGACTGAGTGAAATGTGATGCAGTGACTGAGTGAAATGTGATGCAGTGACTGAGTGATATGGGATGCAGTGACTGAGTGATATGGGATGCAGTGACTGAGTGAAATGCGATGCAGTGACTGACTGAATTGGGAGGGAGTGACTGACTGAATTGGGAGGGAGTGACTGACTGAATTGGGAGGGAGTGACTGACTGAAATGGGAGGGAGTGACTGACTGAAATGAGATGCAGTGACTGAGTGAAATGGGATGCAGTGACAGAGTGAAATTGGATGCTGTGACTGACGAAAGGAGATGCAGTGACTACAGGAAATGGGATGCAGTGACTGAGTGAAATGGGATGCAGTGACTGAGGGTCATGCGATGCAGTCACTAAGAGACGTGCGATGCAGTGACTGAGGGTCATGCGATGCAGTGACTGAGGAAAGGAGATGCAGTGACTGGGAAATGGGTTGCAGTGACTGCGTGAAATGTGATGCAGTGACTGAGTGATATGGAATGCAGTGACTGAGTGAAATCGGATGCAGTGACTGTTTGAAATGGGATGCAGTGACTGATTGAAATGGGATGCAGTGACTGAGGGTAATGGGATTCAGTGACTGAGGGCAATGGGATTCAGTGACTGAGGGTGATGGGATTCAGTGACTGAGGGTAATGGGATTCAGTGACTGAGGGTAATGGGATTCAGTGACTGAGGGTAATGGGATGCAGTGACTGAGTGATATGGAATGCTGAGACTGAGTGAAATGGGATGCAGTGACTGAGGGTAATGGGATGCAGTGACTGAGTGATATGGAATGCAGTGACTGAGTGAAATGGGATGCAGTGACTGAGGGTAATGGGATTCAGTGACTGAGGGTAATGGGATTCAGTGACTGAGGGTAATGGGATTCAGTGACTGAGGGTAATGGGAAGCAGTGACTGAGTGAAATGGGATGCAGTGACTGAGTGAAATGGGATGCAGTGACTGATTGAAATGGGATGCAGTGACTGAGGGTAATGGGATTCAGTGACTGAGGGTAATGGGATTCAGTGACTGAGGGTAATGGGATGCAGTGACTGAGTGAAATCGGACGCAGTGACTGAGCGTCATGGGATGCAGTGACTGAGCGTCATGGGATGCAGTGACTGAGCGTCATGGGATGCAGTGACTGAGCGTCATGGGATGCAGTGACTGAGCGTCATGGGATACAGTGACTGAGCGTCATGGGAGACAGTGACTGAGCGCCATGGGATACAGTGACTGAGCGCCATGGGATACAGTGACTGAGGGTCATGGGATACAGTGACTGAGGGTCATGGGATACAGTGACTGAGGGTCATGGGATACAGTGACTGAGGGTCATGGGATACAGTGACTGAGGGTCATGGGATACAGTGACTGAGGGTCATGGGATGCAGTGACTGAGGGTCATGGGATGCAGTGACTGAGTGAAATGCGATGCAGTGACTGAGTGAAATGCGATGCAGTGACTGAAGGAAGGGAGATGCAGTGACAGTGCGAAATGGGTTTCAGTGACTGAGGGAAATGGGATGCAGTGACTGAGGGTCATGGGATGCAGTGACTGAGGGTCATGGGATGCAGTGACTGAGGGTCATGGGATGCAGTGACTGAGCGTCATGGGATGCAGTGACTGAGCGTCATGGGATGCAGTGACTGAGCGTCATGGGATGCAGTGACTGAGCGTCATGGGATGCAGTGAATGAGCGTCATGGGATACAGTGACTGAGGGTCATGGGATGCAGTGTCTGAGGGAAGGGAGATGCAGTGACAGTGCGAAATGGGTTGCTGTGACTGAGTGAAATGAGCTGCAGTGACTGAGTGAAATGAGCTGCAGTGACTGAGTGAAATGAGCTGCAGTGAATGAGTGAAATGGGATGCAGTGGCTGTGCGAAATGGGATGCAGTGGCTGTGCGAAATGGGATGCAGTGACTGAGGGAAAGGAGATGCAGTGTCTGTTTGAAATGGGATCCTGTGACTGAAGTTCATGGTATGCAGTGACAGGGTAATGGGATGCAGTGACTGAGGGTAATGGAATGCAATGACTGAGTGAAATGGATGCACTGTCTGAGTTAAATGGGATTCACTATGTCCGTTAAAAGGGATGCAGTGACTGAGGGCAATGGGATGCAGTGACTGAGGGCAATGGGATGCAGTGGCTTTGTGAACTGAGATGAAGTGACTGCGGGAAAGGAGATGCAGTGTCTCTTTGAAATGGGCTGCAGTGACTGAGGGCAATGGGATGCATTGACTGAGGGAAATGGGATGCAGTGACTGTTGGAAATGGGATGCAGTGACTGTTGGAAATGGGATGCAGTGACTGTTGGAAATGGGATGCAGTGACTGTGGGAAATGGGATGCAGTGACTGTGGGAAATGGGATGCAGTGACTGTGGGAAATGGGTGCAGTGACTGAGGGTAACGCGATGCAGTGACTGAGGGTAACGCGATGCAGTGACTGAGGGTAACGCGATGCAGTGACTGAGGGTAACGCGATGCAGTGACTGAGGGTAACGCGATGCAGTGACTGAGGGTAACGCGATGCAGTGACTGAGGGTAACGCGATGCAGTGACTGAGGGTAACGCGATGCAGTGACTGAGGGTAACGCGATGCAGTGACTGAGGGTAACGCGATGCAGTGACTGAGGGTAACGCGATGCAGTGACTGAGGGTAACGCGATGCAGTGACTGAGGGTAACGCGATGCAGTGACTGAGGGTAACGCGATGCAGTGACTGTGGGTAACGGGATGCAGTGAATGAGGGATAGGAGATGCAGTGACTGTGGGCAATGGGATGCAGTCACTGAGGGCAATGGGATGCAGTCACTGAAGGAAAGTAGATGCAGTTACTGAGGGTAACTAGATGCAGTGACTGTGGGAAATGGAATGCTGTGACTGAGGGTAATGGGATGCACCATCTCAGTTCAATGAGATTCACTGTCTCAGTTAAATGGGCTGCAGTGACTGAGTGAAATGGGATGCTCTGAATGAGTGAAATGGGATGCTGTGACTGAGGGAAAGGAGATGCAGTGACTGTGGGAAATGGGATGCAGTGACTGAGTGAAATGGGATGCAGTGACTGCGCGAAATGGGATGCAGTGACTGCGCGAAATGGGATGCAGTGACAGAGGGAAATGGGATGCAGTGACAGAGGGAAATGGGATGCAGTGACTGAGGGAAAGGAGACGCCGTGAATGATGGAAGTGGGATGCAGTGACTGATGGAAGTGGGATGCAGTGACTGAGGGAGATGGGATGCAGTGACTGAGGGAGATGAGATGCAGTGACTGAGTGAAATGGGATGCAGTGAATGATGGAAATGGGATGCAGTGACTGAGTGAAATGGGATGCAGTGACTGATGGAAGTGGGATGCAGTGACTGAGGGAGATGGGATGCAGTGAATGATGGAAATGGGACGCAGTGACTGAGGGAAAGGAGACGCCCTGAATGATGGAAGTGGGATGCAGTGACTGATGGAAGCGGGATGCAGTGACTGAGGGAGATGGGATGCAGTGACTGATGGAAGTGGGATACAGTGAATGATAGAAATGGGATGCAGTGTCTGAGGGAAATGGGATGCAGTGTCTGAGGGAAATGGGATGCAGTGACTGAGGGACATGGGATGCAGTGACTGAGGGACATGGGATGCAGTGACTGAGGGAAATGGGATGCTGTGTCTGAGTGGAATGGAATGCTGTGTCTGAGTGGAATGGAATGCTGTGTCTGAGTGGAATGGAATGCTGTGTCTGAGTGGAATGGGATGCAGTGACTGAGTGAAATGGGATGCAGTGACTGAGTGACGTAGGAGGCAGTGATTGAGTAAAATGGGATGCAGTGACTGAGTGAAATGGGATGCTGTGACTGAGGTTCATGGGAAGCAGTGACTGAGGTTCATGGGAAGCAGTGACTGAGGGTCATGGGAAGCAGTGACTGAGCGTCATGTAATGCAGTGAGTGAGGGCCATGGGAAGCGGTGACTGAGGGAAATGGTATGCAGTGACTGTGGGGAATAGGGTGCGGTGACTAAGGGAAATGGATGCACTGTCTCAGTTGAATAGGATTCACTGTCTCAGTTGAATAGGATTCACTGTCTCAGTTGAATAGGATGCAGTGACTGAGTCAAATGGGATGCAGTGACTGAGTGAAATGGGATGCAGTGGCTGTGTGAAATGGGATGCAGTGGCTGTGTGAAATGGGATGCAGTGACTGAGGGAAATGAGATGCAGTGACTGAGGGAAATGCGATGCAGTGACTGAGTGAAATGCAATGCAGTCACTGAGTGAAATGGGATGCTGTGACTGATGGAAATGGGATGCAGTGACTGAGGTTCATGGGAAGCAGTGACTGAGGTTCATGGGAAGCAGTGACTGAGGGTCATGTGATGCAGTGAGTGAGGGCCATGGGAAGCGGTGACTGAGGGAAATGGTATGCAGTGACTGTGGGGAATAGGGTGCGGTGACTAAGGGAAATGGATGCGCTGTCTGAGTTGAATAGGATTCACTGTCTCAGTTAAATAGGATGTAGTGACTGAGTCAAATGGAATGCAGTGGCTGTGTGAAATGGGATGCAGTGGCTGTGTGAAATGGGATGCAGTGGCTGTGTGAAATGGGATGCAGTGGCTGTGTGAAATGGGATGCAGTGGCTGTGTGAAATGGGATGCAGTGGCTGTGTGAAATGGGAAGCAGTGACTGAGGGAAATGGGATGCAGTGACTGAGGGAAATGGGATGCAGTGACTGAGGGAAATGGGATGCAGTGACTGAGTGAAATGCGATATAGTGACTGAGGGAATGGTGATGCAGTGACAATGCGAAATAGGTTGCAGTGAATGAGGGAAATGGGATGCAGTGACTGACTGAAATGGGAGGGAGTGACTGACTGAAATGGGAGGGAGTGACTGACTGAATTGGGAGGAAGTGACTGACTGAATTGGGAGGAAGTGACTGACTGAATTGGGAGGGAGTGACTGACTGAAATGGGAGGGAGTGACTGACTGAAATGGGAGGGAGTGACTGAGTGAAATGGGATGCAGTGACAGAGTGAAATTGGATGCTGTGACTGACGAAAGGAGATGCAGTGACTGAGTGAAATGGGATGCAGTGACTGAGTGAAATGGGATGCAGTGACTGAGTGAAATGGGATGCAGTGACTGAGTGAAATGGGATGCAGTGACTGAGTGAAATGGGATGCCGTGACTGAGTGAAATGGGATGCAGTGACTGAGGGTCATGCGATGCAGTCACTAAGGGTCGTGCGATGCAGTGACTGTGGGTCATGCGATGCAGTGACTGAGGAAAGGAGATGCAGTGACTATGGGAAATGGTTTGCAGTGACTGCGTGAAATGTGATGCAGTGACTGAGTGATATGGAATGCAGTGACTGATTGAAATGGGATGCAGTGACTGATTGAAATGGGATGCAGTGACTGAGGGTAATGGGATGCAGTGACTGAGGGTAATGGGATTCAGTGACTGAGGGTAATGGGATTCAGTGACTGAGGGTAATGGGATGCAGTGACTGAGTGATATGGAATGCAGTGACTGATTGAAATGGGATGCAGTGACTGAGGGTAATGGGATTCAGTGACTGAGGGTAATGGGATTCAGTGACTGAGGGTAATGGGATTCAGTGACTGAGCGTCATGGGATGCAGTGACTGAGCGTCATGGGATGCAGTGACTGAGCATCATGGGATACAGTGACTGAGGGTCATGGGATGCAGTGACTGAGGGAAGGGAGATGCAGTGACAGTGCAAAATGGGTTGCTGTGACTGAGTGAAATGAGCTGCAGTGACTGAGTGAAATGAGCTGCAGTGACTGAGTGAAATGAGCTGCAGTGACTGAGTGAAATGGGATGCAGTGACTGAGTGAAATGGGATGCAGTGGCTGTGCGAAATGGGATGCAGTGGCTGTGTGAAATGGGATGCAGTGACTGAGGGAAAGGAGATGCAGTGTCTGTTTGAAATGGGATCCTGTGACTGAAGTTCATGGGATGCAGTGACAGGGTAATGGGATGCAATGACTGAGTGAAATGGAGGCACTGTCAGAGTTAAATGGGATTCACTATGTCCGTTAAAAGGGATGCAGTGACTGAGGGCAATGGGATGCAGTGACTGAGGGCAATGGGATGCAGTGACTGAGGGCAATGGGATGCAGTGGCTTTGTGAACTGAGATGCAGTGACTGCGGGAAAGGAGATGCAGTGTCTCTTTGAAATGGGCTGCAGTGACTGAGGGCAATGGGATGCATTGACTGAGGGAAATGGGATGCAGTGACTGTTGGAAATGGGATGCAGTGACTGTGGGAAATGGGATGCAGTGACTGGGAAATGGGATGCAGTGACTGTGGGAAATGGGTGCAGTGACTGAGGGTAATGTGATACAGTGACTGAGGGTAACGTGATGCAGTGACTGTGGGTAATGGGATGCTGTGACTGAGGGAAAGGAGATGCAGTGACTGTGGGAAATGGGATGCAGTGACTGAGTGAAATGGGATGCAGTGACTGCGTGAAATGGGATGCAGTGACTGCGTGAAATGGGATGCAGTGACTGCGTGAAATGGGATGCAGTGACTGCGTGAAATGGGATGCAGTGACTGCGTGAAATGGGATGCAGTGACTGCGCGAAATGGGATGCAGTGACAGAGGGAAATGGGATGCCGTGACTGAGGGAAAGGAGACGCCGTGAATGATGGAAGTGGGATGCAGTGACTGATGGAAGTGGGATGCAGTGACTGAGGGAGATGGGATGCAGTGACTGAGTGAAATGGGATGCAGTGAATGATGGAAATGGGATGCAGTGACTGAGTGAAATGGGATGCAGTGACTGATGGAAGTGGGATGCTGTGACTGAGGGAGATGGGATGCAGTGACTGAGGGAGATGGGATGCAGTGACTGAGGGAGATGGGATGCAGTGACTGAGGGTCATGGGATGCAGTGACTGAGGGTCATGGGATGCAGTGACTGAGGGTCATGGGATGCAGTGACTGAGTGAAATGGGATGCAGTGCCTGAGGGAATGGTGATGCTGTGACAATGCGAAATGGGTTGCAGTGAATGAGGGAAATGGGATGCAGTGACTGACTGAAATGGGAGGGAGTGTCTGACTGAAATGGGAGGGAGTGTCTGACTGAAATGGGAGGGAGTGTCTGACTGAAATGGGAGGGAGTGACTGACTGAAATGAGATACAGTGACTGAGGGTCATGCGATGCAGTCACTGAGGGTCGTGCGATGCAGTGACTGAGGGTCATGCGATGCAGTCACTAAGGGTCGTGCGATGCAGTGACTGAGGGTCATGCGATGCAGTGACTGAGGAAAGGAGATGCAGTGACTGTGGGAAATGGGTTGCAGTGACTGCGTGAAATGTGATGCAGTGACTGAGTGATATGGAATGCAGTGACTGAGTGATATGGAATGCAGTGACTGAGTGAAATGGGATTCAGTGACTGAGGGTAATGGGATTCAGTGACTGAGGGTAATGGGATTCAGTGACTGAGGGTAATGGGATTCAGTGACTGAGGGTAATGGGATGCAGTGACTGAGTGATATGGAATGCAGTGACTGAGTGAAATGGGATGCAGTGACTGATTGAAATGGGATGCAGTGACTGAGCGTCATGGGATGCAGTGACTGAGCGTCATGGGATGCAGTGACTGAGCGTCATGGGATGCAGTGACTGAGGGTCATGGGATGCAGTGACTGAGGGTCATGGGATGCAGTGTCTGAGTGAAATGCGATGCAGTGTCTGAGTGAAATGCGATGCAGTGTCTGAGTGAAATGCGATGCAGTGACTGAGTGAAATGCGATGCAGTGACTGAGTGAAATGCGATGCAGTGACTGAGGGAAGGGAGATGCAGTGGCTGTGCGAAATGGGATGCAGTGGCTGTGTGAAATGGGATGCAGTGACTGAGCGAAAGGAGATGCAGTGTCTGTTTGAAATGGGATCCTGTGACTGAAGTTCATGGGATGCAGTGTCAGGGTAATGGGATGCAGTGACTGAGGGTAATGGGATGCAATGACTGAGTGAAATGGATGCACTGTCTGAGTTAAATGGGATTCACTATGTCCGTTAAAAGGGATGCAGTGACTGAGGGCAATGGGATGCACTGACTGAGGGCAATGGGATGCAGTGGCTTTGTGAACTGAGATGCAGTGACTGCGGGTAAGGAGATGCAGTGTCTCTTTGAAATGGGCTGCAGTGACTGAGGGCAATGGGATGCATTGACTGAGGGCAATGGGATGCAGTGACTGTTGGAAATGGGCTGCAGTGACTGTTGGAAATGGGCTGCAGTGACTGTGGGAAATGGGTGCAGTGACTGAGGGTAACGCGATGCAGTGACTGAGGGTAACGCGATGCAGTGACTGAGGGTAACGCGATGCAGTGACTGAGGGTAACGCGATGCAGTGACTGAGGGTAACGCGATGCAGTGACTGAGGGTAACGCGATGCAGTGACTGAGGGTAACGCGATGCAGTGACTGAGGGTAATGGGATGCAGTGAATGAGGGATAGGAGATGCGGTGACTGTGGGAAATGGGACGCAGTGACTGAGGGCAATGGGATGCAGTCACTGAAGGAAAGTAGATGCAGTTACTGAGGGTAACTAGATGCAGTGACTGTGGGAAATGGAATGCTGTGACTGAGGGTAATGGGATGCACCATCTCAGTTCAATGAGATTCACTGTCTCAGTTAAATGGGCTGCAGTGACTGAGTGAAATGGGATGCTCTGACTGAGTGAAATGGGATGCTGTGACTGAGGGAAAGGAGATGCAGTGACTGTGGGAAATGGGATGCAGTGACTGTGGGAAATGGGATGCAGTGACTGTGGGAAATGGGATGCAGTGACTGCGTGAAATGGGATGCAGTGACTGCGTGAAATGGGATGCAGAGACTGCGCGAAATGGGATGCAGTGAGAGAGGGAAATGGGATGCAGTGACAGAGGGAAATGGGATGCCGTGACTGAGGGAAAGGAGACGCCGTGAATGATGGAAGTGGGATGCAGTGACTGAGTGAAATGGGATGCAGTGAATGATGGAAATGGGATGCAGTGACTGAGTGAAATGGGATGCAGTGACTGATGGAAGTGGGATGCTGTGACTGAGTGAAATGGGATGCAGTGACTGAGGGTCATGTGATGCAGTGAGTGAGGGCCATGGGAAGCGGTGACTGAGGGAAATGGTATGCAGTGACTGTGGGGAATAGGGTGCGGTGACTAAGGGAAATGGATGCACTGTCTGAGTTGAATAGGATTCACTGTCTCAGTTAAATAGGATGTAGTGACTGAGTCAAATGGGATGCAGTGAATGAGTGAAATGGGATGCAGTGGCTGTGCGAAATGGGATGCAGTGGCTGTGCGAAATGGGATGCAGTGGCTGTGTGAAATGGGATGCAGTGACTGAGTGAAATGCAATGCAGTCACTGAGTGAAATGGGATGCTGTGACTGATGGAAATGGGATGCTGTGACTGAGGTTCATGGGAAGCAGTGACTGAGGTTCATGGGAAGCAGTGACTGAGGGTCATGTGATGCAGTGAGTGAGGGCCATGGGAAGCGGTGACTGAGGGAAATGGTATGCAGTGACTGTGGGGAATAGGGTGCGGTGACTAAGGGAAATGGATGCGCTGTCTGAGTTGAATAGGATTCACTGTCTCAGTTAAATAGGATGTAGTGACTGAGTCAAATGGAATGCAGTGGCTGTGTGAAATGGGATGCAGTGGCTGTGTGAAATGGGATGCAGTGGCTGTGTGAAATGGGATGCAGTGGCTGTGTGAAATGGGATGCAGTGGCTGTGTGAAATGGGATGCAGTGACTGAGGGAAATGGGATGCAGTGACTGAGGGAAATGGGATGCAGTGACTGAGGGAAATGGGATGCAGTGACTGAGTGAAATGCGATGCAGTGACTGAGGGAATGGTGATGCAGTGACAATGCGAAATAGGTTGCAGTGAATGAGGGAAATGGGATGCAGTGACTGACTGAAATGGGAGGGAGTGACTGACTGAATTGGGAGGAAGTGACTGACTGAATTGGGAGGAAGTGACTGACTGAAATGGGAGGGAGTGACTGACTGAAATGGGAGGGAGTGACTGACTGAAATGGGAGGGAGTGACTGAGTGAAATGGGATGCAGTGACAGAGTGAAATTGGATGCTGTGACTGACGAAAGGAGATGCAGTGACTGAGTGAAATGGGATGCAGTGACTGAGTGAAATGGGATGCAGTGACTGAGTGAAATGGGATGCAGTGACTGAGTGAAATGGGATGCCGTGACTGAGTGAAATGGGATGCAGTGACTGAGGGTCATGCGATGCAGTCACTAAGGGTCGTGCGATGCAGTGACTGTGGGTCATGCGATGCAGTGACTGAGGAAAGGAGATGCAGTGACTATGGGAAATGGCTTGCAGTGACTGCGTGAAATGTGATGCAGTGACTGAGTGATATGGAATGCAGTGACTGAGTGAAATGGGATGCAGTGACTGATTGAAATGGGATGCAGTGACTGATTGAAATGGGATGCAGTGACTGATTGAAATGGGATGCAGTGACTGAGGGTAATGGGATTCAGTGACTGAGGGTAATGGGATTCAGTGACTGAGGGTAATGGGATGCAGTGACTGAGTGATATGGAATGCAGTGACTGATTGAAATGGGATGCAGTGACTGAGGGTAATGGGATTCAGTGACTGAGGGTAATGGGATTCAGTGACTGAGGGTAATGGGATTCAGTGACTGAGGGTAATGGGATTCAGTGACTGAGGGTAATGGGATGCGGTGACTGTGGGAAATGGGACGCAGTGACTGAGGGCAATGGGATGCAGTCACTGAAGGAAAGTAGATGCAGTTACTGAGGGTAACTAGATGCAGTGACTGTGGGAAATGGAATGCTGTGACTGAGGGTAATGGGATGCACCATCTCAGTTCAATGAGATTCACTGTCTCAGTTAAATGGGCTGCAGTGACTGAGTGAAATGGGATGCTCTGACTGAGTGAAATGGGATGCTGTGACTGAGGGAAAGGAGATGCAGTGACTGTGGGAAATGGGATGCAGTGACTGTGGGAAATGGGATGCAGTGACTGTGGGAAATGGGATGCAGTGACTGCGTGAAATGGGATGCAGTGACTGCGTGAAATGGGATGCAGAGACTGCGCGAAATGGGATGCAGTGAGAGAGGGAAATGGGATGCAGTGACAGAGGGAAATGGGATGCCGTGACTGAGGGAAAGGAGACGCCGTGAATGATGGAAGTGGGATGCAGTGACTGAGTGAAATGGGATGCAGTGAATGATGGAAATGGGATGCAGTGACTGAGTGAAATGGGATGCAGTGACTGATGGAAGTGGGATGCTGTGACTGAGTGAAATGGGATGCAGTGACTGAGGGTCATGTGATGCAGTGAGTGAGGGCCATGGGAAGCGGTGACTGAGGGAAATGGTATGCAGTGACTGTGGGGAATAGGGTGCGGTGACTAAGGGAAATGGATGCACTGTCTGAGTTGAATAGGATTCACTGTCTCAGTTAAATAGGATGTAGTGACTGAGTCAAATGGGATGCAGTGAATGAGTGAAATGGGATGCAGTGGCTGTGCGAAATGGGATGCAGTGGCTGTGCGAAATGGGATGCAGTGGCTGTGTGAAATGGGATGCAGTGACTGAGTGAAATGCAATGCAGTCACTGAGTGAAATGGGATGCTGTGACTGATGGAAATGGGATGCTGTGACTGAGGTTCATGGGAAGCAGTGACTGAGGTTCATGGGAAGCAGTGACTGAGGGTCATGTGATGCAGTGAGTGAGGGCCATGGGAAGCGGTGACTGAGGGAAATGGTATGCAGTGACTGTGGGGAATAGGGTGCGGTGACTAAGGGAAATGGATGCGCTGTCTGAGTTGAATAGGATTCACTGTCTCAGTTAAATAGGATGTAGTGACTGAGTCAAATGGAATGCAGTGGCTGTGTGAAATGGGATGCAGTGGCTGTGTGAAATGGGATGCAGTGGCTGTGTGAAATGGGATGCAGTGGCTGTGTGAAATGGGATGCAGTGGCTGTGTGAAATGGGATGCAGTGACTGAGGGAAATGGGATGCAGTGACTGAGGGAAATGGGATGCAGTGACTGAGGGAAATGGGATGCAGTGACTGAGTGAAATGCGATGCAGTGACTGAGGGAATGGTGATGCAGTGACAATGCGAAATAGGTTGCAGTGAATGAGGGAAATGGGATGCAGTGACTGACTGAAATGGGAGGGAGTGACTGACTGAATTGGGAGGAAGTGACTGACTGAATTGGGAGGAAGTGACTGACTGAAATGGGAGGGAGTGACTGACTGAAATGGGAGGGAGTGACTGACTGAAATGGGAGGGAGTGACTGAGTGAAATGGGATGCAGTGACAGAGTGAAATTGGATGCTGTGACTGACGAAAGGAGATGCAGTGACTGAGTGAAATGGGATGCAGTGACTGAGTGAAATGGGATGCAGTGACTGAGTGAAATGGGATGCAGTGACTGAGTGAAATGGGATGCCGTGACTGAGTGAAATGGGATGCAGTGACAGAGTGAAATTGGATGCTGTGACTGACGAAAGGAGATGCAGTGACTGAGTGAAATGGGATGCAGTGACTGAGTGAAATGGGATGCAGTGACTGAGTGAAATGGGATGCAGTGACTGAGTGAAATGGGATGCCGTGACTGAGTGAAATGGGATGCAGTGACTGAGGGTCATGCGATGCAGTCACTAAGGGTCGTGCGATGCAGTGACTGTGGGTCATGCGATGCAGTGACTGAGGAAAGGAGATGCAGTGACTATGGGAAATGGCTTGCAGTGACTGCGTGAAATGTGATGCAGTGACTGAGTGATATGGAATGCAGTGACTGAGTGAAATGGGATGCAGTGACTGATTGAAATGGGATGCAGTGACTGATTGAAATGGGATGCAGTGACTGAGGGTAATGGGATTCAGTGACTGAGGGTAATGGGATTCAGTGACTGAGGGTAATGGGATGCAGTGACTGAGTGATATGGAATGCAGTGACTGATTGAAATGGGATGCAGTGACTGAGGGTAATGGGATTCAGTGACTGAGGGTAATGGGATTCAGTGACTGAGGGTAATGGGATTCAGTGACTGAGGGTAATGGGATTCAGTGACTGAGGGTAATGGGATTCAGTGACTGAGGGTAATGGGATTCAGTGACTGAGGGTAATGGGATGCAGTGACTGAGTGAAATCGGATGCAGTGACTGAGCGTCATGGGATGCAGTGACTGAGTGAAATCGGATGCAGTGACTGAGCGTCATGGGATGCAGTGACTGAGCGTCATGGGATGCAGTGACTGAGCGTCATGGGATGCAGTGACTGAGCGTCATGGGATACAGTGACTGAGGGTCATGGGATGCAGTGACTGAGTGAAATGCGATGCAGTGACTGAGCGTCATGGGTTGCAGTGACTGAGCGTCATGGGTTGCAGTGACTGAGCGTCATGGGATACAGTGACTGAGGGTCATGGGATGCAGTGACTGAGCGTCATGGGATGCAGTGACTGAGCATCATGGGATACAGTGACTGAGGGTCATGGGATGCAGTGACTGAGGGAAGGGAGATGCAGTGACAGTGCAAAATGGGTTGCTGTGACTGAGTGAAATGAGCTGCAGTGACTGAGTGAAATGAGCTGCAGTGACTGAGTGAAATGGGATGCAGTGACTGAGTGAAATGGGATGCAGTGACTGAGTGAAATGGGATGCAGTGGCTGTGCGAAATGGGATGCAGTGGCTGTGTGAAATGGGATGCAGTGACTGAGGAAAGGAGATGCAGTGTCTGTTTGAAATGGGATCCTGTGACTGAAGTTCATGGGATGCAGTGACAGGGTAATGGGATGCAGTGACTGAGGGTAATGGGATGCAATGACTGAGTGAAATGGAGGCACTGTCAGAGTTAAATGGGATTCACTATGTCCGTTAAAAGGGATGCAGTGACTGAGGGCAATGGGATGCAGTGACTGAGGGCAATGGGATGCAGTGACTGAGGGCAATGGGATGCAGTGGCTTTGTGAACTGAGATGCAGTGACTGCGGGAAAGGAGATGCAGTGTCTCTTTGAAATGGGCTGCAGTGACTGAGGGCAATGGGATGCATTGACTGAGGGAAATGGGATGCAGTGACTGTTGGAAATGGGATGCAGTGACTGTGGGAAATGGGATGCAGTGACTGGGAAATGGGATGCAGTGACTGTGGGAAATGGGTGCAGTGACTGAGGGTAATGTGATACAGTGACTGAGGGTAACGTGATGCAGTGACTGTGGGTAATGGGATGCTGTGACTGAGGGAAAGGAGATGCAGTGACTGTGGGAAATGGGATGCAGTGACTGAGTGAAATGGGATGCAGTGACTGCGTGAAATGGGATGCAGTGACTGCGTGAAATGGGATGCAGTGACTGCGTGAAATGGGATGCAGTGACTGCGTGAAATGGGATGCAGTGACTGCGCGAAATGGGATGCAGTGACAGAGGGAAATGGGATGCCGTGACTGAGGGAAAGGAGACGCCGTGAATGATGGAAGTGGGATGCAGTGACTGATGGAAGTGGGATGCAGTGACTGAGGGAGATGGGATGCAGTGACTGAGTGAAATGGGATGCAGTGAATGATGGAAATGGGATGCAGTGACTGAGTGAAATGGGATGCAGTGACTGATGGAAGTGGGATGCTGTGACTGAGGGAGATGGGATGCAGTGACTGAGGGAGATGGGATGCAGTGACTGAGGGTCATGGGATGCAGTGACTGAGGGTCATGGGATGCAGTGACTGAGGGTCATGGGATGCAGTGACTGAGTGAAATGGGATGCAGTGCCTGAGGGAATGGTGATGCTGTGACAATGCGAAATGGGTTGCAGTGAATGAGGGAAATGGGATGCAGTGACTGACTGAAATGGGAGGGAGTGTCTGACTGAAATGGGAGGGAGTGTCTGACTGAAATGGGAGGGAGTGTCTGACTGAAATGAGATACAGTGACTGAGGGTCATGCGATGCAGTCACTGAGGGTCGTGCGATGCAGTGACTGAGGGTCATGCGATGCAGTCACTAAGGGTCGTGCGATGCAGTGACTGAGGGTCATGCGATGCAGTGACTGAGGAAAGGAGATGCAGTGACTGTGGGAAATGGGTTGCAGTGACTGCGTGAAATGTGATGCAGTGACTGAGTGATATGGAATGCAGTGACTGAGGGTAATGGGATTCAGTGACTGAGGGTAATGGGATTCAGTGACTGAGGGTAATGGGATTCAGTGACTGAGGGTAATGGGATTCAGTGACTGAGTGAAATGCGATGCAGTGACTGAGTGATATGGAATGCAGTGACTGAGTGAAATGGGATGCAGTGACTGATTGAAATGGGATGCAGTGACTGAGCGTCATGGGATGCAGTGACTGAGCGTCATGGGATGCAGTGACTGAGCGTCATGGGATGCAGTGACTGAGGGTCATGGGATGCAGTGACTGAGGGTCATGGGATGCAGTGTCTGAGTGAAATGCGATGCAGTGTCTGAGTGAAATGCGATGCAGTGACTGAGTGAAATGCGATGCAGTGACTGAGTGAAATGCGATGCAGTGACTGAGGGAAGGGAGATGCAGTGGCTGTGCGAAATGGGATGCAGTGGCTGTGTGAAATGGGATGCAGTGACTGAGCGAAAGGAGATGCAGTGTCTGTTTGAAATGGGATCCTGTGACTGAAGTTCATGGGATGCAGTGTCAGGGTAATGGGATGCAGTGACTGAGGGTAATGGGATGCAATGACTGAGTGAAATGGATGCACTGTCTGAGTTAAATGGGATTCACTATGTCCGTTAAAAGGGATGCAGTGACTGAGGGCAATGGGATGCACTGACTGAGGGCAATGGGATGCAGTGGCTTTGTGAACTGAGATGCAGTGACTGCGGGTAAGGAGATGCAGTGTCTCTTTGAAATGGGCTGCAGTGACTGAGGGCAATGGGATGCATTGACTGAGGGCAATGGGATGCAGTGACTGTTGGAAATGGGCTGCAGTGACTGTTGGAAATGGGCTGCAGTGACTGTGGGAAATGGGTGCAGTGACTGAGGGTAACGCGATGCAGTGACTGAGGGTAACGCGATGCAGTGACTGAGGGTAACGCGATGCAGTGACTGAGGGTAACGCGATGCAGTGACTGAGGGTAACGCGATGCAGTGACTGAGGGTAACGCGATGCAGTGACTGAGGGTAACGCGATGCAGTGACTGAGGGTAACGCGATGCAGTGACTGAGGGTAATGGGATGCAGTGAATGAGGGATAGGAGATGCGGTGACTGTGGGAAATGGGATGCAGTGAATGATGGAAGTGGGATGCAGTGACTGAGTGAAATGGGATGCAGTGACTGATGGAAGTGGGATGCTGTGACTGAGTGAAATGGGATGCAGTGACTGAGGGTCATGTGATGCAGTGAGTGAGGGCCATGGGAAGCGGTGACTGAGGGAAATGGTATGCAGTGACTGTGGGGAATAGGGTGCGGTGACTAAGGGAAATGGATGCACTGTCTGAGTTGAATAGGATTCACTGTCTCAGTTAAATAGGATGTAGTGACTGAGTCAAATGGGATGCAGTGAATGAGTGAAATGGGATGCAGTGGCTGTGCGAAATGGGATGCAGTGGCTGTGCGAAATGGGATGCAGTGGCTGTGTGAAATGGGATGCAGTGACTGCGCGAAATGGGATGCAGTGAGAGAGGGAAATGGGATGCAGTGACAGAGGGAAATGGGATGCCGTGACTGAGGGAAAGGAGACGCCGTGAATGATGGAAGTGGGATGCAGTGACTGAGTGAAATGGGATGCAGTGAATGATGGAAATGGGATGCAGTGACTGAGTGAAATGGGATGCAGTGACTGATGGAAGTGGGATGCTGTGACTGAGGGTCATGTGATGCAGTGAGTGAGGGCCATGGGAAGCGGTGACTGAGGGAAATGGTATGCAGTGACTGTGGGGAATAGGGTGCGGTGACTAAGGGAAATGGATGCACTGTCTGAGTTGAATAGGATTCACTGTCTCAGTTAAATAGGATGTAGTGATTGTGTCAAATGCGATGCAGTGACTGAGTGAAATGCGATGCAGTGACTGAGGGTCATGCGATGCAGTCACTAAGGGTCGTGCGATGCAGTGACTGAGGGTCATGCGATGCAGTCACTCAGGGTCGTGCGATGCAGTCACTCAGGGTCGTGCGATGCAGTGACTGAGGGTTATGCGATGCAGTGACTGAGGAAAGGAGATGCAGTGACTGTGGGAAATGGGTTGCAGTGACTGCGTGAAATGTGATGCAGTGACTGAGTGAAATGCGATGCAGTGACTGAGGGAAGGGAGATGCAGTGGCTGTGCGAAATGGGATGCAGTGGCTGTGTGAAATGGGATGCAGTGACTGAGCGAAAGGAGATACAGTGTCTGTTTGAAATGGGATCCTGTGACTGAAGTTCATGGGATGCAGTGTCAGGGTAATGGGATGCAGTGACTGAGGGTAATGGGATGCAATGACTGAGTGAAATGGATGCACTGTCTGAGTTAAATGGGATTCACTATGTCCGTTAAAAGGGATGCAGTGACTGAGGGCAATGGGATGCAGTGACTGAGGGCAATGGGATGCAGTGGCTTTGTGAACTGAGATGCAGTGACTGCGGGTAAGGAGATGCAGTGTCTCTTTGAAATGGGCTGCAGTGACTGAGGGCAATGGGATGCATTGACTGAGGGAAATGGGCTGCAGTGACTGTTGGAAATGGGCTGCAGTGACTGTTGGAAATGGGCTGCAGTGACTGTGGGAAATGGGTGCAGTGACTGAGGGTAACGCGATGCAGTGACTGAGGGTAACGCGATGCAGTGACTGAGGGTAACGCGATGCAGTGACTGAGGGTAACGCGATGCAGTGACTGAGGGTAATGGGATGCAGTGAATGAGGGATAGGAGATGCGGTGACTGTGGGAAATGGGACGCAGTGACTGAGGGCAATGGGATGCACCATCTCAGTTCAATGAGATTCACTGTCTCAGTTAAATGGGCTGCAGTGACTGAGTGAAATGGGATGCTCTGACTGAGTGAAATGGGATGCTGTGACTGAGGGAAAGGAGATGCAGTGACTGTGGGAAATGGGATGCAGTGACTGTGGGAAATGGGATGCAGTGACTGAGTGAAATGGGATGCAGTGACTGAGTGAAATGGGATGCAGTGACTGCGTGAAATGGGATGCAGTGACTGCGTGAAATGGGATGCAGAGACTGCGCGAAATGGGATGCAGTGAGAGAGGGAAATGGGATGCAGTGACAGAGGGAAATGGGATGCCGTGACTGAGGGAAAGGAGACGCCGTGAATGATGGAAGTGGGATGCAGTGACTGAGTGAAATGGGATGCAGTGACTGAGTGAAATGGGATGCAGTGAATGATGGAAATGGGATGCAGTGACTGAGTGAAATGGGATGCAGTGACTGATGGAAGTGGGATGCTGTGACTGAGGGTCATGTGATGCAGTGAGTGAGGGCCATGGGAAGCGGTGACTGAGGGAAATGGTATGCAGTGACTGTGGGGAATAGGGTGCGGTGACTAAGGGAAATGGATGCACTGTCTGAGTTGAATAGGATTCACTGTCTCAGTTAAATAGGATGTAGTGATTGTGTCAAATGGGATGCAGTGAATGAGTGAAATGGGATGCAGTGGCTGTGCGAATTGGGATGCAGTGGCTGTGCGAAATGGGATGCAGTGGCTGTGCGAAATGGGATGCAGTGGCTGTGTGAAATGGGATGCAGTGACTGAGGGCAATGGGATTCAGTGACTGAGGGCAATGGGATGCAGTGGCTTTGTGAACTGAGATGCAGTGACTGCGGGAAAAGAGATGCAGTGTCTCTTTGAAATGGGCTGCAGTGACTGAGGGCAATGGGATGCATTGACTGAGGGAAATGGGATGCAGTGATTGTTGGAAATGGGATGCAGTGACTGTTGGAAATGTGTTGCAGTGACTGTGGGAAATGGGATGCAGTGACTGTGGGAAATGGGTGCAGTGACTGAGGGTAATGTGATACAGTGACTGAGGCTAACGCGATGCAGTGACTGTGGGTAATGGGATGCAGTGAATGAGGGATAGGAGATGCAGTGACTGTGGGAAATGGGATGCAGTGACTGTGGGAAGTGGGATGCAGTGACTGAGGGCAATGGGATGTAGTGACTGAGGGCAATGGGATGCAGTGACTGAGGGCAATGGGATGCAGTGACTGAGGGCAATGGGATGCAGTGACTGAGGGCAATGGGATGCAGTGACTGAGGGCAATGGGATGCAGTGACTGAAGGAAATGCGATGCAGTGACTGAGGGAAATGCGATGCAGTGACTGTGGGCAATGGGATGCAGTGACTGAGTGAAATGGGTTTCAGTGACTGTGGGAAATGGGTTGCAGTGACTGATGGTCATGGGATGCAGTCACTGAGTGAAATGTGATGCAGTCACTGAGTGAAATGGGATGCTGTGACTCAGGGTAATCTGATGCGGTGACTGAGGGAAATGTAATGCGGTGTCTGTGTGGAATAGGGTGCGGTGACTGAGGGTCATGGGATGCACTGTCTCAGTTGAATAGGATTCAATGTCTCCGTTAAATAGGATGTCGTGACTGAGTCAAATGGGATGCTGTGACTGAGTGAAATGGGATGCAATTACTGAGTGAATATGACGGAGTGGCTGAGTGAAAATGGATGCAGTGGCTGAGTGAAAATGGATGCAGTGGCTGAGTGAAAATGGATGCAGTGGCTGAGTGAAAATGGATGCAGTGGCTGAGTGAAAATGGATGCAGTGGCTGAGTGAAAATGGATGCAGTGGCTGAGTGAAAATGGATGCAGTGGCTGAGTGAAAATGGATGCAGTGGCTGAGTGAAAATGGATGCAGTGGCTGAGTGAAAATGGATGCAGTGGCTGAGTGAAAATGGATGCAGTGGCTGAGTGAAAATGGATGCAGTGGCTGAGTGAAAATGGATGCAGTGGCTGAGTGAAAATGGATGCAGTGGCTGAGTGAAAATGGATGCAGTGGCTGAGTGAAATGGGATGCAGTGGCTGAGTGAAATGTGATGCAGTGACTCAGGGTAATCTGATGCAGTGACTGAGTGAATATGATGAAGTGGCTCAGTGAAATGGGATGCAGTGACTGTGTGAAATGGGATGCTTTGGCCGAGTGAAATGGGATGCAGTGGCTGAGTGAAATGGGATGCAGTGGCTGAGTGAAATGGGATGCAGTGGCTGAGTGAAATGGGATGCAGTGACTGAGGGAAGTGGTATGCTCTGACTGAGGGAAATGTGATGCAGTGACTGAGGGAAATGTGATGCAGTGACTGAGGGAAATGTGATGCAGTGACTGAGGGAAATGCGATGCAGTGACTGAGGGAAATGGGAGGGAGAGACTGAAATGGGAGTGAGTGACTGGCTGAAATGGGAGTGAGTGACTGGCTGAAATGGGAGTGAGTGACTGGCTGAAATGGGAGTGAGTGACTGGCTGAAATGGGAGTGAGTGACTGGCTGAAATGGGAGTGAGTGACTGGCTGAAATGGGAGTGAGTGACTGAGGGAAATGGGAGTGAGTGACTGGCTGAAATGGGAGTGAGTGACTGGCTGAAATGGGAGTGAGTGACTGGCTGAAATGGGAGTGAGTGACTGGCTGAAATGGGAGTGAGTGACTGGCTGAAATGCGAGTGAGTGACTGGCTGAAATGCGAGTGAGTGACTGGCTGAAATGCGAGTGAGTGACTGGCTGAAATGCGAGTGAGTGACTGACTGAAATGGGAGTGAGTGACTGACTGAAATGGGTGGCAGTGACTGTGTGAAATGGGAGGCAGTGACACTGAAATGGGAGGCAGTGACTGATTGAAATGGGATGCAGTGAGAGAGGGAAATGGGATGCCGTGAGAGAGGGAAATGGGATGCCGTGACTGAGTGAAATGGGATGCCGTGAGAGAGGGAAATGGGATGCAGTGACTGAGGGTCATGGGATGCAGTGAGTGAGGGTCATGGGATGCAGTGACTGTGGGGAATAGGGTGCGGTGACTGAGGGAAAGGAGATGCAGGGACTGTGGGAAATGTGTTGCAGTGAATGTGGGAAATGGGATGCAGTGACTGAGTGAAATGGGATGCAGTGACTGAGTGAAATGGGATGCAGTGACTGAGTGAAATGGGATGTAGTGACTGAGTGAAATGGGATGCCGTGACTGAGCGAAATGGGATGCCGTGACTGAGCGAAATGGGATGCCGTGACTGAGGGAAATGGGATGCCGTGAGAGAGGGAAATGGGATGCCGTGACTGAGTGAAATGGGATGCAGTGACTGAGGGTCATGGGATGCAGTGAGTGAGGGTCATGGGATGCAGTGACTGTGGGGAATAGGGTGCGGTGACTGAGGGAAAGGAGATGCAGGGACTGTGGGAAATGTGTTGCAGTGAATGTGGGAAATGGGACGCAGTGACTGAGTGAAATGGGATGCAGTGACTGAGTGAAATGGGATGTAGTGACTGAGTGAAATGGGATGCCGTGACTGAGCGAAATGGGATGCCGTGACTGATGGAAAGGAGACGCAGTGACTGTGGGAAATGGGTTGCAGTGACTGTGGGAAATGTGATGCAGTCACTGAGTGAAATGGGATGCTGTGACTCAGGGTAATGTGATGCAGTGACTGAGTGAAATGGGATGCAGTGACTGAGTGAAATGGGATGCAGTGACTGAGTGAAATGGGTTGCAGTAACTGATTGAAATGTGATGCATTGACTGAGGGAAATGCGATGCAGTGACTGAGGGAAATGGGAGGGAGAGACTGAAATGGGAGTGAGTGACTGGCTGAAATGGGAGTGAGTGACTGGCTGAAATGGGAGTGAGTGACTGGCTGAAATGGGAGTGAGTGACTGGCTGAAATGGGAGTGAGTGACTGGCTGAAATGGGAGTGAGTGACTGGCTGAAATGGGAGTGAGTGACTGGCTGAAATGGGAGTGAGTGACTGGCTGAAATGGGAGTGAGTGACTGGCTGAAATGGGAGTGAGTGACTGGCTGAAATGGGAGTGAGTGACTGGCTGAAATGGGAGTGAGTGACTGGCTGAAATGGGAGTGAGTGACTGGCTGAAATGGGAGTGAGTGACTGGCTGAAATGCGAGTGAGTGACTGGCTGAAATGCGAGTGATTGACTGGCTGAAATGCGAGGCAGTGACTGTGTGAAATGGGAGGCAGTGACACTGAAATGGGAGGCAGTGACTGATTGAAATGGGATGCAGTGAGAGAGGGAAATGGGATGCCGTGACTGAGCGAAATGGGATGCAGTGACTGAGCGAAATGGGATGCCGTGAGAGAGGGAAATGGGATGCAGTGACTGAGCGAAATGGGATGCCGTGAGAGAGGGAAATGGGATGCCGTGACTGAGTGAAATGGGATGCCGTGAGAGAGGGAAATGGGATGCAGTGACTGAGGGTCATGGGATGCAGTGAGAGAGGGAAATGGGATGCCGTGACTGAGTGAAATGGGATGCCGTGAGAGAGGGAAATGGGATGCCGTGACTGAGTGAAATGGGATGCAGTGACTGAGGGTCATGGGATGCAGTGAGAGAGGGAAATGGGATGCCGTGACTGAGTGAAATGGGATGCAGTGACTGAGGGTCATGGGATGCAGTGAGTGAGGGTCATGGGATGCAGTGACTGTGGGGAATAGTGTGCGGTGACTGAGGGAAAGGAGATGCAGGGACTGTGGGAAATGTGTTGCAGTGAATGTGGGAAATGGGACGCAGTGACTGAGTGAAATGGGATGTAGTGACAAAGTGAAATGGGATGCAGTGACTGAGTGAAATGGGATGCCGTGAGAGAGGGAAATGGGATGCCGTGAGAGAGGGAAATGGGATGCCGTGAGAGAGGGAAATGGGATGCCGTGAGAGAGGGAAATGGGATGCCGTGACTGACTGAAATGGGATGCAGTGACTGAGGGTCATGGGATGCAGTGAGTGAGGGTCATGGGATGCAGTGACTGTGGGGAATAGGGTGCGGTGACTGAGGGAAAGGAGATGCAGGGACTGTGGGAAATGTGTTGCAGTGAATGTGGGAAATGGGACGCAGTGACTGAGTGAAATGGGACGCAGTGACTGAGTGAAATGGGACGCAGTGACTGAGTGAAATGGGACGCAGTGACTGAGTGAAATGGGACGCAGTGACTGAGTGAAATGGGACGCAGTGACTGAGTGAAATGGGACGCAGTGACTGAGTGAAATGGGACGCAGTGACTGAGTGAAATGGGATGCAGTGACTGAGTGAAATGGGATGCAGTGACTGAGTGAAATGGGATGCAGTGACTGAGTGAAATGGGATGCAGTGACTGTAGGAAATGGGATGCGGTGACTGATGGAAAGGAGACGCAGTGACTGTGGGAAATGGGTTGCAGTGACTGTGGGAAATGTGATGCAGTCACTGAGTGAAATGGGATGCTGTGACTCAGGGTAACGTGATGTAGTGACTGAGTGAAATGGGATGCAGTGACTGAGTGAAATGGGATGCAGTGACTGAGTGAAATGGGATGCAGTGACTGAATGAAATGGGTTTCAGTGACTGTGGGAAATGGGTTGCAGTGACTGATGGTCATGGGATGCAGTCACTGAGTGAAATGTGATGCAGTCACTGAGTGAAATGGGATGCTGTGACTCAGGGTAATCTGATGCGGTGACTGAGGGAAATGTATTGCGGTGTCTGTGTGGAATAGGGTGCGGTGACTGAGGGTCATGGGATGCACTGTCTCAGTTGAATAGGATTCAATGTCTCCGTTAAATAGGATGTCGTGACTGAGTCAAATGGGATGCTGTGACTGAGTGAAATGGGATGCAATGACTGAGTGAATATGACGGAGTGGCTGAGTGAAATAGGATGCAGTGGCTGAGTGAAATGGGATGCAGTGGGTGAGTGAAATGTGATGCAGTGGCTGAGTGAAATGGGAGGGAGTGACTGAAATGTGAGGAAGTGACTGAGGGGAATAGGGTGCGGTGACTGAGGGAAATGGATGCATTGTCTCAGTTGAATAGGATTCACTGTCTCCGTTAAATAGCATGTAGTGACTGAGTCAAATGGAATGCTGTGACTGAGGGTGATGGGATGCACCGTCTCAGTTCAATGAGATTCACTGTCTCAGTTAAATGGGATGCAGTAACTGAGTGAAATGGGATACTCTGACTGAGTGAAATGGGATGCTCTGACTGAGTGAAATGGGATGCTGTGACTGTGGGAAATGGGTTGCAGTGACTGATGGTCATGGGATGCAGTCACTAAGTGAAATGTGATACAGTCACTGAGTGAAATGGGATGCTGTGACTCAGGGTAATCTGATGCAGTGACTGAGTGAAATGTGATGCAATGACTGAGTGAATATGATGAAGTGGCTCAGTGAAATGGGATGCAGTGACTGTGTGAAATGGGATGCTGTGGCTGAGTGAAATGGGATGCTGTGGCTGAGTGAAATGGGATGCAGTGGCTGAGGGAAATGGGAGTGAGTGACTGGCTGAAATGGGAGTGAGTGACTGGCTGAAATGGGAGTGAGTGACTGGCTGAAATGGGAGTGAGTGACTGGCTGAAATGGGAGTGAGTGACGGGCTGAAATGGGAGTGAGTGACTGGCTGAAATGCGAGTGAGTGACTGGCTGAAATGCGAGTGAGTGACTGGCTGAAATGCGAGTGAGTGACTGGCTGAAATGCGAGTGAGTGACTGGCTGAAATGCGAGTGAGTGACTGGCTGAAATGCGTGTGAGTGACTGGCTGAAATGCGAGTGAGTGACTGGCTGAAATGCGAGTGAGTGACTGACTGAAATGGGAGTGAGTGACTGACTGAAATGGGAGTGAGTGACTGACTGAAATGGGAGTGAGTGACTGACTGAAATGGGTGGCAGTGACTGTGTGAAGTTGGAGGCAGTGACTGAGTGAAATGGGAGGCAGTGACTGATTGAAATGGGATGCAGTGACTGAGCGAAATGGGATGCCGTGACTGAGGGAAATGGGATGCCGTGAGAGAGGGAAATGGGATGCCGTGACTGAGTGAAATGGGATGCAGTGACTGAGGGTCATGGGATGCAGTGAGTGAGGGTCATGGGATGCAGTGACTGTGGGCAATAGGGTGCGGTGACTGAGGGAAAGGAGTTGCAGGGACTGTGGGAAATGTGTTGCAGTGAATGTGGGAAATGGGACGCAGTGACTGAGGGAAATGTAATGCGGTGTCTGTGTGGAATAGGGTGCGGTGACTGAGGGTCATGGGATGCACTGTCTCAGTTGAATAGGATTCAATGTATCCGTTAAATAGGATGTCGTGACTGAGTCAAGTGGGATGCTGTGACTGAGTGAAAAGGGATGCAATGACTGAGTGAATATGACGGAGTGGCTGAGTGAAATAGGATGCAGTGGCTGAGTGAAAATGGATGCAGTGGCTGAGTGAAATGTGATGCAGTGGCTGAGTGAAATGTGAGGCAGTGACTGAGGGTAATGGGATGCAGTGAGAGAGGGAAATGGGATGCCGTGACTGAGTGAAATGGGATGCAGTGACTGAGGGTCATGGGATGCAGTGAGTGAGGGTCATGGGATGCAGTGACTGTGGGGAATAGGGTGCGGTGACTGAGAGAAAGGAGATGCAGGGACTGTGGGAAATGTGTTGCAGTGAATGTGGGAAATGGGACGCAGTGACTGAGTGAAATGGGATGCAGTGACTGAGTGAAATGGGATGCAGTGACTGAGTGAAATGGGATGCAGTGACTGAGTGAAATGGGATGCAGTGACTGAGGAAAGGAGATGCTGTGACTGAGTGAAATGGGATGCGGTGACTGTAGGAAATGGGATGCGGTGACTGAGGGAAATGTAATGCGGTGTCTGTGTGGAATAGGGTGCGGTGACTGAGGGTCATGGGATGCACTGTCTCAGTTGAATAGGATTCAATGTCTCCGTTAAATAGGATGTCGTGACTGAGTCAAATGGGATGCAGTCACTGAGTGAAATGGGATGCTGTGACTCAGGGTAACGTGATGTAGTGACTGAGTGAAATGGGATGCAGTGACTGAGTGAAATGGGATGCGGTGACTGAGGGAAAGGAGATGCAGGGACTGTGGGAAATGTGTTGCAGTGAATGTGGGAAATGGGACGCAGTGACTGAGTGAAATGGGACGCAGTGACTGAGTGAAATGGGATGCAGTGACTGAGTGAAATGGGATGCAGTGACTGAGTGAAATGGGATACAGTGACTGAGTGAAATGGGATGCAGTGACTGAGGAATGGAGATGCTGTGACTGAGGGAAATGTAATGCGGTGTCTGTGTGGAATAGGGTGCGGTGACTGAGGGTCATGGGATGCACTGTCTCAGTTGAATAGGATTCAATGTCTCCGTTAAATAGGATGTCGTGACTGAGTGAAATGGGATGCTGTGACTGAGTGAAATGGGATGCAATGACTGAGTGAAATGGGATGCAGTGGCTGAGTGAAATGGGATGCAGTGGCTGAGTGAAAATGGATGCAGTGGCTGAGTGAAATGGGATGCAGTGGCTGAGTGAAATGTGATCCAGTGACTGAGGGTAATGGGATGCATTGACTGAAATGAGAGGGAGTGACTGAAATGGTAGGGAGTGACTGAGTGAAATGGGAGGGAGTGACTGAAATGTGAGGAAGTGACTGAGGGGAATAGGGTGCGGTGAGTGAGGGAAATGGATGCACTGTCTCAGTTGAATAGGATTCACTGTCTCCGTTAAATAGCATGTAGTGACTGAGTCAAATGGAATGCTGTGACTGAGGGTGATGGGATGCACCGTCTCAGTTCAATGAGATTCACTGCCTCAGTTAAATGGGATGCAGTGACTGAGTGAAATGGGATGCTCTGACTGAGTGAAATGGGATGCTCTGACTGAGTGAAATGGGATGCTCTGACTGAGTGAAATGGGATGCTCTGATTGAGTGAAATGGGATGCTGTGACTGTGGGAAATGGGTTGCAGTGACTGATGGTCATGGGATGCAGTCACTGAGTGAAATGTGATACAGTCACTGAGTGAAATGGGATGCTGTGACTCAGGGTAATCTGATGCAGTGACTGAGTGAAATGTGATGCAATGACTGAGTGAATATGATGAAGTGGCTCAGTGAAATGGGATGCAGTGACTGTGTGAAATGGGATGCTTTGGCTGAGTGAAATGGGATGCAGTGGCTGAGTGAAATGGGATGCAGTGGCTGAGTGAAATGGGATGCAGTGGCTGAGTGAAATGGGATGCAGTGGCTGAGTGAAATGGGATGCAGTGACTGAGAAATGGAGATGCTGTGACTGAGGGAAATGTAATGCGGTGTCTGTGTGGAATAGGGTGCGGTGACTGAGGGTCATGGGATGCACTGTCTCAGTTGAATAGGATTCAATGTCTCCGTTAAATAGGATGTCGTGACTGAGTCAAATGGGATGCTGTGACTGAGTGAAATGGGATGCAATGACTGAGTGAAATGGGATGCAATGACTGAGTGAAATGGGATGCAGTGGCTGAGTGAAATGGGATGCAGTGGCTGAGTGAAATGGGATGCATTGACTGAAATGAGAGGGAGTGACTGAAATGGTAGGGAGTGACTGAGTGAAATGGGAGGGAGTGACTGAAATGTGAGGAAGTGACTGAGGGGAATAGGGTGCGGTGAGTGAGGGAAATGGATGCACTGTCTCAGTTGAATAGGATTCACTGTCTCCGTTAAATAGCATGTAGTGACTGAGTCAAATGGAATGCTGTGACTGAGGGTGATGGGATGCACCGTCTCAGTTCAATGAGATTCACTGCCTCAGTTAAATGGGATGCAGTGACTGAGTGAAATGGGATGCTCTGACTGAGTGAAATGGGATGCTCTGACTGAGTGAAATGGGATGCTGTGCCTGTGGGAAATGGGTTGCAGTGACTGATGGTCATGGGATGCAGTCACTGAGTGAAATGTGATACAGTCACTGAGTGAAATGGGATGCTGTGACTCAGGGTAATCTGATGCAGTGACTGAGTGAAATGTGATGCAATGACTGAGTGAATATGATGAAGTGGCTCAGTGAAATGGGATGCAGTGACTGTGTGAAATGGGATGCTTTGGCTGAGTGAAATGGGATGCAGTGGCTGAGTGAAATGGGATGCAGTGGCTGAGTGAAATGGGATGCAGTGGCTGAGTGAAATGGGATGCAGTGGCTGAGTGAAATGGGATGCAGTGACTGAGGGAAGTGGTATGCTCTGACTGAGGGTAATGTGATGCAGTGACTGAGGGAAATGTGATGCAGTGACTGAGTGAAATGTGATGCAGTAACTGATTGAAATGTGATGCATTGACTGAGGGAAATGTGATGCAGTGACTGAGGGAAATGGGAGGGAGAGACTGAAATGGGGTGCAGTGACTGGCTGAAATGGGAGTGAGTGACTGGCTGAAATGGGAGTGAGTGACTGGCTGAAATGGGAGTGAGTGACTGGCTGAAATGGGAGTGAGTGACTGACTGAAATGGGAGTGAGTGACTGACTGAAATGGGTGGCAGTGACTGTGTGAAGTTGGAGGCAGTGACTGAGTGAAATGGGAGGCAGTGACACTGAAATGGGAGGCAGTGACTGATTGAAATGGGATGCAGTGACTGAGCGAAATGGGATGCCGTGAGAGAGGGAAATGGGATGCAGTGACTGAGGGTCATGGGATGCAGTGACTGAGGGTCATGGGATGCGGTGACTGAGGGAAAGGAGATGCAGGGACTGTGGGAAATGTGTTGCAGTGAATGTGGGAAATGGGATTCAGTGACTGAGTGAAATGGGATACAGTGACTGAGTGAAATGGGATGCAGTGACTGAGGAATGGAGATGCTGTGACTGAGGGAAATGTAATGCGGTGTCTGTGTGGAACAGGGTGCGGTGACTGAGGGTCATGGGATGCACTGTCTCAGTTGAATAGGATTCAATGTCTCCGTTAAATAGGATGTCGTGACTGAGTCAAATGGGATGCTGTGACTGAGTGAAATGGGATGCAATGACTGAGTGAATATGACGGAGTGGCTGAGTGAAATAGGATGCAGTGGCTGAGTGAAAATGGATGCAGTGGCTGAGTGAAATGTGATGCAGTGGCTGAGTGAAATGTGATGCAGTGACTGAGGGTAATGGGATGCAGTGACTGAAATGAGAGGGAGTGACTGAAATGGTAGGGAGTGACTGAGTGAAATGGGAGGGAGTGACTGACTGAAATGTCAGGGAGTGACTTAGGGGAATAGGGTGCGGTGACTGAGGGAAATGGATGCACTGTCTCATTTGAATAGGATTCACTGTCTCCGTTAAATAGCATGTAGTGACTGAGTCAAATGGAATGCTGTGACTGAGGGTGATGGGATGCACCGTCTCAGTTCAATGAGATTCACTGTCTCAGTTAAATGGGATGCAGTGACTGAGTGAAATGGGATGCTCTGACTGAGTGAAATGGGATGCTGTGACTGAGTGAAATGGGATGCTGTGACTGTGGGAAATGGGTTGCAGTGACTGATGGTCATGGGATGCAGTCACTGAGTGAAATGTGATACAGTCACTGAGTGAAATGGGATGCTGTGACTCAGGGTAATCTGATGCAGTGACTGAGTGAAATGTGATGCAATGACTGAGTGAATATGATGAAGTGGCTGAGTGAAATGGGATGCTGTGGCTGAGTGAAATGGGATGCTGTGGCTGAGTGAAATGGGATGCTGTGGCTGAGTGAAATGGGATGCTGTGGCTGAGTGAAATGGGATGCAGTGGCTGAGTGAAATGGGATGCAGTGGCTGAGTGAAATGGGATGCAGTGGCTGAGTGAAATGGGATGCAGTGGCTGAGGGAAGTGGTATGCTCTGACTGAGGGTAATGTGATTCAGTGACTGAGGGTAATGTGATGCATTGACTGAGGGAAATGGGTTGCAGTGACTGATGGTCATGGGATGCAGTCACTAAGTGAAATGTGATACAGTCACTGAGTGAAATGGGATGCTGTGACTCAGGGTAATCTGATGCAGTGACTGAGTGAAATGTGATGCAATGACTGAGTGAATATGATGAAGTGGCTCAGTGAAATGTGATGCAATGATTGAGTGAATATGACGGAGTGGCTGAGTGAAATGGGATGCAGTGACTGTGTGAAATGGGATGCATTGGCTGAGTGAAATGGGATGCAGTGGCTGAGTGAAATGGGATGCAGTGGCTGAGTGAAATGGGATGCAGTGGCTGAGTGAAATGGGATGCAGTGGCTGAGTGAAATGGGATGCAGTGACTGAGGGAAATGAGATGCATTGACTGAGGGAAAGGAGATGCAGTGAATGTGGGAAATGGAATGCAGTGACTGAGGGTAATGGGATGCACCGTCTCAGTTCAATGAGATTCACTGTCTCAGTTAAATGGGATGCAGTGACTGAGTGTATTGGGTTGCTCTGACTGAGGGAAATGGGATGCAGTGACTGTGGGAAATGGGTTGCAGTGACTGTGGGAAATGGGTTGCAGTGACTGTGGGAAATGGGATGCAGTCACTGAGTGAAATGTGATGCAGTGACTGAGTGAAATGGGATGCATTGACTGAGTGAAATGGGACGCAGTGACTGAGTGAAATGGGATGCAGTGACTGAGTGAAATGGGATGCAGTGACTGAGTGAAATGGGATGCAGTGACTGAATGAAATGGGTTTCAGTGACTGTGGGAAATGGGTTGCAGTGACTGATGGTCATGGGATGCAGTCACTGAGTGAAATGTGATGCAGTCACTGAGTGAAATGGGATGCTGTGACTCAGGGTAATCTGATGCGGTGACTGAGGGAAATGTATTGCGGTGTCTGTGTGGAATAGGGTGCGGTGACTGAGGGTCATGGGATGCACTGTCTCAGTTGAATAGGATTCAATGTCTCCGTTAAATAGGATGTCGTGACTGAGTCAAATGGGATGCTGTGACTGAGTGAAATGGGATGCAATGACTGAGTGAATATGACGGAGTGGCTGAGTGAAATAGGATGCAGTGGCTGAGTGAAATGGGATGCAGTGGGTGAGTGAAATGTGATGCAGTGGCTGAGTGAAATGGGAGGGAGTGACTGAAATGTGAGGAAGTGACTGAGGGGAATAGGGTGCGGTGACTGAGGGAAATGGATGCATTGTCTCAGTTGAATAGGATTCACTGTCTCCGTTAAATAGCATGTAGTGACTGAGTCAAATGGAATGCTGTGACTGAGGGTGATGGGATGCACCGTCTCAGTTCAATGAGATTCACTGTCTCAGTTAAATGGGATGCAGTAACTGAGTGAAATGGGATACTCTGACTGAGTGAAATGGGATGCTCTGACTGAGTGAAATGGGATGCTGTGACTGTGGGAAATGGGTTGCAGTGACTGATGGTCATGGGATGCAGTCACTAAGTGAAATGTGATACAGTCACTGAGTGAAATGGGATGCTGTGACTCAGGGTAATCTGATGCAGTGACTGAGTGAAATGTGATGCAATGACTGAGTGAATATGATGAAGTGGCTCAGTGAAATGGGATGCAGTGACTGTGTGAAATGGGATGCTGTGGCTGAGTGAAATGGGATGCTGTGGCTGAGTGAAATGGGATGCAGTGGCTGAGGGAAATGGGAGTGAGTGACTGGCTGAAATGGGAGTGAGTGACTGGCTGAAATGGGAGTGAGTGACTGGCTGAAATGGGAGTGAGTGACTGGCTGAAATGGGAGTGAGTGACGGGCTGAAATGGGAGTGAGTGACTGGCTGAAATGCGAGTGAGTGACTGGCTGAAATGCGAGTGAGTGACTGGCTGAAATGCGAGTGAGTGACTGGCTGAAATGCGAGTGAGTGACTGGCTGAAATGCGAGTGAGTGACTGGCTGAAATGCGTGTGAGTGACTGGCTGAAATGCGAGTGAGTGACTGGCTGAAATGCGAGTGAGTGACTGACTGAAATGGGAGTGAGTGACTGACTGAAATGGGAGTGAGTGACTGACTGAAATGGGAGTGAGTGACTGACTGAAATGGGTGGCAGTGACTGTGTGAAGTTGGAGGCAGTGACTGAGTGAAATGGGAGGCAGTGACTGATTGAAATGGGATGCAGTGACTGAGCGAAATGGGATGCCGTGACTGAGGGAAATGGGATGCCGTGAGAGAGGGAAATGGGATGCCGTGACTGAGTGAAATGGGATGCAGTGACTGAGGGTCATGGGATGCAGTGAGTGAGGGTCATGGGATGCAGTGACTGTGGGCAATAGGGTGCGGTGACTGAGGGAAAGGAGTTGCAGGGACTGTGGGAAATGTGTTGCAGTGAATGTGGGAAATGGGACGCAGTGACTGAGGGAAATGTAATGCGGTGTCTGTGTGGAATAGGGTGCGGTGACTGAGGGTCATGGGATGCACTGTCTCAGTTGAATAGGATTCAATGTATCCGTTAAATAGGATGTCGTGACTGAGTCAAGTGGGATGCTGTGACTGAGTGAAAAGGGATGCAATGACTGAGTGAATATGACGGAGTGGCTGAGTGAAATAGGATGCAGTGGCTGAGTGAAAATGGATGCAGTGGCTGAGTGAAATGTGATGCAGTGGCTGAGTGAAATGTGAGGCAGTGACTGAGGGTAATGGGATGCAGTGAGAGAGGGAAATGGGATGCCGTGACTGAGTGAAATGGGATGCAGTGACTGAGGGTCATGGGATGCAGTGAGTGAGGGTCATGGGATGCAGTGACTGTGGGGAATAGGGTGCGGTGACTGAGAGAAAGGAGATGCAGGGACTGTGGGAAATGTGTTGCAGTGAATGTGGGAAATGGGACGCAGTGACTGAGTGAAATGGGATGCAGTGACTGAGTGAAATGGGATGCAGTGACTGAGTGAAATGGGATGCAGTGACTGAGTGAAATGGGATGCAGTGACTGAGGAAAGGAGATGCTGTGACTGAGTGAAATGGGATGCGGTGACTGTAGGAAATGGGATGCGGTGACTGAGGGAAATGTAATGCGGTGTCTGTGTGGAATAGGGTGCGGTGACTGAGGGTCATGGGATGCACTGTCTCAGTTGAATAGGATTCAATGTCTCCGTTAAATAGGATGTCGTGACTGAGTCAAATGGGATGCAGTCACTGAGTGAAATGGGATGCTGTGACTCAGGGTAACGTGATGTAGTGACTGAGTGAAATGGGATGCAGTGACTGAGTGAAATGGGATGCGGTGACTGAGGGAAAGGAGATGCAGGGACTGTGGGAAATGTGTTGCAGTGAATGTGGGAAATGGGACGCAGTGACTGAGTGAAATGGGACGCAGTGACTGAGTGAAATGGGATGCAGTGACTGAGTGAAATGGGATGCAGTGACTGAGTGAAATGGGATACAGTGACTGAGTGAAATGGGATGCAGTGACTGAGGAATGGAGATGCTGTGACTGAGGGAAATGTAATGCGGTGTCTGTGTGGAATAGGGTGCGGTGACTGAGGGTCATGGGATGCACTGTCTCAGTTGAATAGGATTCAATGTCTCCGTTAAATAGGATGTCGTGACTGAGTGAAATGGGATGCTGTGACTGAGTGAAATGGGATGCAATGACTGAGTGAAATGGGATGCAGTGGCTGAGTGAAATGGGATGCAGTGGCTGAGTGAAAATGGATGCAGTGGCTGAGTGAAATGGGATGCAGTGGCTGAGTGAAATGTGATCCAGTGACTGAGGGTAATGGGATGCATTGACTGAAATGAGAGGGAGTGACTGAAATGGTAGGGAGTGACTGAGTGAAATGGGAGGGAGTGACTGAAATGTGAGGAAGTGACTGAGGGGAATAGGGTGCGGTGAGTGAGGGAAATGGATGCACTGTCTCAGTTGAATAGGATTCACTGTCTCCGTTAAATAGCATGTAGTGACTGAGTCAAATGGAATGCTGTGACTGAGGGTGATGGGATGCACCGTCTCAGTTCAATGAGATTCACTGCCTCAGTTAAATGGGATGCAGTGACTGAGTGAAATGGGATGCTCTGACTGAGTGAAATGGGATGCTCTGACTGAGTGAAATGGGATGCTCTGACTGAGTGAAATGGGATGCTCTGATTGAGTGAAATGGGATGCTGTGACTGTGGGAAATGGGTTGCAGTGACTGATGGTCATGGGATGCAGTCACTGAGTGAAATGTGATACAGTCACTGAGTGAAATGGGATGCTGTGACTCAGGGTAATCTGATGCAGTGACTGAGTGAAATGTGATGCAATGACTGAGTGAATATGATGAAGTGGCTCAGTGAAATGGGATGCAGTGACTGTGTGAAATGGGATGCTTTGGCTGAGTGAAATGGGATGCAGTGGCTGAGTGAAATGGGATGCAGTGGCTGAGTGAAATGGGATGCAGTGGCTGAGTGAAATGGGATGCAGTGGCTGAGTGAAATGGGATGCAGTGACTGAGAAATGGAGATGCTGTGACTGAGGGAAATGTAATGCGGTGTCTGTGTGGAATAGGGTGCGGTGACTGAGGGTCATGGGATGCACTGTCTCAGTTGAATAGGATTCAATGTCTCCGTTAAATAGGATGTCGTGACTGAGTCAAATGGGATGCTGTGACTGAGTGAAATGGGATGCAATGACTGAGTGAAATGGGATGCAATGACTGAGTGAAATGGGATGCAGTGGCTGAGTGAAATGGGATGCAGTGGCTGAGTGAAATGGGATGCATTGACTGAAATGAGAGGGAGTGACTGAAATGGTAGGGAGTGACTGAGTGAAATGGGAGGGAGTGACTGAAATGTGAGGAAGTGACTGAGGGGAATAGGGTGCGGTGAGTGAGGGAAATGGATGCACTGTCTCAGTTGAATAGGATTCACTGTCTCCGTTAAATAGCATGTAGTGACTGAGTCAAATGGAATGCTGTGACTGAGGGTGATGGGATGCACCGTCTCAGTTCAATGAGATTCACTGCCTCAGTTAAATGGGATGCAGTGACTGAGTGAAATGGGATGCTCTGACTGAGTGAAATGGGATGCTCTGACTGAGTGAAATGGGATGCTGTGCCTGTGGGAAATGGGTTGCAGTGACTGATGGTCATGGGATGCAGTCACTGAGTGAAATGTGATACAGTCACTGAGTGAAATGGGATGCTGTGACTCAGGGTAATCTGATGCAGTGACTGAGTGAAATGTGATGCAATGACTGAGTGAATATGATGAAGTGGCTCAGTGAAATGGGATGCAGTGACTGTGTGAAATGGGATGCTTTGGCTGAGTGAAATGGGATGCAGTGGCTGAGTGAAATGGGATGCAGTGGCTGAGTGAAATGGGATGCAGTGGCTGAGTGAAATGGGATGCAGTGGCTGAGTGAAATGGGATGCAGTGACTGAGGGAAGTGGTATGCTCTGACTGAGGGTAATGTGATGCAGTGACTGAGGGAAATGTGATGCAGTGACTGAGTGAAATGTGATGCAGTAACTGATTGAAATGTGATGCATTGACTGAGGGAAATGTGATGCAGTGACTGAGGGAAATGGGAGGGAGAGACTGAAATGGGGTGCAGTGACTGGCTGAAATGGGAGTGAGTGACTGGCTGAAATGGGAGTGAGTGACTGGCTGAAATGGGAGTGAGTGACTGGCTGAAATGGGAGTGAGTGACTGGCTGAAATGGGAGTGAGTGACTGACTGAAATGGGAGTGAGTGACTGACTGAAATGGGTGGCAGTGACTGTGTGAAGTTGGAGGCAGTGACTGAGTGAAATGGGAGGCAGTGACACTGAAATGGGAGGCAGTGACTGATTGAAATGGGATGCAGTGACTGAGCGAAATGGGATGCCGTGAGAGAGGGAAATGGGATGCAGTGACTGAGGGTCATGGGATGCAGTGACTGAGGGTCATGGGATGCGGTGACTGAGGGAAAGGAGATGCAGGGACTGTGGGAAATGTGTTGCAGTGAATGTGGGAAATGGGATTCAGTGACTGAGTGAAATGGGATACAGTGACTGAGTGAAATGGGATGCAGTGACTGAGGAATGGAGATGCTGTGACTGAGGGAAATGTAATGCGGTGTCTGTGTGGAACAGGGTGCGGTGACTGAGGGTCATGGGATGCACTGTCTCAGTTGAATAGGATTCAATGTCTCCGTTAAATAGGATGTCGTGACTGAGTCAAATGGGATGCTGTGACTGAGTGAAATGGGATGCAATGACTGAGTGAATATGACGGAGTGGCTGAGTGAAATAGGATGCAGTGGCTGAGTGAAAATGGATGCAGTGGCTGAGTGAAATGTGATGCAGTGGCTGAGTGAAATGTGATGCAGTGACTGAGGGTAATGGGATGCAGTGACTGAAATGAGAGGGAGTGACTGAAATGGTAGGGAGTGACTGAGTGAAATGGGAGGGAGTGACTGACTGAAATGTCAGGGAGTGACTTAGGGGAATAGGGTGCGGTGACTGAGGGAAATGGATGCACTGTCTCATTTGAATAGGATTCACTGTCTCCGTTAAATAGCATGTAGTGACTGAGTCAAATGGAATGCTGTGACTGAGGGTGATGGGATGCACCGTCTCAGTTCAATGAGATTCACTGTCTCAGTTAAATGGGATGCAGTGACTGAGTGAAATGGGATGCTCTGACTGAGTGAAATGGGATGCTGTGACTGAGTGAAATGGGATGCTGTGACTGTGGGAAATGGGTTGCAGTGACTGATGGTCATGGGATGCAGTCACTGAGTGAAATGTGATACAGTCACTGAGTGAAATGGGATGCTGTGACTCAGGGTAATCTGATGCAGTGACTGAGTGAAATGTGATGCAATGACTGAGTGAATATGATGAAGTGGCTGAGTGAAATGGGATGCTGTGGCTGAGTGAAATGGGATGCTGTGGCTGAGTGAAATGGGATGCTGTGGCTGAGTGAAATGGGATGCTGTGGCTGAGTGAAATGGGATGCAGTGGCTGAGTGAAATGGGATGCAGTGGCTGAGTGAAATGGGATGCAGTGGCTGAGTGAAATGGGATGCAGTGGCTGAGGGAAGTGGTATGCTCTGACTGAGGGTAATGTGATTCAGTGACTGAGGGTAATGTGATGCATTGACTGAGGGAAATGGGTTGCAGTGACTGATGGTCATGGGATGCAGTCACTAAGTGAAATGTGATACAGTCACTGAGTGAAATGGGATGCTGTGACTCAGGGTAATCTGATGCAGTGACTGAGTGAAATGTGATGCAATGACTGAGTGAATATGATGAAGTGGCTCAGTGAAATGTGATGCAATGATTGAGTGAATATGACGGAGTGGCTGAGTGAAATGGGATGCAGTGACTGTGTGAAATGGGATGCATTGGCTGAGTGAAATGGGATGCAGTGGCTGAGTGAAATGGGATGCAGTGGCTGAGTGAAATGGGATGCAGTGGCTGAGTGAAATGGGATGCAGTGACTGAGGGAAATGAGATGCATTGACTGAGGGAAAGGAGATGCAGTGAATGTGGGAAATGGAATGCAGTGACTGAGGGTAATGGGATGCACCGTCTCAGTTCAATGAGATTCACTGTCTCAGTTAAATGGGATGCAGTGACTGAGTGTATTGGGTTGCTCTGACTGAGGGAAATGGGATGCAGTGACTGTGGGAAATGGGTTGCAGTGACTGTGGGAAATGGGTTGCAGTGACTGTGGGAAATGGGATGCAGTCACTGAGTGAAATGTGATGCAGTGACTGAGTGAAATGGGATGCATTGACTGAGTGAAATGGGATGCCGTGACTGAGCGTCATGGGATACAGTGACTGAGGGTCATGGGATGCAGTGACTGAAGGAAGGGAGATGCAGTGACAGTGCGAAATGGGTTTCAGTGACTGAGGGTCATGGGATGCAGTGACTGAGGGTCATGGGATGCAGTGACTGAGGGTCATGGGATGCAGTGACTGAGGGTCATGGGATGCAGTGACTGAGGGTCATGGGATGCAGTGACTGAGCGTCATGGGATGCAGTGACTGAGGGTCATGGGATGCAGTGACTGAGGGTCATGGGATGCAGTGTCTGAGGGAAGGGAGATGCAGTGACAGTGCGAAATGGGTTTCAGTGACTGAGGGAAATGGGATGCAGTGACTGAGGGTCATGGGATGCAGTGACTGAGGGTCATGGGATGCAGTGACTGAGGGTCATGGGATGCAGTGACTGAGCGTCATGGGATGCAGTGACTGAGGGTCATGGGATGCAGTGACTGAGGGTCATGGGATGCAGTGTCTGAGGGAAGGGAGATGCAGTGACAGTGCGAAATGGGTTGCTGTGACTGAGTGAAATGAGCTGCAGTGACTGAGTGAAATGAGCTGCAGTGAATGAGTGAAATGGGATGCAGTGGCTGTGCGAAATGGGATGCAGTGGCTGTGTGAAATGGGATGCAGTGACTGAGGGAAAGGAGATGCAGTGTCTGTTTGAAATGGGATCCTGTGACTGAAGTTCATGGTATGCAGTGACAGGGTAATGGGATGCAGTGACTGAGGGTAATGGAATGCAATGACTGAGTGAAATGGATGCACTGTCTGAGTTAAATGGGATTCACTATGTCCGTTAAAAGGGATGCAGTGACTGAGGGCAATGGGATGCAGTGACTGAGGGCAATGGGATGCAGTGGCTTTGTGAACTGAGATGAAGTGACTGCGGGAAAGGAGATGCAGTGTCTCTTTGAAATGGGCTGCAGTGACTGAGGGCAATGGGATGCATTGACTGAGGGCAATGGGATGCATTGACTGAGGGAAATGGGATGCAGTGACTGTTGGAAATGGGATGCAGTGACTGTTGGAAATGGGATGCAGTGACTGTTGGAAATGGGATGCAGTGACTGTGGGAAATGGAATGCAGTGACTGAGGGCAATGGGATGCAGTCACTGAAGGAAAGTAGATGCAGTTACTGAGGGTAACTAGATGCAGTGACTGTGGGAAATGGAATGCTGTGACTGAGGGTAATGGGATGCACCATCTCAGTTCAATGAGATTCACTGTCTCAGTTAAATGGGCTGCAGTGACTGAGTGAAATGGGATGCTCTGAATGAGTGAAATGGGATGCTGTGACTGAGGGAAAGGAGATGCAGTGACTGTGGGAAATGGGATGCAGTGACTGAGTGAAATGGGATGCAGTGACTGCGTGAAATGGGATGCAGTGACTGCGCGAAATGGGATGCAGTGACAGAGGGAAATGGGATGCAGTGACAGAGGGAAATGGGATGCCGTGACTGAGGGAAAGGAGACGCCGGGAATGATGGAAGTGGGATGCAGTGACTGAGGGAGATGGGATGCAGTGACTGAGGGAGATGGGATGCAGTGACTGAGTGAAATGGGATGCAGTGACTGATGGAAGTGGGATGCTGTGACTGAGTGAAATGGGATGCAGTGACTGAGGGAGATGGGATGCAGTGACTGAGTGAAATGGGATGCAGTGAATGATGGAAATGGGACGCAGTGACTGAGGGAAAGGAGACGCCCTGAATGATGGAAGTGGGATGCAGTGACTGATGGAAGCGGGATGCAGTGACTGAGGGAGATGGGATGCAGTGACTGATGGAAGTGGGATACAGTGAATGATAGAAATGGGATGCAGTGTCTGAGGGAAATGGGATGCAGTGTCTGAGGGAAATAGGATGCAGTGACTGAGGGACATGGGATGCAGTGACTGAGGGAAATGGGATGCAGTGACTGAGGGAAATGGGATGCAGTGACTGAGGGTAATGGGATGCTGTGTCTGAGTGGAATGGGATGCTGTGTCTGAGTGGAATGGGATGCTGTGTCTGAGTGAAATGGGATGCAGTGACTGAGTGAAATGGGATGCAGTGACTGAGTGAAATGGGATGCAGTGACTGAGTGACGTAGGAGGCAGTGATTGAGTTAAATGGGATGCAGTGACTGAGTGAAATGGGATGCTGTGACTGAGGTTCATGGGAAGCAGTGACTGAGGTTCATGGGAAGCAGTGACTGAGCGTCATGTGATGCAGTGAGTGAGGGCCATGGGAAGCGGTGACTGAGGGAAATGGTATGCAGTGACTGTGGGGAATAGGGTGCGGTGACTAAGGGAAATGGATGCACTGTCTGAGTTGAATAGGATTCACTGTCTCAGTTGAATAGGATTCACTGTCTCAGTTGAATAGGATGCAGTGACTGAGTCAAATGGGATGCAGTGGCTGTGTGAAATGGGATGCAGTGGCTGTGTGAAATGGGATGCAGTGGCTGTGTGAAATGGGATGCAGTGACTGAGGGAAATGAGATGCAGTGACTGAGGGAAATGCGATGCAGTGACTGAGTGAAATGCAATGCAGTCACTGAGTGAAATGGGACGCTGTGACTGATGGAAATGGGAAGCTGTGACTGAGGTTCATGGGAAGCAGTGACTGAGGTTCATGGGAAGCAGTGACTGAGGGTCATGTGATGCAGTGAGTGAGGGCCATGGGAAGCGGTGACTGAGGGAAATGGTATGCAGTGACTGTGGGGAATAGGGTGCGGTGACTAAGGGAAATGGATGCGCTGTCTGAGTTGAATAGGATTCACTGTCTCAGTTAAATAGGATGTAGTGACTGAGTCAAATGGGATGCAGTGGCTGTGTGAAATGGGATGCAGTGGCTGTGTGAAATGGGATGCAGTGGCTGTGTGAAATGGGATGCAGTGGCTGTGTGAAATGGGATGCAGTGGCTGTGTGAAATGGGATGCAGTGGCTGTGTGAAATGGGATGCAGTGACTGAGGGAAATGGGATGCAGTGACTGAGGGAAATGGGATGCAGTGACTGAGGGAAATGGGATGCAGTGACTGAGGGAAATGGGATGCAGTGACTGAGTGAAATGCGATGCAGTGACTGAGGGAATGGTGATGCGGTGACAATGCGAAATAGGTTGCAGTGAATGAGGGAAATGGGATGCAGTGACTGACTGAAATGGGAGGGAGTGACTGACTGAATTGGGAGGAAGTGACTGACTGAATTGGGAGGGAGTGACTGACTGAATTGGGAGGGAGTGACTGACTGAAATGGGAGGGAGTGACTGACTGAAATGGGAGGGAGTGACTGACTGAAATGGGAGGGAGTGACTGACTGAAATGGGAGGGAGTGACTGAGTGAAATGGGAGGGAGTGACTGAGTGAAATGGGATGCAGTGACAGAGTGAAATGGGATGCAGTGACAGAGTGAAATTGGATGCTGTGACTGACGAAAGGAGATGCAGTGACAATGGGAAATGGGATGCAGTGACAATGGGAAATGGGATGCAGTGACTGAGTGAAATGGGATGCAGTGACTGAGTGAAATGGGATGCCGTGACTGAGTGAAATGGGATGCAGTGACTGAGGGTCATGCGATGCAGTGACTGAGGAAAGGAGATGCAGTGACTATGGGAAATGGGTTGCAGTGACTGCGTGAAATGTGATGCAGTGACTGAGTGATATGGAATGCAGTGACTGAGTGAAATGGGATGCAGTGACTGATTGAAATGGGATGCAGTGACTGATTGAAATGGGATGCAGTGACTGAGGGTTATGGGATTCAGTGACTGAGGGTAATGGGATTCAGTGACTGAGGGTAATGGGATGCAGTGACTGAGTGAAATCGGATGCAGTGACTGAGTGTCATGGGATGCAGTGACTGAGTGAAATCGGATGCAGTGACTGAGCGTCATGGGATGCAGTGACTGAGCGTCATGGGATGCAGTGACTGAGCGTCATGGGATGCAGTGACTGAGCGTCATGGGATGCAGTGACTGAGCGTCATGGGATGCAGTGACTGAGCGTCATGGGATGCAGTGACTGAGCGTCATGGGATGCAGTGACTGAGCGTCATGGGATGCAGTGACTGAGCGTCATGGGATACAGTGACTGAGCGTCATGGGATGCAGTGACTGAGTGAAATGCGATGCAGTGTCTGAGCGTCATGGGATGCAGTGTCTGAGCGTCATGGGATGCAGTGACTGAGCGTCATGGGATACAGTGACTGAGGGTCATGGGATGCAGTGACTGAGGGTCATGGGATGCAGTGACTGAGGGTCATGGGATGCAGTGACTGAGGGTCATGGGATGCAGTGACTGAGGGAAGGGAGATGCAGTGACAGTGCAAAATGGGTTGCTGTGACTGAGTGAAATGAGCTGCAGTGACTGAGTGAAATGAGCTGCAGTGACTGAGTGAAATGAGCTGCAGTGACTGAGTGAAATGGGATGCAGTGGCTGTGCGAAATGGGATGCAGTGGCTGTGTGAAATGGGATGCAGTGACTGAGGGAAAGGAGATGCAGTGTCTGTTTGAAATGGGATCCTGTGACTGAAGTTCATGGGATACAGTGACAGGGTAATGGGATGCAGTGACTGAGGGTAATGGGATGCAATGACTGAGTGAAAAGGATGCACTGTCTGAGTTAAATGGGATTCACTATGTCCGTTAAAAGGGATGCAGTGACTGAGGGCAATGGGATGCAGTGACTGAGGGCAATGGGATGCAGTGACTGAGGGCAATGGGATGCATTGACTGAGGGAAATGGGATGCAGTGACTGTTGGAAATGGGATGCAGTGACTGTGGGAAATGGGATGCAGTGACTGGGAAATGGGATGCAGTGACTGGGAAATGGGATGCAGTGACTGTGGGAAATGGGTGCAGTGACTGAGGGTAATGTGATACAGTGACTGAGGGTAACGTGATGCAGTGACTGTGGGTAATGGGATGCTGTGACTGAGGGAAAGGAGATGCAGTGACTGTGGGAAATGGGATGCAGTGACTGCGTGAAATGGGATGCAGTGACAGAGGGAAATGGGATGCCGTGACTGAGGGAAAGGAGACGCCGTGAATGATGGAAGTGGGATGCAGTGACTGATGGAAGTGGGATGCAGTGACTGAGGGAGATGGGATGCAGTGACTGAGTGAAATGGGATGCAGTGAATGATGGAAATGGGATGCAGTGACTGAGTGAAATGGGATGCAGTGACTGATGGAAGTGGGATGCTGTGACTGAGGGAGATGGGATGCAGTGACTGAGGGTCATGGGATGCAGTGACTGAGGGTCATGGGATGCAGTGACTGAGGGTCATGGGATGCAGTGACTGAGGGTCATGGGATGCAGTGACTGAGTGAAATGGGATGCAGTGCCTGAGGAATGGTGATGCTGTGACAATGCGAAATGGGTTGCAGTGAATGAGGGAAATGGGATGCAGTGACTGACTGAAATGGGAGGGAGTGACTGACTGAAACGGGAGGGAGTGTCTGACTGAAACGGGAGGGAGTGTCTGACTGAAACGGGAGGGAGTGTCTGACTGAAACGGGAGGGAGTGACTGACTGAAATGGGAGGGAGTGACTGACTGAAATGAGATGCAGTGACTGAGGGTCATGCGATGCAGTCACTGAGGGTCGTGCGATGCAGTGACTGAGGGTCATGCGATGCAGTCACTAAGGGTCGTGCGATGCAGTGACTGAGGAAAGGAGATGCAGTGACTGTGGGAAATGGGTTGCAGTGACTGCGTGAAATGTGATGCAGTGACTGAGTGATATGGAATGCAGTGACTGAGTGAAATGGGATGCAGTGACTGATTGAAATGGGATGCAGTGACTGAGGGTAATGGGATTCAGTGACTGAGGGTAATGGGATTCAGTGACTGAGGGTAATGGGATGCAGTGACTGAGTGATATGGAATGCAGTGACTGAGTGAAGTGGGATGCAGTGACTGAGCGTCATGGGATGCAGTGACTGAGGGTCATGGGATGCAGTGACTGAGGGTCATGGGATGCAGTGACTGAGGGTCATGGGATGCAGTGACTGAGGGTCATGGGATGCAGTGACTGAGGGAAATGCGATGCAGTGACTGAGTGAAGTGCGATGCAGTGACTGAGGGAAGGGAGATGCAGTGGCTGTGCGAAATGGGATGCAGTGGCTGTGTGAAATGGGATGCAGTGACTGAGCGAAAGGAGATGCAGTGTCTGTTTGAAATGGGATCCTGTGACTGAAGTTCATGGGATGCAGTGTCAGGGTAATGGGATGCAGTGACTGAGAGTAATGGGATGCAGTGGCTTTGTGAACTGAGATGCAGTGACTGCGGGTAAGGAGATGCAGTGTCTCTTTGAAATGGGCTGCAGTGACTGAGGGCAATGGGATGCATTGACTGAGGGAAATGGGATGCAGTGACTGTTGGAAATGGGCTGCAGTGACTGTTGGAAATGGGCTGCAGTGACTGTGGGAAATGGGTGCAGTGACTGAGGGTAACGCGATGTAGTGACTGAGGGTAACGCGATGTAGTGACTGAGGGTAACGCGATGTAGTGACTGAGGGTAACGCGATGCAGTGACTGAGGGTAACGCGATGCAGTGACTGAGGGTAACGCGATGCAGTGACTGAGGGTAACGCGATGCAGTGACTGAGGGTAACGCGATGCAGTGACTGAGGGTAACGCGATGCAGTGAATGAGGGTAATGGGATGCGGTGACTGTGGGAAATGGGACGCAGTGACTGAGGGCAATGGGATGCAGTCACTGAAGGAAAGTAGATGCAGTTACTGAGGGTAACTAGATGCAGTGACTGTGGGAAATGGAATGCTGTGACTGAGGGTAATGGGATGCACCATCTCAGTTCAATGAGATTCACTGTCTCAGTTAAATGGGCTGCAGTGACTGAGTGAAATGGGATGCTCTGACTGAGTGAAATGGGATGCTGTGACTGAGGGAAAGGAGATGCAGTGACTGTGGGAAATGGGATGCAGTGACTGTGGGAAATGGGATGCAGTGACTGTGGGAAATGGGATGCAGTGACTGAGTGAAATGGGATGCAGTGACTGCGTGAAATGGGATGCAGAGACTGCGCGAAATGGGATGCAGTGAGAGAGGGAAATGGGATGCAGTGACAGAGGGAAATGGGATGCCGTGACTGAGGGAAAGGAGACGCCGTGAATGATGGAAGTGGGATGCAGTGACTGAGTGAAATGGGATGCAGTGAATGATGGAAATGGGATGAAGTGACTGAGTGAAATGGGATGCAGTGACTGATGGAAGTGGGATGCTGTGACTGAGTGAAATGGGATGCAGTGACTGAGGGTCATGTGATGCAGTGAGTGAGGGCCATGGGAAGCGGTGACTGAGGGAAATGGTATGCAGTGACTGTGGGGAATAGGGTGCGGTGACTAAGGGAAATGGATGCGCTGTCTGAGTTGAATAGGATTCACTGTCTCAGTTAAATAGGATGTAGTGACTGAGTCAAATGGGATGCAGTGAATGAGTGAAATGGGATGCAGTGGCTGTGCGAAATGGGATGCAGTGGCTGTGCGAAATGGGATGCAGTGGCTGTGTGAAATGGGATGCAGTGACTGAGGGAAATGCGATGCAGTGACTGAGTGAAATGCGATGCAGTGACTGAGGGTCATGCGATGCAGTCACTAAGGGTCGTGCGATGCAGTGACTGAGGAAAGGAGATGCAGTGACTGTGGGAAATGGGTTGCAGTGACTGCGTGAAATGTGATGCAGTGACTGAGTGATATGGAATGCAGTGACTGAGGGCAATGGGATTCAGTGACTGAGGGTAATGGGATTCAGTGACTGAGGGTAATGGGATGCAGTGACTGAGGGTAATGGGATGCAGTGACTGAGGGTAATGGGATGCAGTGACTGAGTGATATGGAATGCAGTGACTGAGTGAAATGGGATGCAGTGACTGAGCGTCATGGGATGCAGTGACTGAGCGTCATGGGATGCAGTGACTGAGCGTCATGGGATGCAGTGACTGAGGGTCATGGGATGCAGTGACTGAGGGTCATGGGATGCAGTGACTGAGGGTCATGGGATGCAGTGACTGAGGGTCATGGGATGCAGTGACTGAGGGTCATGCGATGCAGTGACTGAGTGAAATGCGATGCAGTGACTGAGTGAAATGCGATGCAGTGACTGAGTGAAATGCGATGCAGTGACTGAGTGAAATGCGATGCAGTGACTAAGTGAAATGCGATGCAGTGACTGAGGGAAGGGAGATGCAGTGGCTGTGTGAAATGGGATGCAGTGACTGAGCGAAAGGAGATGCAGTGTCTGTTTGAAATGGGATCCTGTGACTGAAGTTCATGGGATGCAGTGTCAGGGTAATGGGATGCAGTGACTGAGGGTAATGGGATGCAATGACTGAGTGAAATGGATGCACTGTCTGAGTTAAATGGGATTCACTATGTCCGTTAAAAGGGATGCAGTGACTGAGGGCAATGGGATGCAGTGACTGAGGGCAATGGGATGCAGTGGCTTTGTGAACTGAGATGCAGTGACTGCGGGTAAGGAGATGCAGTGTCTCTTTGAAATGGGCTGCAGTGACTGAGGGCAATGGGATGCATTGACTGAGGGCAATGGGATGCAGTGACTGTTGGAAATGGGCTGCAGTGACTGTTGGAAATGGGCTGCAGTGACTGTGGGAAATGGGTGCAGTGACTGAGGGTAACGCGATGCAGTGACTGAGGGTAACGCGATGCAGTGACTGAGGGTAACGCGATGCAGTGACTGAGGGTAACGCGATGCAGTGACTGAGGGTAATGGGATGCAGTGAATGAGGGATAGGAGATGCGGTGACTGTGGGAAATGGGACGCAGTGACTGAGGGCAATGGGATGCACCATCTCAGTTCAATGAGATTCACTGTCTCAGTTAAATGGGCTGCAGTGACTGAGTGAAATGGGATGCTGTGACTGAGTGAAATGGGATGCTGTGACTGAGGGAAAGGAGATGCAGTGACTGTGGGAAATGGGATGCAGTGACTGTGGGAAATGGGATGCAGTGACTGTGGGAAATGGGATGCAGTGACTGCGTGAAATGGGATGCAGTGACAGAGGGAAATGGGATGCAGTGAGAGAGGGAAATGGGATGCAGTGACTGATGGAAGTGGGATGCTGTGACTGAGTGAAATGGGATGCAGTGACTGAGGGTCATGTGATGCAGTGAGTGAGGGCCATGGGAAGCGGTGACTGAGGGAAATGGTATGCAGTGACTGTGGGGAATAGGGTGCGGTGACTAAGGGAAATGGATGCACTGTCTGAGTTGAATAGGATTCACTGTCTCAGTTAAATAGGATGCAGTGAATGAGTGAAATGGGATGCAGTGGCTGTGCGAATTGGGATGCAGTGGCTGTGCGAAATGGGATGCAGTGGCTGTGTGAAATGGGATTCAGTGACTGAGGGCAATGGGATTCAGTGACTGAGGGCAATGGGATTCAGTGACTGAGGGCAATGGGATGCAGTGGCTTTGTAAACTGAGATGCAGTGACTGCGGGAAAGGAGATGCAGTGTCTCTTTGAAATGGGCTGCAGTGACTGAGGGCAATGGGATGCATTGACTGAGGGAAATGGGATGCAGTGATTGTTGGAAATGGGATGCAGTGACTGTTGGAAATGTGTTGCAGTGACTGTGGGAAATGGGATGCAGTGACTGTGGGAAATGGGTGCAGTGACTGAGGGTAATGTGATACAGTGACTGAGGGTAATGTGATACAGTGACTGAGGCTAACGCGATGCAGTGACTGTGGGTAATGGGATGCAGTGAATGAGGGATAGGAGATGCAGTGACTGTGGGAAATGGGATGCAGTGACTGAGGGCAATGGGATGCAGTGACTGTGGGCAATGGGATGCAGTGACTGAGGGCAATGGGATGCAGTGACTGAGGGCAATGGGATGCAGTGACTGAGGGCAATGGGATGCAGTGACTGAGGGCAATGGGATGCAGTGACTGAGGGAAATGCGATGCAGTGACTGTGGGCAATGGGATGCAGTGACTGAGGGCAATGGGATGCAGTGACTGAGGGCAATGGGATGCAGTGACTGAGGGAAATGCGATGCAGTGACTGAGGGAAATGGGATGCGGTGACTGTGTGGAATAGGGTGCGGTGTCTGTGTGGAATAGGGTGCGGTGACTGAGGGTCATGGGATGCACTGTTTCAATTGAATAGGATTCAATGTCTCCGTTAAATAGGATGTCGTGACTGATTGAAATGGGATGATGTGACTGAGTGAAATGGGATGCAATGACTGAGTGAATATGACGGAGTGGCTGAGTGAAATGGGATGCATTGGCTGAGTGAAAATGGATGCAGTGGCTGAGTGAAATGGGATGCAGTGGCTGAGTGAAATGTGATGCAGTGACTGAGGGTAATGGGCTGCAGTGACTGAAATGAGAGGGAGTGACTGAAATGGTAGGGAGTGACTGAGTGAAATGGGAGGGAGTGACTGGCTGAAATGTGAGGGAGAGACTTTGGGGAATAGGGTGCGGTGATTGAGGGAAATGGATGCACTATCTCAGTTGAATAGGATTCACTGTCTCCGTTAAATAGCATGTAGTGACTGAGTCAAATGGAATGCTGTGACTGAGGGTGATGGGATGCACCGTCTCAGTTCAATGAGATTCACTGTCTCAGTTAAATGGGATGCAGTGACTGAGTGAAATGGGATGCTCTGACTGAGTGAAATGGGATGTTCTGACTGAGTGAAATGGGATGCTGTGACTGTGGGAAATGGGTTGCAGTGACTGATGGTCATGGGATGCAGTCACTGAGTGAAATGTGATGCAGTCACTGAGTGAAATGGGATGCTGTGACTCAGGGTAATCTGATGCAGTGACTGAGTGAAATGTGATGCAATGACTGAGTGAATATGATGAAGTGGCTCAGTGAAATGGGATGCGGTGACTGTAGGAAATGGGATGCGGTGACTGAGGGAAATGTAATGCGGTGTCTGTGTGGAATAGGGTGCGGTGACTGAGGGTCATGGGATGCAATGTCTCAGTTGAATAGGATTCAATGTCTCCGTTAAATAGGATGTCGTGACTGAGTCAAATGGGATGCTGTGACTGAGTCAAATGGGATGCTGTGACTGAGTGAAATGGGATGCAATGACTGAGTGAATATGACGGACTGGCTGAGTGAAAATGGATGCAGTGGCTGAGTGAAAATGGATGCAGTGGCTGAGTGAAAATGGATGCAGTGGCTGAGTGAAATGGGATGCAGTGGCTGAGTGAAATGTGATGCAGTGACTGAAATGAGAGGGAGTGACTGAGTGAAATGGTAGGGAGTGACTGAGTGAAATGGGAGGGAGTGACTGACTGAAATGTGAGGGAGTGACTGAGGGGAATAGGGTGCGGTGACTGAGGGAAATGGATGCACTGTCTCAGTTGAATAGGATTCACTGTCTCCGTTAAATAGCATGTAGTGACTGAGTCAAATGGAATGCTGTGACTGAGGGTGATGGGATGCACCGTCTCAGTTCAATGAGATTCACTGTCTCAGTTAAATGGGATGCAGTGACTGAGTGAAATGGGATGCTCTGACTGAGGGAAATGGGATGCTGTGACTGATGGAAAGGAGACGCAGTGACTGTGGGAAATGGGTTGCAGTGACTGTGGGAAATGGGAGGCAGTGACTGAGTGAAATGGGAGGCAGTGACTGAGTGAAATGGGAGGCAGTGACTGAGTGAAATGGGATGCAGTGACTGAGTGAAATGGGATGCAGTGACTGATGGTAATGGGATGCAGTGACTGACAGAAATGTGATGCAGTGACTGACAGAAATGTGATGCAGTGAAAGTGGGGAAATGGTATGCAGTGACTGTGGGAAATGAGATGCAGTGAATGTGGGAAATGGGATGCAGTGACTGACTGAAATGAGAGGGAGTGACTGAAATGGTAGGGAGTGACTGACTGAAATGCGAGCGAGTGACTGACTGAAATCCGAGGGAGTGACTGAGTGAAATGGGCGTCAGTGACTGAGTTGAAACGGGAGGCAGTGACTGAGTGAAGTCGGAGGAAGTGACTTGGTGAAATGGGATGCAGTGAATGAGTGACGTAGGAGGCAGTGACTGAGTAAAATGGGATGCAGTGACTGAGTGAAATGGGATGCAGTCACTGAGTGAAATGGGATGCTGTGACTGATGGAAATGGGATGCTGTGACTGAGGTTCATGGGAAGCAGTGACTGAGGGTCATGTGATGCAGTGAGTGAGGGCCATGGGAAGCGGTGACTGAGGGAAATGGTATGCAGTGACTGTGGGGAATAGGGTGCGGTGACGAAGGGAAATGGATGCACTGTCTGAGTTGAATAGGATTCACTGTCTCAGTTAAATAGGATGTAGTGACTGAGTCAAATGGGATGCAGTGACTGAGTCAAATGGGATGCAGTGACTGAGGGAAATGAGATGCAGTGACAGAGGGAAATGCGATGCGGTGACTGAGTGAAATGGGATGCGGTGACTGAGGGAAATGGGATGCGGTGACTGAGGGAAATGGGATGCGGTGACTGAGGGAAATGGGATGCGGTGACTGAGGGAAATGGGATGCAGTCACTGAAGGAAAGTAGATGCAGTTACTGAGGGTAACTAGATGCAGTGACTGTGGGAAATGGAACGCTGTGACTGAGGGTAATGGGATGCACCGTCTCAGTTCAATGAGATTCACTGTCTCAGTTAAATGGGACGCAGTGACTGCGTGAAATGGGACGCAGTGACTGCGTGAAATGGGACGCAGTGACTGCGTGAAATGGAACGCAGTGACTGCGTGAAATGGAACGCAGTGACTGCGTGAAATGGGACGCAGTGACTGCGTGAAATGGGACGCAGTGACTGCGTGAAATGGGACGCAGTGACTGAGTGAAATGGGATGCAGTGACAGAGGGAAATGGGATGCAGTGACAGAGGGAAAGGAGATGCAGTGACTGTGGGAAATGTATTGCAGTGACTGAGGAAAGGAGATGCTGTGACTATGGGAAATGGGATGCAGTGACTGAGGGTAATGGGATGCAGTGACTGAGGGAAAGGAGATGCAGTGACTGAGTAAAATGGGAGGGAGAGACTGAAATGGGATGCAGTGACTGAGGGAAATGGGAGTGAGTGACTGGCTGAAATGGGAGTGAGTGACTGGCTGAAATGGGAGTGAGTGACTGGCTGAAATGGGAGTGAGTGACTGGCTGAAATGGGAGTGAGTGACTGGCTGAAATGGGAGTGAGTGACTGGCTGAAATGGGAGTGAGTGACTGGCTGAAATGGGAGTGAGTGACTGGCTGAAATGGGAGTGAGTGACTGGCTGAAATGGGAGTGAGTGACTGGCTGAAATGGGAGTGAGTGACTGGCTGAAATGGGAGTGAGTGACTGGCTGAAATGGGAGTGAGTGACTGGCTGAAATGGGAGTGAGTGACTGGCTGAAATGGGAGTGAGTGACTGGCTGAAATGGGAGTGAGTGACTGGCTGAAATGGGTGGCAGTGACTGTGTGAAGTTGGAGGCAGTGACTGAGTGAAATGGGAGGCAGTGACTGAGGGCAATGGGATGCAGTGACTGAGGGCAATGGGATGCAGTGGCTGTGTGAAACGGGATGCAGTGACTGATGGAAACGGGATGCAGTGACTGTGGGCAATGGGATGCAGTGACTGAGGGCAATGGGATGCAGTGACTGAGGGCAATGGGATGCAGTGACTGAGGGAAATGCGATGCAGTGACTGAGGGAAATGCGATGCAGTGACTGTGGGCAATGGGATGCAGTGACTGATGGAAACGGGATGCAGTGACTGTGGGCAATGGGATGCAGTGACTGAGGGCAATGGGATGCAGTGACTGAGGGCAATGGGATGCAGTGACTGAGGGCAATGGGATGCAGTGACTGAGGGCAATGGGATGCAGTGACTGAGGGCAATGGGATGCAGTGACTGAGGGCAATGGGATGCAGTGACTGAGGGCAATGGGATGCAGTGACTGAGGGCAATGGGATGCAGTGACTGAGGGCAATGGGATGCAGTGACTGAGGGAAATGCGATGCAGTGACTGAGGGAAATGGGATGCGGTGACTGTGTGGAATAGGGTGCGGTGTCTGTGTGGAATAGGGTGCGGTGACTGAGGGTCATGGGATGCATTGTTTCAATTGAATAGGATTCAATGTCTCCGTTAAATAGGATGTCGTGACTGATTGAAATGGGATGATGTGACTGAGTGAAATGGGATGCAATGACTGAGTGAATATGACGGAGTGGCTGAGTGAAATGGGATGCATTGGCTGAGTGAAAATGGATGCAGTGGCTGAGTGAAAATGGATGCAGTGGCTGAGTGAAATGGGATGCAGTGGCTGAGTGAAATGTGATGCAGTGACTGAGGGTAATGGGCTGCAGTGACTGAAATGAGAGGGAGTGACTGAAATGGTAGGGAGTGACTGAGTGAAATGGGAGGGAGTGACTGGCTGAAATGTGAGGGAGAGACTTTGGGGAATAGGGTGCGGTGATTGAGGGAAATGGATGCACTATCTCAGTTGAATAGGATTCACTGTCTCCGTTAAATAGCATGTAGTGACTGAGTCAAATGGAATGCTGTGACTGAGGGTGATGGGATGCACCGTCTCAGTTCAATGAGATTCACTGTCTCAGTTAAATGGGATGCAGTGACTGAGTGAAATGGGATGCTCTGACTGAGTGAAATGGGATGTTCTGACTGAGTGAAATGGGATGCTGTGACTGTGGGAAATGGGTTGCAGTGACTGATGGTCATGGGATGCAGTCACTGAGTGAAATGTGATGCAGTCACTGAGTGAAATGGGATGCTGTGACTCAGGGTAATCTGATGCAGTGACTGAGTGAAATGTGATGCAATGACTGAGTGAATATGATGAAGTGGCTCAGTGAAATGGGATGCGGTGACTGTAGGAAATGGGATGCGGTGACTGAGGGAAATGTAATGCGGTGTCTGTGTGGAATAGGGTGCGGTGACTGAGGGTCATGGGATGCAATGTCTCAGTTGAATAGGATTCAATGTCTCCGTTAAATAGGATGTCGTGACTGAGTCAAATGGGATGCTGTGACTGAGTGAAATGGGATGCAATGACTGAGTGAATATGACGGACTGGCTGAGTGAAAATGGATGCAGTGGCTGAGTGAAAATGGATGCAGTGGCTGAGTGAAATGGGATGCAGTGGCTGAGTGAAATGGGATGCAGTGGCTGAGGTTCATGGGAAGCAGTGACTGAGGGTCATGTGATGCAGTGAGTGAGGGCCATGGGAAGCGGTGACTGAGGGAAATGGTATGCAGTGACTGTGGGGAATAGGGTGCGGTGACGAAGGGAAATGGATGCACTGTCTGAGTTGAATAGGATTCACTGTCTCAGTTAAATAGGATGTAGTGACTGAGTCAAATGGGATGCAGTGACTGAGTCAAATGGGATGCAGTGACTGAGGGAAATGAGATGCAGTGACAGAGGGAAATGCGATGCAGTGACTGAGTGAAATGCGATGCGGTGACTGAGGGAAATGGGATGCGGTGACTGAGGGAAATGGGATGCGGTGACTGAGGGAAATGGGATGCTGTGACTGTGGGAAATGGGTTGCAGTGACTGATGGTCATGGGATGCAGTCACTGAGTGAAATGTGATACAGTCACTGAGTGAAATGGGATGCTGTGACTCAGGGTAATCTGATGCAGTGACTGAGTGAAATGTGATGCAATGACTGAGTGAATATGATGAAGTGGCTCAGTGAAATGGGATGCAGTGACTGTGTGAAATGGGATGCTTTGGCTGAGTGAAATGGGATGCAGTGGCTGAGTGAAATGGGATGCAGTGGCTGAGTGAAATGGGATGCAGTGGCTGAGTGAAATGGGATGCAGTGACTGAGGAATGGAGATGCTGTGACTGAGGGAAATGTAATGCGGTGTCTGTGTGGAATAGGGTGCGGTGACTGAGGGTCATGGGATGCACTGTCTCAGTTGAATAGGATTCAATGTCTCCGTTAAATAGGATGTCGTGACTGAGTCAAATGGGATGCTGTGACTGAGTGAAATGGGATGCAATGACTGAGTGAAATGGGATGCAATGACTGAGTGAAATGGGATGCAGTGGCTGAGTGAAATGGGATGCAGTGGCTGAGTGAAATGGGATGCATTGACTGAAATGGGAGGGAGTGACTGAAATGTGAGGAAGTGACTGAGGGGAATAGGGTGCGGTGAGTGAGGGAAATGGATGCACTGTCTCAGTTGAATAGGATTCACTGTCTCCGTTAAATAGCATGTAGTGACTGAGTCAAATGGAATGCTGTGACTGAGGGTGATGGGATGCACCGTCTCAGTTCAATGAGATTCACTGCCTCAGTTAAATGGGATGCAGTGACTGAGTGAAATGGGATGCTCTGACTGAGTGAAATGGGATGCTCTGACTGAGTGAAATGGGATGCTGTGCCTGTGGGAAATGGGTTGCAGTGACTGATGGTCATGGGATGCAGTCACTGAGTGAAATGTGATACAGTCACTGAGTGAAATGGGATGCTGTGACTCAGGGTAATCTGATGCAGTGACTGAGTGAAATGTGATGCAATGACTGAGTGAATATGATGAAGTGGCTCAGTGAAATGGGATGCAGTGACTGTGTGAAATGGGATGCTTTGGCTGAGTGAAATGGGATGCAGTGGCTGAGTGAAATGGGATGCAGTGGCTGAGTGAAATGGGATGCAGTGGCTGAGTGAAATGGGATGCAGTGGCTGAGTGAAATGGGATGCAGTGACTGAGGGAAGTGGTATGCTCTGACTGAGGGTAATGTGATGCAGTGACTGAGGGAAATGTGATGCAGTGACTGAGTGAAATGTGATGCAGTAACTGATTGAAATGTGATGCATTGACTGAGGGAAATGTGATGCAGTGACTGAGGGAAATGGGAGGGAGAGACTGAAATGGGGTGCAGTGACTGGCTGAAATGGGAGAAAGTGACTGGCTGAAATGGGAGTGAGTGACTGGCTGAAATGGGAGTGAGTGACTGGCTGAAATGGGAGTGAGTGACTGACTGAAATGGGAGTGAGTGACTGACTGAAATGGGTGGCAGTGACTGTGTGAAGTTGGAGGCAGTGACTGAGTGAAATGGGAGGCAGTGACACTGAAATGGGAGGCAGTGACTGATTGAAATGGGATGCAGTGACTGAGCGAAATGGGATGCCGTGAGAGAGGGAAATGGGATGCAGTGACTGAGGGTCATGGGATGCAGTGACTGAGGGTCATGGGATGCGGTGACTGAGGGAAAGGAGATGCAGGGACTGTGGGAAATGTGTTGCAGTGAATGTGGGAAATGGGATTCAGTGACTGAGTGAAATGGGATACAGTGACTGAGTGAAATGGGATGCAGTGACTGAGGAATGGAGATGCTGTGACTGAGGGAAATGTAATGCGGTGTCTGTGTGGAACAGGGTGCGGTGACTGAGGGTCATGGGATGCACTGTCTCAGTTGAATAGGATTCAATGTCTCCGTTAAATAGGATGTCGTGACTGATTGAAATGGGATGCTGTGACTGAGTGAAATGGGATGCAATGACTGAGTGAATATGACGGAGTGGCTGAGTGAAATAGGATGCAGTGGCTGAGTGAAAATGGATGCAGTGGCTGAGTGAAATGTGATGCAGTGGCTGAGTGAAATGTGATGCAGTGACTGAGGGTAATGGGATGCAGTGACTGAAATGAGAGGGAGTGACTGAAATGGTAGGGAGTGACTGAGTGAAATGGGAGGGAGTGACTGACTGAAATGTCAGGGAGTGACTTAGGGGAATAGGGTGCGGTGACTGAGGGAAATGGATGCACTGTCTCATTTGAATAGGATTCACTGTCTCCGTTAAATAGCATGTAGTGACTGAGTCAAATGGAATGCTGTGACTGAGGGTGATGGGATGCACCGTCTCAGTTCAATGAGATTCACTGTCTCAGTTAAATGGGATGCAGTGACTGAGTGAAATGGGATGCTCTGACTGAGTGAAATGGGATGCTGTGACTGAGTGAAATGGGATGCTGTGACTGTGGGAAATGGGTTGCAGTGACTGATGGTCATGGGATGCAGTCACTGAGTGAAATGTGATACAGTCACTGAGTGAAATGGGATGCTGTGACTCAGGGTAATCTGATGCAGTGACTGAGTGAAATGTGATGCAATGACTGAGTGAATATGATGAAGTGGCTGAGTGAAATGGGATGCTGTGGCTGAGTGAAATGGGATGCTGTGGCTGAGTGAAATGGGATGCAGTGGCTGAGTGAAATGGGATGCAGTGGCTGAGTGAAATGGGATGCAGTGGCTGAGTGAAATGGGATGCAGTGGCTGAGGGAAGTGGTATGCTCTGACTGAGGGTAATGTGATTCAGTGACTGAGGGTAATGTGATGCATTGACTGAGGGAAATGGGTTGCAGTGACTGATGGTCATGGGATGCAGTCACTAAGTGAAATGTGATACAGTCACTGAGTGAAATGGGATGCTGTGACTCAGGGTAATCTGATGCAGTGACTGAGTGAAATGTGATGCAATGACTGAGTGAATATGATGAAGTGGCTCAGTGAAATGTGATGCAATGATTGAGTGAATATGACGGAGTGGCTGAGTGAAATGGGATGCAGTGACTGTGTGAAATGGGATGCATTGGCTGAGTGAAATGGGATGCAGTGGCTGAGTGAAATGGGATGCAGTGGCTGAGTGAAATGGGATGCAGTGGCTGAGTGAAATGGGATGCAGTGACTGAGGGAAATGAGATGCATTGACTGAGGGAAAGGAGATGCAGTGAATGTGGGAAATGGAATGCAGTGACTGAGGGTAATGGGATGCACCGTCTCAGTTCAATGAGATTCACTGTCTCAGTTAAATGGGATGCAGTGACTGAGTGAATTGGGTTGCTCTGACTGAGGGAAATGGGATGCAGTGACTGTGGGAAATGGGTTGCAGTGACTGTGGGAAATGGGTTGCAGTGACTGTGGGAAATGGGATGCAGTCACTGAGTGAAATGTGATGCAGTGACTGAGTGAAATGGGATGCATTGACTGAGTGAAATGGGATGCCGTGACTGAGCGTCATGGGATACAGTGACTGAGGGTCATGGGATGCAGTGACTGAAGGAAGGGAGATGCAGTGACAGTGCGAAATGGGTTTCAGTGACTGAGGGAAATGGGATGCAGTGACTGAGGGTCATGGGATGCAGTGACTGAGGGTCATGGGATGCAGTGACTGAGGGTCATGGGATGCAGTGACTGAGGGTCATGGGATGCAGTGACTGAGTGAAATGGATGCACTGTCTGAGTTAAATGGGATTCACTATGTCCGTTAAAAGGGATGCAGTGACTGAGGGCAATGGGATGCAGTGACTGAGGGCAATGGGATGCAGTGGCTTTGTGAACTGAGATGAAGTGACTGCGGGAAAGGAGATGCAGTGTCTCTTTGAAATGGGCTGCAGTGACTGAGGGCAATGGGATGCATTGACTGAGGGAAATGGGATGCAGTGACTGTTGGAAATGGGATGCAGTGACTGTTGGAAATGGGATGCAGTGACTGTTGGAAATGGGATGCAGTGACTGTTGGAAATGGGATGCAGTGACTGTTGGAAATGGGATGCAGTGACTGTGGGAAATGGAATGCAGTGACTGAGGGCAATGGGATGCAGTCACTGAAGGAAAGTAGATGCAGTTACTGAGGGTAACTAGATGCAGTGACTGTGGGAAATGGAATGCTGTGACTGAGGGTAATGGGATGCACCATCTCAGTTCAATGAGATTCACTGTCTCAGTTAAATGGGCTGCAGTGACTGAGTGAAATGGGATGCTCTGAATGAGTGAAATGGGATGCTGTGACTGAGGGAAAGGAGATGCAGTGACTGTGGGAAATGGGATGCAGTGACTGAGTGAAATGGGATGCAGTGACTGCGTGAAATGGGATGCAGTGACTGCGCGAAATGGGATGCAGTGACAGAGGGAAATGGGATGCAGTGACAGAGGGAAATGGGATGCCGTGACTGAGGGAAAGGAGACGCCGGGAATGATGGAAGTGGGATGCAGTGACTGAGGGAGATGGGATGCAGTGACTGAGGGAGATGGGATGCAGTGACTGAGTGAAATGGGATGCAGTGACTGATGGAAGTGGGATGCTGTGACTGAGTGAAATGGGATGCAGTGACTGAGGGAGATGGGATGCAGTGACTGAGTGAAATGGGATGCAGTGAATGATGGAAATGGGACGCAGTGACTGAGGGAAAGGAGACGCCCTGAATGATGGAAGTGGGATGCAGTGACTGATGGAAGCGGGATGCAGTGACTGAGGGAGATGGGATGCAGTGACTGATGGAAGTGGGATACAGTGAATGATAGAAATGGGATGCAGTGTCTGAGGGAAATGGGATGCAGTGTCTGAGGGAAATGGGATGCAGTGACTGAGGGACATGGGATGCAGTGACTGAGGGAAATGGGATGCAGTGACTGAGGGAAATGGGATGCAGTGACTGAGGGTAATGGGATGCTGTGTCTGAGTGGAATGGGATGCTGTGTCTGAGTGGAATGGGATGCTGTGTCTGAGTGGAATGGGATGCTGTGTCTGAGTGGAATGGGATGCTGTGTCTGAGTGGAATGGGATGCAGTGACTGAGTGAAATGGGATGCAGTGACTGAGTGAAATGGGATGCAGTGACTGAGTGACGTAGGAGGCAGTGATTGAGTTAAATGGGATGCAGTGACTGAGTGAAATGGGATGCTGTGACTGAGGTTCATGGGAAGCAGTGACTGAGGTTCATGGGAAGCAGTGACTGAGGGTCATGGGAAGCAGTGACTGAGCGTCATGTGATGCAGTGAGTGAGGGCCATGGGAAGCGGTGACTGAGGGAAATGGTATGCAGTGACTGTGGGGAATAGGGTGCGGTGACTAAGGGAAATGGATGCACTGTCTCAGTTGAATAGGATTCACTGTCTCAGTTGAATAGGATTCACTGTCTCAGTTGAATAGGATGCAGTGACTGAGTCAAATGGGATGCAGTGGCTGTGTGAAATGGGATGCAGTGGCTGTGTGAAATGGGATGCAGTGGCTGTGTGAAATGGGATGCTGTGACTGAGGGAAATGAGATGCAGTGACTGAGGGAAATGCGATGCAGTGACTGAGTGAAATGCAATGCAGTCACTGAGTGAAATGGGACGCTGTGACTGATGGAAATGGGATGCAGTGACTGAGGTTCATGGGAAGCAGTGACTGAGGGTCATGTGATGCAGTGAGTGAGGGCCATGGGAAGCGGTGACTGAGGGAAATGGTATGCAGTGACTGTGGGGAATAGGGTGCGGTGACTAAGGGAAATGGATGCGCTGTCTGAGTTGAATAGGATTCACTGTCTCAGTTAAATAGGATGTAGTGACTGAGTCAAATGGGATGCAGTGGCTGTGTGAAATGGGATGCAGTGGCTGTGTGAAATGGGATGCAGTGGCTGTGTGAAATGGGATGCAGTGGCTGTGTGAAATGGGATGCAGTGGCTGAGGGAAATGGGATGCAGTGACTGAGGGAAATGGGATGCAGTGACTGAGGGAAATGGGATGCAGTGACTGAGGGAAATGGGATGCAGTGACTGAGGGAAATGGGATGCAGTGACTGAGGGAAATGGGATGCAGTGACTGAGTGAAATGCGATGCAGTGACTGAGGGAATGGTGATGCGGTGACAATGCGAAATAGGTTGCAGTGAATGAGGGAAATGGGATGCAGTGACTGACTGAAATGGGAGGGAGTGACTGACTGAATTGGGAGGGAGTGACTGACTGAATTGGGAGGGAGTGACTGACTGAATTGGGAGGGAGTGACTGACTGAAATGGGAGGGAGTGACTGACTGAAATGGGAGGGAGTGACTGACTGAAATGGGAGGGAGTGACTGACTGAAATGGGAGGGAGTGACTGACTGAAATGGGAGGGAGTGACTGAGTGAAATGGGATGCAGTGACAGAGTGAAATTGGATGCTGTGACTGACGAAAGGAGATGCAGTGACAATGGGAAATGGGATGCAGTGACAATGGGAAATGGGATGCAGTGACTGAGTGAAATGGGATGCAGTGACTGAGTGAAATGGGATGCCGTGACTGAGTGAAATGGGATGCAGTGACTGAGGGTCATGCGATGCAGTGACTGAGGAAAGGAGATGCAGTGACTATGGGAAATGGGTTGCAGTGACTGCGTGAAATGTGATGCAGTGACTGAGTGATATGGAATGCAGTGACTGAGTGAAATGGGATGCAGTGACTGATTGAAATGGGATGCAGTGACTGATTGAAATGGGATGCAGTGACTGAGGGTTATGGGATTCAGTGACTGAGGGTAATGGGATTCAGTGACTGAGGGTAATGGGATGCAGTGACTGAGTGAAATCGGATGCAGTGACTGAGCGTCATGGGATGCAGTGACTGAGTGAAATCGGATGCAGTGACTGAGCGTCATGGGATGCAGTGACTGAGCGTCATGGGATGCAGTGACTGAGCGTCATGGGATGCAGTGACTGAGCGTCATGGGATGCAGTGACTGAGCGTCATGGGATGCAGTGACTGAGCGTCATGGGATGCAGTGACTGAGCGTCATGGGATGCAGTGACTGAGCGTCATGGGATACAGTGACTGAGCGTCATGGGATGCAGTGACTGAGTGAAATGCGATGCAGTGTCTGAGCGTCATGGGATGCAGTGTCTGAGCGTCATGGGATGCAGTGACTGAGCGTCATGGGATACAGTGACTGAGGGTCATGGGATGCAGTGACTGAGGGTCATGGGATGCAGTGACTGAGGGTCATGGGATGCAGTGACTGAGGGTCATGGGATGCAGTGACTGAGGGAAGGGAGATGCAGTGACAGTGCAAAATGGGTTGCTGTGACTGAGTGAAATGAGCTGCAGTGACTGAGTGAAATGAGCTGCAGTGACTGAGTGAAATGAGCTGCAGTGACTGAGTGAAATGGGATGCAGTGGCTGTGCGAAATGGGATGCAGTGGCTGTGTGAAATGGGATGCAGTGACTGAGGGAAAGGAGATGCAGTGTCTGTTTGAAATGGGATCCTGTGACTGAAGTTCATGGGATACAGTGACAGGGTAATGGGATGCAGTGACTGAGGGTAATGGGATGCAATGACTGAGTGAAAAGGATGCACTGTCTGAGTTAAATGGGATTCACTATGTCCGTTAAAAGGGATGCAGTGACTGAGGGCAATGGGATGCAGTGACTGAGGGCAATGGGATGCATTGACTGAGGGAAATGGGATGCAGTGACTGTTGGAAATGGGATGCAGTGACTGTGGGAAATGGGATGCAGTGACTGGGAAATGGGATGCAGTGACTGGGAAATGGGATGCAGTGACTGTGGGAAATGGGTGCAGTGACTGAGGGTAATGTGATACAGTGACTGAGGGTAACGTGATGCAGTGACTGTGGGTAATGGGATGCTGTGACTGAGGGAAAGGAGATGCAGTGACTGTGGGAAATGGGATGCAGTGACTGCGTGAAATGGGATGCAGTGACAGAGGGAAATGGGATGCCGTGACTGAGGGAAAGGAGACGCCGTGAATGATGGAAGTGGGATGCAGTGACTGATGGAAGTGGGATGCAGTGACTGAGGGAGATGGGATGCAGTGACTGAGTGAAATGGGATGCAGTGAATGATGGAAATGGGATGCAGTGACTGAGTGAAATGGGATGCAGTGACTGATGGAAGTGGGATGCTGTGACTGAGGGAGATGGGATGCAGTGACTGAGGGAGATGGGATGCAGTGACTGAGGGTCATGGGATGCAGTGACTGAGGGTCATGGGATGCAGTGACTGAGGGTCATGGGATGCAGTGACTGAGTGAAATGGGATGCAGTGCCTGAGGAATGGTGATGCTGTGACAATGCGAAATGGGTTGCAGTGAATGAGGGAAATGGGATGCAGTGACTGACTGAAATGGGAGGGAGTGACTGACTGAAACGGGAGGGAGTGTCTGACTGAAACGGGAGGGAGTGTCTGACTGAAATGGGAGGGAGTGACTGACTGAAATGGGAGGGAGTGACTGAGTGAAATGAGCTGCAGTGAATGAGTGAAATGAGCTGCAGTGACTGAGTGAAATGAGCTGCAGTGAATGAGTGAAATGCACTGCAGTGAATGAGTGAAATGGGATGCAGTGGCTGTGCGAAATGGGATGCAGTGGCTCTGTGAAATGGGACGCAGTGACTGAGGGAAAGGAGATGCAGCGTCTGTTTGAAATGGGATCCTGTGACTGAAGTTCATGGGATGCAGTGACAGGGTAATGGGATGCAGTGACTGAGGGTAATGGGATGCAATGACTGAGTGAAATGGATGCACTGTCTGAGTTAAATGGGATTCACTATGTCCGTTAAAAGGGATGCAGTGACTGAGTGAAATGGGATGCAGTGACTGAGGGCAATGGGATGCAGTGACTGAGGGCAATGGGATGCAGTGACTGAGGGCAATGGGATGCAGTGACTGAGGGCAATGGGATGCAGAGACTGAGGGCAATGGGATGCAGTGACTGAGGGCAATGGGATGCAGTGACTGAGGGCAATGGGATGCAGTGACTGAGGGCAATGGGATGCAGTGGCTTTGTGAACTGAGATGCAGTGACTGCGGGGAAGGAGATGCAGTGTCTCTTTGAAATGGGCTGCAGTGACTGAGGGCAATGGGATGCAGAGACAGACGGAAATGGGATGCAGTGACTGTTGGAAATGGGATGCAGTGACTCTGTGAAATGGGTTGCAGTGACTGAGGGAAAGGAGATGCAGCGTCTGTTTGAAATGGGATCCTGTGACTGAAGTTCATGGGATGCAGTGACAGGGTAATGGGATGCAGTGACTGAGGGTAATGGGATGCAATGACTGAGTGAAATGGATGCACTGTCTGAGTTAAATGGGATTCACTATGTCCGTTAAAAGGGATGCAGTGACTGAGTGAAATGGGATGCAGTGACTGAGGGCAATGGGATGCAGTGACTGAGGGCAATGGGATGCAGTGACTGAGGGCAATGGGATGCAGTGACTGAGGGCAATGGGATGCAGTGACTGAGGGCAATGGGATGCAGTGACTGAGGGCAATGGGATGCAGTGACTGAGGGCAATGGGATGCAGTGACTGAGGGCAATGGGATGCAGTGACTGAGGGCAATGGGATGCAGTGACTGAGGGCAATGGGATGCAGTGACTGAGGGCAATGGGATGCAGTGACTGAGCGCAATGGGATTCAGTGACTGAGGGCAATGGGATGCAGTGGCTTTGTGAACTGAGATGCAGTGACTGCGGGGAAGGAGATGCAGTGTCTCTTTGAAATGGGCTGCAGTGACTGAGGGCAATGGGATGCATTGACTGAGGGAAATGGGATGCAGTGACTGTTGGAAATGGGATGCAGTGACTGTTGGAAATGGGATGCAGTGACTGTGGGAAATGGGATGCAGTGACTGTGGGAAATGGGTGCAGTGACTGAGGGTAATGTGATACAGTGACTGAGGGTAACGCGATGCAGTGACTGTGGGTAATGGGATGCAGTGAATGAGGGATAGGAGATGCAGTGACTGTGGGAAATGGGATGCAGTGACTGTGGGAAATGGGATGCAGTGACTGTGGGAAATGGGATGCAGTGACTGAGGGCAATGGGATGCAGTGACTGAGGGCAATGGGATGCAGTGGCTGTGTGAAACGGGATGCAGTGACTGAGGGTCATGGGATTCAGTGACTGATGGAAATGGGATGCGGTGACTGAGTGAAATGGGATGCGGTGACTGAGGGGAATGGAATACGGTGACTGTTGGAAATAGGGTGCGGTGACTGAGGGAAATGAGATGCAGTGACTGACTGAAATGCGAGGGAGTGACTGACTGAAATGCGAGGGAGTGACTGACTGAAATGCGAGGGAGTGACTGACTGAAATGGGAGTCAGTGACTGAGTTGAAACGGGAGGCAGTGACTGAGTGAAGTGGGAGGCAGTGACTGAGTGAAGTCGGAGCAAGTGACTAGGTGAAATGGGATGCTGTGACTGAGTGAAATGGGATGCTGTGACTGATGGAAATGGGATGCTGTGACTGATGGAAATGGGATGCTGTGACTGAGGGTAATGTGATGCAGTGACTGAGGTTCATGGGAAGCAGTGACTGAGGTTCATGGTATGCAGTGACTGTGGGGAATAGGGTGCGGTGACTAAGGGAAATGAATGCACTGTCTCAGTTGAATAGGATTCACTGTCTCAGTTGAATAGGATTCACTGTCTCAGTTGATTAGGATTCACTGTCTCAGTTAAATAGGATGTAGTGACTGAGTCAAATGGGATGCAGTGACTGAGTGAAATGGGATGCAGTGGCTGTGTGAAATGGGTTGCAGTGACTGAGGGAAAGTGGATGCAGTGGCTGAGGGAAATGAGATGCAGTGGCTGAGGGAAATGCGATGCAGTGACTGAGTGAAATGGGACGCAGTGACTGCGTGAAATGGGACGCAGTGACTGCCTGAAATGGGACGCAGTGACTGAGTGAAATGCGATGCAGTGACTGAGTGAAATGGGACGCAGTGACTGCGTGAAATGGGACGCAGTGACTGCGTGAAATGGGACGCAGTGACTGCGTGAAATGGGACGCAGTGACTGCGTGAAATGGGACGCAGTGACTGCGTGAAATGGGACGCAGTGACTGCGTGAAATGGGATTCAGTGACTGAGTGAAAAGGGGGGCAGTGACTGAGTGAAATGGGATGCAGTGACTGAGTGAAATGGGATGCAGTGACTGATGGAAATTGAATGCAGTGACTGATGGAAATTGAATGCAGTGACTGATGGAAATTGAATGCAGTGACTGATGGAAATGGGATGCAGTACCTGACGGATATTGGATGCAGCGTCCGTGAGAAATGTAATGCAGTGACTGAGTGAAATTCGACGCAGTGACTGAGGGAAGTGGGATGCAGTGACTGACTGAAATGGGATGCAGTGATTGAGCGAAATGGGATGCAGTGACTAATGGAGTTGGAGTGCAGTGACCACATCAGATTTGGTACTGGGTCATGAGCCCGGCCAGGTGTTAGATTTCGAAGTTGGTGATCACCTTGGTGATAGCGATCAGAATTCTGTTATGTTTACTTTAGTGATGGGAAGGGATAGGTGTACACCACTGGGCAAGAGTTATATCTGGGTGAAAGGCAATTACGATGAGATTAGGCAAGATTTAGAGAGCATCGGATGGGGAAGGAAACTGCAGGGGATGGGCCCAGTAGAAATGTGGAGCTTATTCAATGAAAAGCTCCTGTGCTTTCTAGATAAGTATGTACCTGTCAGGCAGGGTGAAGCTGTAGAGCACGGAAGCCATGGTTTACGAAGGAAGTGGAATCTCTGGTCAAGAGGAAGCAGAAGGCTTCTGTTACTATAAGATGTGAATGCTCAGTTGGGGTGCTTGAAGGTTACAAGGTAGCCAGGAAAGACCGAAAGAGAGATCTCAGAAGAGCCAGGAGGAGACATGAGAAGTTGTTGGCGGACAGGATCAGGGTAAACCGTAAACTTTTCTGTCGGTATTTAAGGAATACAAGAATGACAAAAGTAAGATTAGGCCCAATTAAGGATAGTAGTGGGAAGTTGTGTGTGGAGTCAGATGAGATAGGGGAAGCGCTAAATGAATATTTTTCAACAGTATTCACTCTAGAAAACGACAATGTTGTCGAGGAGAATGCAGAGATACAGGCTACTGGACTAGGTGGGATTGAGGTTCACAAGGAAGAGGTATTTGAAATCCTGCAGAGGGTGAAGATAGCTATGACCCCGGGCCGGATGGGATTTATCCTCGGATCCTCGGGGAATCCGGGGAGGAGATTGCCGAGCCTTTGGCATTGATCTTTAACTTATCATTGTCTGCAGGAATAGTGCCCGATGACTGGAGGATAGCAATTGTGGTTCTCCTGTTCAAGAAGGGGAGTAGAGACAACCCTGGTAATTATCGGCCAGTGAGCCTTACCTCAGTTGTTGGTAAAGTGTTGGAAAAGGTTCTAAGGGACAGGATTTATAATCATCTAGAAAAGAATAAATTGATTAGGCATAGTCAGCACAGTTTTGTGAAGGGTAGGTCGTGCCTCACAAACCTTATTGAGTTCTTTGAGAAGGTGATCAAACAGGTAGATGAGAGTAAACCGGTTGATGTGGAGTATATGGATTTCAGCAAGGCGTTCGATAAGGTTCCCCATAACAGACTATTGTACAAAATGCAGAGGAATGGAATTGTGGGAGATACAGCAGCTTGGATCAGAAATTGGCCTGCTGAAAGAAGACAGAGGGTGGTAGTTGATGGGAAACGTTCATCCTGGAGACCAGTTACTGGTGGTGTACCGCAAGGGTCGGTGTTGGGTCCACTGCTGTTTGTCATTTTTATAAATGACCTGGATGAGGGCGTAGAAGGATGGGTTAGTAAATTTGCAGACGACACTAAGATAGGTGGAGTTGTGGATAGTGACAAAGGATTGGTTGCAGAGAGACACAGATAAGCTGCAGAGCTGGGCTGAGAGGTGGCAAATGGAGTTTAATGCAGACAAGTGTGAGGTGATGCACTTCGGCAGGAGTAACCAGAAGGCAAAGTACAGGGCTAATGGTTAGATTCTTAGTAGTAAAGATGAGCAGAGAGATCTCGGTGTCCATGAACACAGATCCTTGAAAGTTGCCACCCAGGTTGACAGGGCTGTTCAGAAAGCCGACAGTGTTTTACCTTTGATTAATAGAGGGATCGAGTTCTGGAACCGAGAGGTTATGGTGAAGCTGTACAAAACTCTGGTGCGGCCGCACTTGGAGTATTGTATACAGTTCTGGTCACCGCATTATAAGAAGGATGTGGAAGCTTTGGAAAGGGTGCAGAGGAGATTTACTAGGATGTTGCCTGGTATGGAGGGAAGGTCTTACGAGGAATGGCCGAGGGACTTGAGGGTGTTTTCATTAGAGAGAAGAAGGTTGAGAGGTGACTTAATTGAAACATATAAAATAATCAGAGGGTGAGATAGGGTGGATAGGGAGAGCCTTTTTCTTAGGATGGTGACGGTGAGCATGAGGGGGCATGGCTTTAAATTGAGGGGTGAAAGATATAGGACAGATGTCAGAGGTAGTTTCTTTCCTCAGAGAGTAGTAAGGGATTGGAACGCTTTGCCTGCAATGGTAGTAGATTCACCAACTTTCGGTACATTTAAGTGGTCATTGGACAAGCATATGGACGTACATGGAACAGTGCAGGTTAGATGGGCTTGAGATCGGCATGACAGGTCGGCACAAGATCGAGGGCCGAAGGGCCTGTACTGTGCTGTAATGCTCTATGTTCGATGTTCTATGGCTAGCTCTCCCTGTGCTCCGTGTGATTTGACTTCCCTACTGGACCTCTGTGAGGAACCTTCTTGAACGCCTTACTGAAGCCCATATACGTCCATCTTTCTGCCTTAATCAATGCTCTTCATTACTACTTTAAAAAACTCATTCAAATTACATGAGTTATGATTTCCTGTGCACGTGTCCTTGGATCCCATGGACTGTTTCCTGTTCTAACAGTCTTCAAATGGGGGATCTTGTCAAAAGCTTTGCTGAAGCCCAAGTAGACTGTATCAAATGCATTGCCCTCATCCACACACCTAGTTAGCTCTTCCGTCACAGATTCATAGAGTCATACAGCACAGAATCAGGACCTTCAGCCCCAATCATCTGTACTGACCAGGTGTCCCAAACTTAACCGGTCCCATTTGCCTGCGTTTGGTATCCGTCTAAACCTTTCCTCATTGTGTACCTATCCAAATGTCTTTTAAATACAGAAATATTATCTGCCTCTACCACGTCTGTTGGCAGCTCGTTGCATTCACGCACCACCCTCTGTGTGGGACAAGTTGCCTCTCGGGTCACTTTTAAATCTTTCCCCTTTCACATTTGAACCTCCTCCCTTCTAGCTTTGGACTCCCCGACCTTGGTTATTCCCCTTATCAATGCCCATCATGATTTTTTACACCTCTGGAAAGTCACCCCTTCGTCTCCGATACACCAGGGAAAAAGTCCGAGCCGATCCACCACTCCTCGTAAACCCTCCAGTCCCGGCAATGACCTTTTGTAATTATTTTTGCACTCTGTATAGTTTAACAGCATTCTTCCTATGGCAGGGTAACCAGAATTCACTGAAGTATTATGACATAGAACATTACAGCGCAGTACAGGCCCTTCGGCCCTCGATGTTGCGCCGACCTGTGAATCCAACCTGAAGCCCATCTAACTGACACTATTCCATTACCATCCATATATTTAGCAATGTTCATTTAAATGCCCTTAAACTTGGCAATCTACTCCTGTTGCAGGCAGGGCATTCCGCACCCATACTACTCTGAATAAAGAACCTCCCTCTGACATGTGTCCCATATCTATCTCACCTCAATTTAAACCTTTCTCCACTCGTGCTCGCCATCACCATCGAGGAAAAAGGCTGTCGCTGTCCACTCTATCTAATCCTCTGATTATCTTGTATGTCTCCATTAAGTTGCCTCTTCACCTTCTTTTGACAAAAACAGCCTCAAGTCTGGAAGCTTTTCCTCATAAGACCTTCCTTCCACACCAGACAAGATCCTAAGAAACCCCCTCCGAATCCTTCGATAATGTGGCGATCAGAACTGTACGCAATAGTCCAAGCGCGGCCGCACCAGTGTTTTGTACAGCTGCAACATGACCTCATGGCTCCGAAACTCAATCTCTGTACCAATAAAACCTAACATGTCGTACGCCTTTTGAACAAGCCTATCAATCTGCGTGGCAATTTTCAGGGATCTGCACACATGGACACCGAGATCTCTCTGCTCATCCACACCACCAAGATTCTGGGCAGCACGGTGGCTCAGTGGTTCGCATTGCAGCCTCGGGCAATCGTCTGTGCGAAGTTTGCACGTTCTCCCCGTGTCTGCTTGCATTTCCTCCGGGTCCACCGGTAAAGGCGGATAAGGGAGAGGAGGGGAATATGTGTCTGGTGGCGGCATCCTGCTGGTGGTGGTGGAAATGGTGCCTGATGTTTGTATGGATGTGGGCATGTGGGTTGATAGGTAAGGTCAAGTGGAAGCTTATTGTTGTTTTGGGAGGGAAGAGAAAAGGTGAGGGCAAAAGTGCGGGAGCTGGGTTGGACACAGTTGAGGGCCTTGTTGACCGCGGAGCCGGGGAATCCTCAGTTGAGGAAGAAGGTGGACATTTTGGAGGCTCCCTTGTTGATGTTGGCCTCATGAGAACATATTCGATGGAGATGGAGGAAGTGAGAGAAGAGGCTGGAGTCTTTACAGAAAGTGGGGTGTGAGGATATATAGACCAGGTAGCTGTGAGAGTCAGAGAGTTTGTAATGGATATTAGTGCGAAGCCTACCCCCAGGAATGGAAGCAGAAATGTTGAGGAAGGGAAGGGTGGAGTCAGAGATAGAGCAGGTGAAAGTGAGGGCAGGATGGAAATTGGAGGCGTAGTTGATGAAGTTTTCCAATTTCAGACAAGAGAGAGAAGCAGTCGGATGATATCATTGATGTATCGGAGAAAGTGTTGTGGGTGGGAATGTTCCACGTACCCCGTGAAGAAACAGGTATAACTCGGGCCCATGCAGGTGCCCGGAGCTGCTCCTCTTACCCGAAGAAAATGAGAGGAGTTAAAAAAGAAGTTGTTGAGGGTGAGGATGAGGTCGACCAAGTGGAGGAGGGTGGTGGTGGGAGGGGAATGTTCAGCTCTTTGCTCCAGGAAGAAGAGGACAGCCCGAAGAACCTCCCGGTGGGGAATGGATGTGTAAAGGAATTACACGTTCATGGTAAAGAGGACGCAGCTGGAACCAGCAAACTGATGTTTTTAAACCTGCGTAAGATGTCAGAGTATTTCTGGATGTACGTGGGCAGGGCTTGGACCAGGGGACAGAAGATTGAGTCAAGGTAGGAAGAGATGAGTTCTGTGGGGCAGGAACAGGCTGAAACAATGGGTCTGCCAGGACAGTCTCATTTGTGGATTTTTAGGGGGCGTAGGAGCAACCTGTGGGGAGCTGTGGCCTTTCAGCTTTAAGCAGAGGGGGAAGATCACCGGATAGACCAAGATCAGTTACTGTAGTAGATACAATGGCCCGGTGCGGTCATGGTCCAGGAGAAGTTGGAGGAGGTATCTGAGAGCTGGCGCTCAGCCTCTGCAAGGTAGACTTCAGCTCACCAGACCACAGCAGCACCACCTTATCGGCAGGCTTAATAACAAAGTCAGGGTGAGATATGAGTGCGTGGAGGGCAGTCAGTTGGGCAGGACGAAGGTTGGGTTTGGTGCGGGGAACAGAGAAATTGAGGTGATATCACATCGACAGTTCCCAATGAACAGAGAGAGTGCACCTGCATCCCCACCTTAACAATTCTGCACTGAGGGGTGCCATTAACTGTATATTTTTCCATAATAGTTGATTTCCCAAAGTGGAGCATCTCACATTTAATGGATTAAAATCCACTTGCCGTTTCTGCAACTGATCTGTATCCTTTTATGACGTCTACACTCATCACGATTCTACCAATCATTCTATTGTCTGCAAACTTGCTAACCCATCCATCTATATTTTCACCTCAGTCATTTTGTATAGACCACGAACAGCAGAGGTCCCAGCACAGATCCCTGCGGAACACCAATCATCCTGGATCCACAGCCTGAAAAGCACCTTTCCACCACTTGCCTCTGTCTTCTCTGGGCAAGCCAGTTGTGAATCCAAGCATCCAAGCCACCATGGACTCGGTGCATCTCAATTTTCTGGATGATCCTACCATGAGGCACCTTGTTGAAAGTATTGCTGAAATCCATGAAAACAATATCCACTGCTCTACCTTCATTGATCACATTCGTCACCTCCTCAAAAAATTCAGTCAAGTTAGTAAGACATGACCTGCCCTGCACAAAGCCATGCTGACTGTCCCTAATTAGGCCATGCTGTTCCAAATACAGATAAATACAATCCCTAAGAATTCTCTCCAATAGCTTCCCAATGAACGATGAGAAACTCGCTAGTCGAGAGTTTCCTGGATTGACCCTATTTCCCTTCTTGAACAGAAGAAGAACATTTAGCAACTTGCTAATCCTCCAGTACCCCTCCAGTGGCTACCAAGGATACAAAGATCTTGCTGAATGCCCCGACAATCTCCTCTCTCACCTCGCTCAAAAACCTTGAGTAGATACCACTGGGTCCTGAGGATTTATCCACCTTAATGCTCTTTCTTGATTTCAAAATGCTGTTATCATATTCGCATGCTCCACACAAATCCCACTATCCTCCATACCCTTCGCCTGAGTGAATAGTGATGCACAGTACTCATTTAGGATCTTGCCCACATCCTCTGCTTCCAAACACAAGTTCCCTCCTTTATCCTGAATGGTCGTACCTTCTTGCTATTTATCCCCTTGTTTTAGATGTATGCACAGAATGCCTTGGGATTTCCTTCAACCCTCCTTGCCAAGGTCATTTCATAGCCTTTCTTTTTCTGCTTTCTTTATGTCGGCCCTGTTCGATTTTAGCTTCGGAAACCTGACATATTTTTTGTTTTTCCCTTTTGACGAACTGAACAACCTCCCCAATTATCCAAGGGTCTTTTACCTTGCCATCCTTGTCCTTCCTCCTTCCTGATCCTAAACTCATAGGCAGGCCTTTAAACAATTCCCATATGGCAAATGTGACAGCTCCTCCCAATTAACACACCCCAGCTCCTACCTAAAACTGATATAATTTACTCTCCCCCAAGGTCCTGACTTATACTTCTTCATAGCAATCTTAAAATTGAAGGAGTTGTGATCACTATTTCCAAAATGCTTTCCCACCCTTCTCACCAGTGACCTGACCAGGACAAAGTCCAGTATGGCCCATCTTCTATCCATATACTGTGTCAAGAAACTCTCTTGGATAGTCTTAACAAATTCAGCCTCATTTAAACTCTTGTTGTAAGGGAGTCCCAGTCAATACCGGGGAGGTTAAATTCACTGACAGTGACAACTCTGAGTTATTGCATCGTTTCAAAAGCTGCCTACATATTTGTTCCTCAGTGTGTCAGTGGCAACAGGGGAGCAGGTTATTAGTTTAATCTGATCAGAGTGATTGTGTCTATCTTATTTTTCAATGCTACCTCTATTGCCTCAGTGGGCAAGCCCTCCAGAATGTCCTTTCGAGGTGCAGATGTAACATTTCCCACAGGTTAGGAGTGCACCTCCTTCTTTTATCTTCCCCTCGATCTTGTCTAAAGCAATGAAACCCTGGAACATTGAGCACCCAGTCCTGTCTCTGTCTCAACCAAGCCTCTGTAATGGCCTCAACATCAGAGTCCCATGTACGGATCCAGGCTGTAAGCTCATCTGCCTTACCTATAATACTCCTTGCACTGAAATAAACATATTTCAGCTTGTTCATGCCATCATGTTCATGTACCTGTCTCTGACTGCCATTCTTTTCTGATTTATTGGTCCTAGCATGTACCTGCCATCAATTCATCTACTTGCTGACCTGCTGCTCTGGTTCCCAGCTGCCTGCCAGTCTTTAAATCCTCCCAAGTCGCACTAGCAAACCTCCCTGTGAGGGTATTTGTCCCCGTTCAGTTTAGGTGCAACCCATCCCTCTTAGACAGGTCACCCCTTGCCCAAGAAGCGGTCGCAATTATCCATGAACCTGAAAGCCTGCCCCCAGTACCAGCTCCTTAACCAATGCATTCATCTCTCACCTATCTTTCTCTGACTTAACTCACTAACATGTGGCACTCGTGGCAACCCATAAATTATTACCCTCTAGGTCCTGCCTTTCAGCCTCTTTGCTAACTCCTTGTACACAGTCCGCAGGATCACATCCCTCTTTCTTCCTCCGTCATTGGTACCAATGTGTAGAATGGCCTCTGGCTGCTCACCCTCCCCGTTAAGAATTTGTTGCAACCACTCAGAGATTTCCTTGACCTTGGCACCAGGGAGGCAACACACAGCCCTGGTATCTCAAATGTGGCTACAGAAACTATGCCCCCAACGAATGAGTCTCCAACCACGATCACTCACTTGGATTTCCCTGACCCTGTCCCACAGCAGGGCGGTTTGTACAACGGACCTGGCTACTGCTGATTATATAACTGTTCCAGTTTAGTTTTAGATCAGTGTTAACCTTGATGAAGTGGATAGCCAAGCACCTCAGTGGTCTACAGTACAGGAGAAATAAATTCTTAAGCTCACGGATTCTGTGACAGTCAAAGACAAGCACTGAATTGTTCTAACCTCATTTCCAACACCTGGCCCATAGCCTTGCATGGCTTGGATAACACTTGCACATTTAAAAAAAATGTAAGGATGATGGTAAGGACATGGAATTTTGTGATATGGTCATATTCTCTCTTGTTGGAGCTGATTGCTGCTGAGCACTTGAATGGTGCAAATGTTACTTATCCTTTGTCAGGCCAAGCCTGATAATTGTCCAAGTCTCACTGTATTTTCTCATCGTTGACTTCACTGTTGGAAAAGTCATGAATTCTGCTGGACACCTGGACAATATTCAATGAACATTCATGTCTCCACTTTGGTTCAAGTGAAGACATGACTTCAACCAGTGCAGGTATCCAGTGAATGCCACTGACTCAACTTCCTATTCCTCTCCACATTCAATCAGAAGTTGCCTTGGTGGAAATGACAGATTGCAGTTTCCTTCCTTTTCAAGCTCAGGATCTCTGATCATATTTGTGGTAAATCCTGAATGAGGTTGCGAGAAGTGTGGCATGACGGAAAGTCAACTGAGCCTCAGTGTGCAACTGTTTGACAGCACTGTCATCCACATGTTGCATTACTTTGCTGATGATTGAGAATACATTGAGGTCATAATTGGTCAGGACAATTTGTCTGACGATTGCGTGATAGGTCATCTTTCTCTGAAATGTGAGTGTTGCAAGTGTTTAAAAATGTACTGGAAAACATTTACTGTTGGTGTGGTGACGTTGGGGCACATTGTTCCAATACAGTTTGTGGGATGCTGCCAGGTGCCATGGCATTTGCAGTATCCAGAACATTGAGTCTTGTCATTGCGTGAAATAATTTGAATTGCGTGTAAGTTAAGATCTGTGATGCCTCCTCAGGATGAGCGCAAGAAGATCATCCAGACTGATGCTATGAATGGTTTCATCTGCTCCTTCACCTTTTGCTCATTACATCTTGTAGTAACTCCATGTAGCCTGATGAGAAACTAAAGCTCATCTTGATTCATTTGCATTCGAAGGTGCCTATTTTTCCCAAACAAAAGGACCCATCACTGAGCGGGAAGTATGGACAATGTTATAGACATCAGTGGTGAGATAGTGCTGGATCTTGACCAGCAAAACCATTGTTGTGTTGTTGAAATGCAAACAAAAATCTATGTGATGTAAACTTTATTCTCAGCTAATCCCTTTCTCAAATGACAGATTGTGATGTTGGTAACTGGAAAGCCTCCATTGTTGGAGGACGAGAAGCCGTATCTAATTGAAGCAGCACGGGCTTTTGCGATGACTGTGGAAACCACTGCTTATGCCTTTCTTCAAGCATTGTCAAGGAATGATATTAACTATGCAACACGGATTGCGAGGTGGCTAACGATGCAACAGAACTATGGTGGTGGATTTCACTCGACGCAGGTAAATGCTTGAGATCACAACAACAGGTATTCAGATATTTCCATGGATCGTGTTACTAACTGGTGGTTGTTGCAGTTTGCAATCAAACTGGACACTGCATTTTCATCTGCAGGTTTGGTGCACTGGCACAAATTCCAGTTCTTCAATGGTGTTAATCCTTGGTTAAATTCTTACATGCACTTTGCCTGTGCATCAGTTTTCTTTTTGGCATTGTCCTTGAAAACTATCTCTTTCTGCAAACCTTCACTTACTTGTCATAGGATCATTGAGGGACAGTGTAATAGAGTGCTATGGCAATGGAACAGACCCTTCAGCAAATTGTATGTGCCCTCACAAGATGCAAGTCCCTTACTATTCTAATCACATTTCCCAGCACTCGACCCAGAGCCTTGTATGCCTTGGTATCGCAAATGCCCAATCAAAGACTTGTTAAATGTTATCATGGTTTCTGCCTCTACCACCCACACAGTCGGTGCGTTCCACATTCTCACCACAGTTTGGTGCAAAAACAAGTCAGTTTCCTCGAGAGATAGTAGGAACTTGCCAATTCTGGAGAATCTGAGAGAACAAGGAGTAGAACTGGATGAACACAGCGGGCCGAGCAGCATCAGAGAAGCAAGAAAGCTGACGTTTCGGGTCGACACCCTTCTTCAAAAATGTTGGGGGGAGAAGGGGATTCTGAAAAAAATAGGGAGAAGTGGGGAGGCAGATAGAAGATTGGTAAAGGAGAAGTTAGGTGAACTGTCCTGTGCTGTCCACTCACTGTCCCCTGCTCCAGAATCATAGAATAAGAGAATTCTCCAGAATTAGACCATAAGGCCATGAGACATAGGAGTGGAGGTAAGGCCATTCGGCCCATCAAGTCCACTCCGCCATTTAAATCATGGCTGATGGGCATTTCAACACCACTTCTCTGCACTCTCCGCGTAGCCCTTGATTCCTTTTGAGATCAAGAATTTGTCGATCTCTGCCTTGAAGGCGTCCAACATCCCGGCCTCCACTGCACTCTGCGGCAATGAATTCCACAAGCCCACCACTTTCTGCCTGAAGAAATGTCGTCTGATTTCAGTTTTAAATTGACCCCCTCGAATTTTAAGTCTGTGCCCACGGGTCCTCGTCTCCCCTCCTAACGGAAACAACCTCCTAGCGTCCACCTCTTCTAAACCATACATTATCTTGTAAGTTTTTATTAGTTCTCCCCTCAACCTTCAAAACTATAGTGAGTACAATCCCAGGATCCTTAGCCATTCATCATAGGTTAAGCCTACCATTCCAGGGATCATCCGTGTGAATTGGACAAGCACTTCATTCCATTGTGTCTGTAACCACTGAAGCCACACTAAGTTCACATTCGGCTCATGTTTTAGCAATAGGCCCGTTGCCTTGAATGTTATTTCATTTTAAATGCTGTACCAACCCTTTTCCTTTAATGTGAAAAGATTATCCACCACCTCAACTAAAGTCCCAGACAATGAATTCCAAACACCCAGCACCTTCTGGGTGTCTTTTCTTTCCTGAAATTCCTTCTGAGCCTTTTAGCTTAAATGTATGTATCTCTTCCCCGTGGCCCCCCGACCTCCCATCCCATGAATGGTCGTTCTGCTTCCCTCGCCTAGACCCATCAGAATGCAGACCATTTTTTCAGGACCTTCTTCAACCTTCTCTCTTCGGAAGAAAACAAGCCAACCTTATCCAGATAAAACAGTGATGCTGCCTGGCCTGCAGTGTTCCTCCAGCTCCACGCTGTGTTATCTCAGACTCCAGCATTGACAGTTCTTGTTATCTCAAACTTATCCAGACTCTCCATCGAGTTAAAATGCTTCACCCCCTCAGAACATCCTGATGAATGTCCTCCACACATGCTCAAATGCAATCACCTCTTTTCTATCATGAAGAGACCATTAGAACATAGAACATTACAGCGCAGTACAGGCCGTTCGGCCCTCGATGTTGTGCCGACCCGTCATACCGATCTGAAGCCCATCTGAACTACACTATTCCATGTACGTCCATATGCTTATCCAATGACGACTTAAATGTACCGAAAGTTGGCGAATCTACTACCGTTGCAGGCAAAGCGTTCCATTCCCTGACTACTCTCTGAGTAAAGAAACCACCTCTGACATCTGCCCTATATCTTTCACCCCTCAATTTAAAGCTATTCTTTCACCCTTCAATTTAAAGCGAGAGCAGAACTGCACTCAGTCCTTCAGCTGGGGCCTCACCAAACTCCTGCACAGCTCTTCAGCCATTTGCTTTCCTAACTGTCCCTTTAAGCTGCCATGCCATGTTCAGCAATCTGTGCATAAGCACCCCAAGATAACACCATTGCTCTGACCTTCCTAGTGTCCTGGCATCCATTGAAAGATTCCTTGCCATGTTAGTTCTTCCAAATTGCATTAACATACACTTATCAGTGTTAACACTCCATCTACCACTGACCTGCCCATTTGACCAATGTATAACTTTGGATTGAACTTGCTGTATTTTCCTGGACCCCACGAGCTTTTACCTTCTTTGCCAGGCTCCCATGTGAGACCCTGTCCAAGTCTTTGCTGAAATCTGTTTTCACTGCATCAATTCCCATCTACACCTTGGATGACGAGAGCGGTGGAGCTTCTAGTGAAAAGGAAGAAGGTAGCTTACATAAGGTGGAGGAAGCTAGGGTCAAGTTCAGCTAGAGGGGATTACATGCAGGCAAGGAAGGAGCTCAAAAATGGTCTGAGGAGAGCCAGGAGGGGGCACGAGAAAGGCTTGGCAGAAGGAATCCGGGAAAACACAAAGGCATTTTACACTTACGTGAGGAATAAGAGAATGGTCAAAGAAAGAGTAGGGCCGATCAGGGATAGCATAGGGAACTTGTGTGTGGAGCCTGAGGAGGTAGGGGAAGCCCTAAATGAGTTTTTTGCTTCTGTCTTTACGAAAGAAACGACCTGTGTAGTGAATGAAACCTTTGAAGAGCAGGTGTGCATGCTGGAATGGATAGAGATAGAGGAAGCTGATGTACTGAAAATTTTGTCAAACATTAAGATTGACAAGTCGCCAGGCCCGGATCAGATTTGTCCTCGGCTGCTTTGGGAAGCGAGAAATGCAATTGCTTCGCCACTTGCGAAGATCTTTGCATCCTCGCTCTCCACTGGAGTCGTACCTGAGGACTGGAGAGAGGCAAATGTAATTCCTCTCTTCAAGAAAGGAAATAGGGAAATCCCCGGCAATTATAGACCGGTAAGTCTCACGTCTGTCGTCTGCAAGGTGTTAGAAAGGATTCTGAGGGATAAGATTTATGACCATCTGGAAGAGCATGGCTTGATCAAATACAGTCAACACGGCTTTGTGAGGGGTAGGTCATGCCTTACAAACCTTATCGAGTTTTTTGAGGATGTGACTAGTAAGGTTGATGAGGGTCAAGTTGTGGATGTGGTGTATATGGACTTCAGTAAGGCATTTGATAAGGTTCCCCATGGAAGGCTCATTCAGAAGGTCAGGAGGAATGGGATACAGGGGAACTTAGCAGCTTGGATACAGAATTGGCTGGCCAACAGAAGACAGCGAGTGGTAGTAGAAGGAAAATATTCTGCCTGGAAGTCAGTGGTGAGTGGGGTTCCACAGGGCTCTGTCCTTGGGCCTCTACTGTTTGTAATTTTTATTAATGACTTGGACGAGGGAATTGAAGGATGGGTCAGCAAGTTTGCAGACGACACAAAGGTCGGAGGTGTCGTTGACAGTGTAGAGGGCTGTTGTAGGCTGCAGCGGGACATTGACAGGATGCAGAGATGGGCTGAGAGGTGGCAGATGGAGTTCAACCTGGATAAATGCGAGGTGATGCATTTTGGAAGGTCGAATTTGAAAGCTGAGTACAGGATTAAGGATAGGATTCTTGGCAGCGTGGAGGAACAGAGGGATCTTGGTGTGCAGATACATAGATCCCTTAAAATGGCCACCCAAGTGGACAGGGTTGTTAAGAAAGCATATGGTGTTTTGGCTTTCATTAACAGGGGGATTGAGTTTAAGAGTCGTGAGATCTTGTTGCAGCTCTATAAAACTTTGGTTAGGCCGCACTTGGAATACTGCGTCCAGTTCTGGGCGCCCTATTATAGGAAAGATGTGGATGCTTTGGAGAGGGTTCAGAGGAGGTTTACCAGGATGCTGCCTGGACTGGAGGGCTTATCTTATGAAGAGAGGTTGACTGAGCTCGGTCTCTTTTCATTGGAGAAAAGGAGGAGGAGAGGGGACCTAATTGAGGTATACAAGATAATGAGAGGCATAGATAGAGTCGATAGCCAGAGACTATTTCCCAGGGCAGAAATGGCTAGCACGAGGGGTCATAGTTTTAAGCTGGTTGGTGGAAAGTATAGAGGGGATGTCAGAGGCAGGTTCTTTACGCAGAGAGTTGTGAGAGCATGGAATGCGTTGCCAGCAGCAGTTGTGGAAGCAAGGTCATTGGGGTCATTTAAGAGACTGCTGGACATGCATATGGTCACAGAAATTTGAGGGTGCATCCATGAGGATCAATGGTCGGCACAACATTGTGGGCTGAAGGGCCTGTTCTGTGCTGTACTGTTCTATGTTCTATGTTCTATGTACACACTCCGTCACCTCTTTGAAAGGATCATCTAGGTTTGTGAGGGATGACCTCCCTCTGACAAAGCTATGCTGACCGTTGCTGATCAAACCCCACTTCTTTCCAAGGAAATTAAGCCTGCCGTTCAGAATATTCTCCAATATTTTCCTATCTACTGATGTGATACTCACCAGACTGTAATACTCTGCTTTATGTTTGTCATGCATTTTGATAAGTGGAACGATGTTACTTGTTCTCCAGGTAATTCTTCTGATTTTAAATTCACCGGATCACCTTACATGTCCCCAGTCTCTGTTAATTCTGCTCAGGAATTGTGTGCCGAAATGCTCCTTCTCACATGTAAAAGGTGATGTGAATTTCTCGTTTAACACCTGACAATTGCTGTCCAGTTCAAACCATACATTTGCCTCTTCATCCCTCATGAGACCTGTTTTTCCCTGGATTTTCTCTTTCGCTCTGAGACACTTGTAGAAGATTTTGAGATTCTCCCTGATCCTCATCCTGGTCACCAGCATTCTGTTGCCCTCTATTTGTTCTCTTAATTGCGATGACAAGATCCCCCTGCACACCATACATCATCATCATGGTGGTTTCTCGCAGATGTGGATGACAGTCTCCCACTCTCAGGCTGAATCTACGGGTGGCTGTACAGACCGATGCAGCGACCGTAGGCTCTGTTGCACTTGGGGCAGAAGGCGGTCGTGGGAAGGGGTGAGGGGGTTGTTGATGTAGCTGCATGGCTTCCGCTGCTTCCAAATCAAGCCTCGACGTGTTGATGCCTTCCCAGGTGCTCCTCAGGCATCGGACCGTCTTCGGCCGGTGATTCTCGGTGTCTGCAGGAATGTTGCACTTCGCCGTTGAGGCCTTGAGTTTATCACCGAGTGCTTCCTCTGCACGTCTGGGTCTCGCCTGCTGTTTTGAAGCTGGGATTAGAACATGCGGGGAGTCTCGTGTCAGTCATACAGATGAAGTGTCCAGCCCATTGTGGCTGATCGAGGATGGTCAGTGCCTCAGTGCTGGGGATGTTGGCCTGGTTGACGTTAGTGCGTCTACAGGGACTCTGTTGATTTATTCCCTTGATAACTGTTATACACCTCCCTTTTCCTTCTTATCTGATCCAAGAACAAAGAAAATTACAGCACAGGAACAGGCCCTTCGGCCCTCGAATCCTATGCCAATCGAGATCCTCTGTCTAAACCTGTCGTCTATTTTGTCAGGGTCTTTGCTCCCTGCCCATCCATGTACCTGTCCAGGTACATCTTAAAAGACCCTATCGTGTCTGCGTCTTCAAGCTCTGCTGGCAACGCATTCCAGGCACCCACCACCCTCTTCCGAAAGAACTTCCCTTGCATATCTCCTTGAAACTTTCCTCCTCTCGGTTTGAACTCATGACCCCTTGTAATTGAGTCAATAACTCTGGGGGAAAAAGCTTCTTGCTATCCACCTTGTCTGTATCCCTCATGATTTTGTAGCCCTCAATCAGGTTCCCCCCTCAATCTCCGTCTTTCTCATGAAAATAATCCTAATCTACTCAACCTCTCTTCATAGCTAGCACCCTCCATACCAGGCAACATCCTGGTTAACCTCTTCTGCACCCTCTCCAAAGCATCCACATTCTTTTGGTAATGAGGCGGCCAGAACTGTACGGAGTACTCCAAGTGCGGCCGAACCAAAGTCTTATACAACTGCAAAATGACCTGCCAACACTTGTACTCGATACCCCGTCCGATGAAGGAAAGCACACCATATGCCTTCTTAACCACTCTGTTGACCTGCATTGCCAACTTCATGGAACAATGGACCTTAACACCCAGATCTCCCTGAACATAAATTTTCCGGGAGAGGGGGAAGGCAGATTGAAGAAGGACAGAGGGGAAGATAGGTGCAGAGGAGACAGACGAGCAATAAGGAAGGAGAGGATCAAATATGAAGGAAGGCTAGCTAGTCATATTAGAAATCACAGTGAAAGCTTCTTTCAATACATAAGAAACAAACATGAGGCAAAAGTAGACACTGGGCCGCTCCAAATTGATGCTGGAAGGCTAGTGATGGGAGATAAGGAAGTAGCTGAAGGACTTAATAAGTACTTTGTATCAGTCTTCACAGTGGAAGACATGAGTAGTATGCCAACAATTAGGGAGAGTCAGGGGGCAAAGTTGAGTATGGTAGGCATTACAAAAGAGAAAGTGCTAGAAAAGCTAAAAAGTCCAAAAATTGCTAAATCTCCTGGCCCCGATGGGCTACATTGTAGAGTTCTGAGGAAGGTGGCTGAGGAAATAGCAGAGGCTTTGGATGTGATCTTTGAAAAGTCCCAGATGATTAGAAAATTGCTGTTGTAACCCCCTTGTTTAAGAAAGGATCAAGGCAAAAGATGGAAAATTACAGGCCGATTAACCTGACCTCGGTAGTTGATAAAATTCTTGAATCATTGTCAAGGATGAGATTTTGAAATTCCTGGAAGTGCAGGGTCAGATTAGAACAAGTCAGCATGGATGTAGTAAGGGGAGGTCGTGCCTGCCAAACCTGTTAGAATTCTTTGAAGAGGTAACAAGTATGTTAGACCGGGGAAACCCAGTAAATGTTGTCTATCTAGACTTCCAAAAGGCCTTTCATAAGTGTCTCACGGGAGGCTGCTGAGCAAGGTGAGGGCCCATGGTGTTTGAGATGAGCTACTGGCTTGGATTGAGGATTGGCTGTCTGATAGAAGGCAGAGAGTTGGGATAAAAGGCTGTTTTTCGGAATGGCAACCAGTGACAATTGGTGTCGCAGGTTTCGGTGTCGGGGCCGCAGCTGTTCACCTTACGTATTGATGATCTGGATGAAGGGACTGGGGTCATTCTGGCGAAGTTTTCCGATGATACGAAGATAGGTGGACAGGCAGGTAGTACTGAGGAGGTGGAGAGGCGGCAGAAAGAGTTAGACAGTTTAGGAGGGAGGAGTAGAGATTCCCTGAGGTTGGTCCGGAGGGAGGAGTAGAGATTCCCTGAGGTTGGTCCGGAGGGAGAAGGGTCTAGGCCCGAAACGTCAGCTTTTGTGCTCCTGAGATGCTGCTTGGCCTGCTGTGTTCATCCAGCCTCACATTTTGTTGACAGTTTAGGAGAGTGGTCCAGGAAATGGCTGATGAAATTCAATGTGAGTAAATGTGGGGTTTTGCACTTTGGGAAGAAGAATACAGGCATGGACGATTTCCGAAATGGTGAGAAAATTCGTAAAGCTCAAGTACAAAGAAATCTAGAAGTGTTTGTCCAGGATTCTCTAAAGGTTAACTTGCAGGTAGAGTCCGTAATTAAGAAAGTGAATGTAATGTTGTCCTTTATCGCAAGAGGGTTGGAATATAAAAGCAGCGATGTGCTTCTGAGGCTTTATAAAGCTCTAGTTAAGCTCCATTTAGAATACCGTGTCCAATTTTGAGCCCCATAGCTCAGAAAGGACATACTAGCCCTGGAGCGTGTCCAGCGGAGATTCACACGGAATATCCCTGAAGTGGTAGGTTTGACATACAATGAACGGCTAAGGATTCTGGGATTGTACTCATCAGAGTTTAGAAGGGTGAGGGGAGATCTAATAGAAACTTAGAACATAATGTCTGCCTAGGAAGGGGTGGACGCTAGGAAGTTGTTTCCGTGAGGCCGGGAGACGAGGACCCATGGGCACAGCCTTAAAATTAGAGGGGGTAAATTTTAAATGGAAATGAGATGACATCTGTAAAGCCAGAGAGTGGCGGGCTTGTGGAAATCATTGCCACGGAGTGCAGTCGGGGCCAGGACGTTGGATGCCTTCAAGGCAGAAATTGACAAATTCTTGATCTCACGAGGAATCAAGGGCAACGGGGAGAGTTCAGGGAAGTGGAGTTGAAATGCCCCTGAGCCATGATTTAAATGGTGGCGTGGACTTGATGGGCCGAATGGCCCTACTTCCACTCCGATGTCTTCTGGTCTTAAGTAAAAGGGGCGGACATGAAGCCAGTAGAGGTGATTGTGGGTGTGGAGGTAGGGAGGGGATAGGTCAGTCTGGGGAGGACGGACAGGTCAAGGGGGCGGGAAGAGGTTAGTAGGTCGGGAATGGGGGTTTGGCTTGAGCTGGGAGGAAGGGAGGCTGGTAAGAGGAAGAACAGATTAGGGGACGAGCTGGGCTGGTTTTGGGATGCAGTGGTGGGAGGGGAGATTTTGGAGCTTGTGAAATCCACGTTGATAGCATTGGTCTGCAGAGCTCCCAAGGCTCAGTGAAGGAAGGACAATAAACACTGGTCAGTCAGTCATACATCCAACAAGAAAACTTTATTTTTTTTAAAAAATAGGATGCATCTGTTAATCAAGTGGCAAAGCATTATCGAGTTTTGAGAAGATTTGTAGCTCAGGGTTGAGGTTCTGGATGTAAGATTGCTCACTGAGCTGGAAGGTTAGTTTGCAGACGTTTCGGCACCATTCCAGGTAAAATCATCAGTGAGCATCCGGAGTTAGGTCCCGCCTTCTCTTTCAGTGTTCCGGTTTCCTTGGGTTGGTGATGTCATTTCCGGTTCCTTTTCTCAGAGGATGGGAGATGGATTTGGCGCCAACGTGTTCTCCCGAGTGGAGTCTGTGTGTGGCATGAACTGCCAGAGGAGTGACAGAGGCTGTTATACTCACAGTATTTAGAAGTCACCTGCAGGGACACATGAATAGGAAGGGTCTGGAGGGATATGGGCGACAGGCTGGCAAACAGAACTAGTCAGTTACGGTGTCTGGTCGGCCTGGAGGAGTTGGACTGAAGAGTCTGTTTCCCTGCTGTACAACTCGACGACTCTGTCTCTCTCTCTCCAAATTTCTCCAAACCCACCCCCCGCCACACACACACAATCTCTGTCTCTCCATCTCTCTGTGTGTGCCTCACTCTATGTCTCTGTCTCTCTCTGTCGTCTTGTCTCTGCCACCTCGCTGTGCACTTCTGTCTCTCCCCTCTCTCCGCTTTCACTCTGTCTCTTTGGTCTCTGTGTGCGCCCCTCTCTATCTCTCGTCTTGTATCTGGCTCCGTCTGTGTGTGCTTCTGCTGTTCTCTCTCCCCTGTCTCCCTGTCTCTCTGTCTCTCCCTGTGAACCTCTCTCTGTCCCCTCTCCCCCGCCCCTCTGTCTCTCTCTTCCTCTCTATCCGAGCCTCTCCACCCGCTCAGCAGGGAGCGTTGTGAGTTTTTTGAACGAAGTTTAAAAATCTCTATTTAAACCCAACCCATCCGCAATCAGACTGCATTTCTAATCCCCCTCTCTCTCTCTCACACACACACACACACACACACACACACACACACACACACACACACACACACACACACACACACACACACAGAGAGAGAGTAGTCAATCCCCTTCCTCTCCTGTTCCGACTCACGCCTTTCCCCCCCCCCATCCCTCGGCGACGAGTCCGCTGTCTGGATCCCTCTGAGGACCCAGCTGTTCGGCAACGGGGATCATCGCACCACGCTCCCGTACCCCTACAACCTCCTGTTCTCCAGTGGCCTCCAGCATGACCACCGGGCTGGGAGCAGGCATCCGGGCTGCTGGAGCGCTCGCTGCTCAGTGGCTCGGCCCTGTGCCGGGAGCGGGGATCCGAGGTGGGAGAAGGCCTCTTCGCCCGGCGCCTGGGCACAGCTGCCTTGCACTGAGCCCGCGCTCCCCGAGCACCCGGCCGCAGGTCCGCGACGCCTTCCGTAGCTGAGCAGCCGACAACTATCTCCTACTGCAAGGTAAGCTGGGGGTGGTGGTTTGGGGTGAAGGGAGGATTGGGGACATGAGCACGGTCCCTGTTTCACATCCTGCGCCGCTCCTATCCCAAAGCGAGGGGTTGGGAATGGATGTTTTGGGGGTGAGAATTCCCCTCCCCGGGTGAGGGGAAGGCTGGGGACATCGGGAGGGTGTCTATTATCCAGCCTTGCGCGGGTTTCCGGAGCCGACCAGCCTGCAGCTCTCGTACTACATGGTAAAGGGAAGGAGGCGGATGGGATGGGGTCGGGGTTGGAGGATAGCCGTCCTGGAAGTGAGTGGACATGGGGAGAGTCACTATTGTGCAGCCCAGTGACTGAGTGGCCGACAGCTACTGCAAAAGGGTCGGATTAGGAAAGGGGTGTTGTAGGGAGGTTTGGGGTCACGGGCGGCGCCGCTTTCTGCAGCCGAACAGCCATCGCCACAAGATTGGATGGGAGGGGGTGTTTTAGGAGCGAAGGGATGCCCCCTCCCCCTGCTGCTGTGGGAAGTAGGATCTTTATCGCACAGCCCTCCGTAGTCGAATAGCACCCCGGCGACAAGGTGAGAAGACAGGAGGGGCTCCCGGGGATGAGGGAAGGACACAACCACTGTCAGTATAAGGTTAGGGGGTGATATTACCCCTTCCTGGGGCTGAGGGGAGCTCCTGATGCCCTGCGCCAAGCGAACAGCCAAGATGGAGCCGCAGCTCTCCGACCTCAAGGGGACCCTGTCTCAGAGGCTGGAGCATTTCTAGCCGGAGCTCGGAGGGAAAGGGTCATCGCACCCAAAACGCGACCTCGGGACTTTTTCTTCACAGATGCTGAGCATTTCCAGCAACTTGTGTTTGCATTTCCACCCGGAGGTGGGTTTGTGGAGAGACACCATGGGACGGGAATGGGTGTGGGGTTTGATGGGGCAGTCACAGAGACTGTCGAGAGAGAGAGAGGCAACCCCTGCGTCAGGGTTTGGAAAATCTCCGGCATTTCTTCATTTCTCTCTCAGCCGAAGGCGCTGCGTGCTTTGGTTTCCTTTCCTCTTGTACTCTCTCCCCGTGTGAATAAAGCCAGAGTGAGTTTGTGGGCGGAGAGAGAGAAAGAAGGGACAGAAAGATGGAAATAAGGGAACATGACAAGGGAGTGAAATTAGAGCCAGCAGAGGTGAGAGAGGGGGAGAGAATCAGAGGGAGGGAGGAAGAGCAAGAAAACACAAACAAAGGAGAATGGGGGGTAACAAGGTGTTGATGTGGATGAACACAGCAGGACAAGCAGCATCAGAGACGCAGGGAAGCTGATGTCAGAGATGATGGGAACTGCAGATGCTGGAGAATCCAAGATAATAAAATGTGAGGCTGGATGAACACAGCAGACCAAGCAGCATCTCAGGAGCACAAAAGCTGACGTTTCGGGCCTAGACCTTTCATCAGAGAGCGGGTGAGGGTTCTGGAATAAATAGGGAGAGAGGGGGAGGCGGACCGAAGATGGAGAGAAAAGAAGATAGGTGGAGAGAGTATAGGTTGGGAGGTAGGGAGGGGATAGGTCAGTCCAGGGAAGACGGACAGGTCAAGGAGGTGGGATGAGGTTAGTAGGTAGATGGGGGTGCGGCTTGGGGTGGGAGGAAGGGATGGGTGAGAGGAAGAACAGGTTAGGGAGGCAGAGACAGGTTGGACTGGTTTTGGGATGCAGTGGGTGGAGGGGAAGAGCTGGGCTGGTTGTGTGGTGCAGTGGGGGGAGGGGAAGAATTGGGCTGGTTTAGGGATGCGGTGGCGGAAGGGGAGATTTTGAAACTGGTGAAGTCCACATTGATACCATTAGGCTGCAGGGTTCCCAGGCGGAATATGAGTTGCTGTTCCTGCAACCTTCGGGTGGCTGGTATCATTGTGGCACTGCAGGAGGCCCATGATGGACATGTCATCTAAAGAATGAGAGGGGGAGTGGAAATGGTTTGCGACTGGGAGGTGCAGTTGTTTGTTGCGAACTGAGCGGAGGTGTTCTGCAAAGTGGTCCCCAAGCCTCCGCTTGGTTTCCCCAATGTAGAGGAAGCCACACCGGGTACAGTGGATGCAGTATACCACATTGGCAGATGTGCAGGTGAACCTCTGCTTAATGTGGAATGTCATCTTGGGGCCTGGGATAGGGGTGAGGGAGGTGGTGTGGGGGCAAGTGTAGCATTTCCTGCGGTTGCAGGGGAAGGTGCCATGTGTGGTGGGGTTGGAGGGCAGTGTGGAGCGAACAAGGGAGTCATGGAGAGAGTGGTCTCTCTTGAAGGCAGACAGGGGTGGGGATGGAAAAATGTCTTGGGTGGCGGGGTCGGATTGTAGATGGCGGAAGTGTTGGAGGATGATGCGTTGTATCCGGAGGTTGGTGGGGTGGTGTGTGAGAACGAGGGTTATCCTCTTTGGGCGGTTGTGGCGGGGGCGGGGTGTGAGGGATGTGTTGCGGGAAATACGGGAGACGCGGTCACGGGCGTTCTCGATCACTGTGGGGGGAAAGTTGCGGTCCTTGAAGAACTTGGACATCTGGGATGTGCGGGAGTGGAATGTCTTATTGTGGGAGCAGATGCGGCGGAGGCGGAGGAATTGGGAATATGGGATGGAATTTTTGCAGGAGGGTGGGTGGGAGGAGGTGTATTATAGGTAGCTGTGGGAGTCGGTGGGCTTGAAATGGACATCAGTTACAAGCTGGTTGCCTGAGATGGAGACTGAGAGGTCCAGGAAGGTGAGGGATGTGCTGGAGATGGCCCAGGTGAACTGAAGGTTGGGGTGGAAGGTGTTGGTGAAGTGGATGAACTGTTTGAGCTCCTCTGGGGAGCAAGAGGCGGCGCCGATACAGTCATCAGTGTACCGGAGGAAGAGGTGGGGTTTGGGTCCTGTGTCGGTGCGGAAGAGGGGCTGTTCCACGTAACCTACAAAGAGGCAGGCATAGCTGGGGCTCATGCGGCTGCCCATGGCCACCCCCTTAGTCTGTAGGAAGTGGGAGGAGTCAAAAGAGAAGTTGTTGAGGGTGAGGACGAGTTCGGCTAGGCCGATGAGGGTGTCGGTGGAGGGGGACTGGTCGGGCCTGCGGGACAGGAAGAAGCGGAGGACCTGGAGGCCATCTGCATGCAGAATGCAGGTGTATAGGGACTGGACGTCCATGGTGAAGATGAGGTGTTGGGGGCCAGGGAATTGGACATCCTGGAGGAGGTGGAGGGCGTGGGTGGTGTCACGGATGTAGGTAGGGAGTTCCTGGACCAAAGGGGAGAAAATGGAGTCCAGATAGGTGGAGATGAGTTTGGTGGGGCAGGAACAGGCTGAGACGATGGGTCGACCAGGGCAGGCAGGTTTGTGGATTTTGGGAAGGAGATAGAAACGGGCCATGCGGGGTTGGGGAACAATGAGGTTGGAGGCTGTGGGTGGGAGGTCCCCAGAGGTGATGAGGTCCCCAGAGGTGATGAGGTCATGAATGGTGTTGGAGATGATGGTTTGGTGCTCGGGTGTGGGGTCATGAGCGAGGGGGCAGTAGGACGTGGTGTCGGAGCGTTGGTGTCCGGCCTCGTCGATGTAGAGGTCAGTGCGCCATACTACCACTGCGCCACCGTTGTCTGCGGGTTTGATGGTGAGGTTGGGGTTGGAGCGGAGGGCTGCCCGTTCTTCAGGGGAGATGTTGGTGTGGGTGAGAGGGGTGAAGAGATTGAGGCGTTTCATGTCTTGACGGCAGTTGGAGATGAAGAGGTCGAGGGAGGTTAGGAGGCCTGGGGGTGGTGTCCAGGAGGAGGACTTGTGTTGGAAGAGGGTGAAGGGGTCAGTGGAGGGAGGGTTAGGCTCCCGGTTGAAGAAGTCGGCGTGGAGGCGAAGATGGCGGAAAAACTGCTCTATGTCCAATCGTGACTGGTATTGGTTGATTTGTGGTTGTACGGGGACAAAGGTGAGCCCCTTACTGAGGACTGACCATTCGTCCTCAGTCAGTGGGAGGTCTGGGGAGACGGTGAACATGCGGCAGGGCCGGGTGTGGCTGTCTCCTCTGGGGTTGCTGGCTGTGGAGGCTGTGGGCGGAGCGATGAGGTCGTCGGCCGTGGGCGGGGTTCCGTCAGCGTCGGCCGTGGGCGGGGTTCCGTCGGCCGTGGGCGGGGTTCCGTCGGCGGTTGGTGAATCGGGGGAGGCGGCAGCAGCTGAGGTGAGGGTGGTGTGTGAGGTGTTGTACCTGTGGATGTGGAGGTGGTGATTGCAGCAGCGGTTCCGGAAGTGGTGTCGCCGGCGGAGGCGGATGTGACGTCATCGGTGGTGTCTCCGGCCGTGTCTTCATGTTCAATGGCGGCGGGACAGGTACAGACTCGGGATTTGGGAGGCGCAGGAATCCTCTTGTGGGAGGCAGGGCCCGTGAGTTGGTTGTACTTAGGATTTTTGGTGTCCAGTAAAGCTGAGTGGAACTGGGTGTTCAGTCTGTGGATCCTGTGGCGGATAAAAAACAGCAGGGGTCCTGTGCAGGTCTGGGAGAGGGAGGCTCTGAGCTGGGGCAGGCTGGATTGCAGTGTGTGGAGGTGCCGGCGCATGGCTGCGAGTGTCTGTTTCAGGAGTCGCAGGGAGAAACGCTTCTGGAGGGTCTGAATATTCTGGGTGTAGAGGTGATGTCAGCCTGTCTGCTGTGTTCATTTCCCTTCCTCCTTACGCCCCCACCTCGTCCTGCTCCTTCCCCCTGCCTCGTCCCGCTCCCTTCTCGCCCCCTCGTCCCGCTCCCTTCTCGCCCCCTCGTCCCGCTCCCTTCTCGCCCCCCTCGTCCCGCTCCCTTCTCGCCCCCCTCGTCCCGCTCCCTTCTCGCCCCCCTCGTCCCGCTCCCTTCTCGCCCCCCTCGTCCCGCTCCCTTCTCGCCCCCCTCGTCCCGCTCCCTTCTCGCCCCCCTCGTCCCGCTCCCTTCTCGCCCCCCTCGTCCCGCTCCCTTCTCGCCCCCCTCGTCCCGCTCCCTTCTCGCCCCCCTCGTCCCGCGCCCTTCTCGCCTCCCTCGTCCCGCGCCCTTCTCCCCCCCTGTATTGATCTCATCTTTGACTCAATACAAAAAACCAAAAAAATGAAACCCAATGAGATGAATTTTGGATCAGTAATTATACATGGCATAATTGGACAAAAAATGCACTGTTGTTAAAATAATTAGCAATTCAACCAGAAAGGCCACTAATGTGAATCCTGGATCTGTGTATCATTTGAAATTACTTAATTGTATAGTTTTAGTATTTGACCACAAGATGGAGAATTCTGTTCAGGTGATGTTGTAGCCAGAAGATAGAAAGATGATAGAAATGTTTGGAGAGATATGGGCCAAGCACAGGCAGGTGGAACTAGTTGAGTTTGGGATTGTGATCAGCATAGACTGGTTGGACCAAAGGATCTTTTTTCATGCTGTATGACTCTATGAAACTCAAGCTTAATTGTTCGAAACCCACATTCAGACATATCTAACCTTTATCATAATCTTACAGAAAGATAGCGACTTTATCCCTCAGAATTGCAGACTCTTTAATTTTACATCCTCAAAGACATTTAGCAGGGATAGCATGGATTATAGAGTGAGTTGAGTAGATTGGTTCACTATTAATTCTTAACTGAATTTGATTTATTTTACATTTTTAGACAACATCAGGTGAAGATGTGCGTGATTTCAGCAAGGTGCTGAAAAATAAGTTCAGATCAAAGAAATACTTTGCCAAACATCCTCACTTGGGTTATTTACCAGGACAAACAGTTCTAGAAGGCGAGAACCTTGAGACGTAAGTTTATTGATGTGCGATTTACTAATGTATCAATGCCCATTTGGGAGTTGACAAATATTGCAGCATTATTCATTCTGCAGCTTTGCAGGAGAGTGAGGTTGTCCATTTGCGCATATGTCAGAAGTACACAATACAAAAACAAGGGGGGCTTAACTGATATCATTGGTCCTCTCGCCTTCAAAACAGTGTAGTTCCTCAGAGAGTACATTTGCTGCGGACTTGTTGATACTGTCACTAACGTGCAACCTTCCTTGATATCTTTCTCTGTCCTCCAGTTCTGTCTTTAAAAACTACAATCAATTACTCTCTCCTGAAAAGAAAAGAACCTTTGGCTGAACATAGAACAAAGAACAGTACAGGCCCTTCGGCCCACGATGTTATGCCGTCCTATTATCCCATTAAGATCAAACTACCCTGCATACCCTTCATTTTACTGTCCTTCATGTGCCTATCCAAGAGTCGCTTAAAAGTCTCTAAATGTATCTGACTCCATTACCACTGCCAGCAGCGCATTCCACACACCCGCCACTCTCTGTGTAAAGAACTTAGGTCTGACATCTCCCCTATTCCTTCCTCCAGTCACCTTAAAATTTCTCCCCCTCGTGATAGTCATTTCTGCTCTGGGAAAAAATCTCTGACTATCCACTCCAGCAATGCCTCTCATCATCTTGTATACCTCCATCAAGTCACCTCTCATTCTTCTTTGCTCCAATGAAAAAAGTCCTCGCCCCCTCAACCCTTCCTCATAAGACCTGCCGTCCATTCCATGCAGCATCCTGCTAAATCTCCTCTGCACCCTCTCTAAAGCTTCCACATCCTCCCTGCAATGAAGCGACCAGAACTGAAGGCAATATTCCAAGCGCTGCTCCATCCCCATGAACGAATGCTGGATTCCAAATCTCTTTCCTCTTGATGCTTTAAATTCATTGCTGTCTTTCGTGTAATTTCAGACTTGAATTCACCGGATCAACTTGCCCCTGCATTTCTGAGACGCTCACAGGGACCGGCCCCCGCAGCCCTCTCCCACTCACGGCGATTTGCCTCCGCAGCCCTCTCCCGCTGGCGGCGACCGGCCCCCTGCAGCCCTGTCCCGCTCAATGCGATTTGCCCCCTGCAGCCCTGTCCTGCTCACGGGGACGGGCCCCCTGCAGCCCTATCCCGCTCAGGGGGACCGGCCCCTGCAGTCCAGTCCTGCTCACGGGGACCTGCCCCCGCAGCACTGGCCCGCTCACGGCGATTTGCCCCCGCAGTCCTGACCCGCTCACGGCGATTTGCCCCCGCAGTCCTGACCCGCCCCCGCAGCCCTGTCCCCCTCACGGGGACGGGCCCCCGCGGCCCTGTCCCGCCCACGGGTCCCGGCCCCCCGCAGCCCTGTCCCACCCACGGGCCCCGGCCCCCCGGTCGGCATGGCGGAGTTGGACTGAAGGGTCTGTTTCACTGCTGTACAACTCTACGACTCTGCCTCTTTCTCTCTCTCTCCCATTTTCTCCAAACCCACCCCCTGCCCCACACACACAATCTCTGTCTCTCCATCTCTCTGTGTGTGCCTCACTGTATGTCTCTGTATCTCTCTCTCTGTCGTCTTGTCTCTGCCACTTCGCTGTGCACTTCTCTGTCTCTTTGGTCTGTGTGTGTGTGAGCCCCTCTGTCTCTTCTCTTGTCTCTGCCTCCCTCTGTGTGTGCTTCTGCCGTTCTCTCTCCCCTGTCTCTCCGTCTCTCCCTGTGACCTCTCTCTGCCCCCTCTCCCCCGCCCCCCTATCTTTCCCTGTGTCTCTCTTCCTCTCTGTCCGAGCCTCTCCACTCGCTCAGCAGGCAGCGTTCTGGGTTTCGTTCGAACAAAGTTTAAAAATCTCTGTTTAAACCCAACCCATCCACAATCAGACTGCATTTCTAATCCCCTCTCTCTCTCACACACACTCTGTCTCTTTCTCCCTCGCAGTCAATCCCCTTCCTCTCCTGTTCCTACTCACGCCTTTTTCCCCCTCTCCCTCGGCGACGAGTCCGCTGTCTGGATCCCTTTTCCCGGGAGGGGCTGAGGACCCAGGGTTTCGGCAGCGGGGATCATCGCACCACGCTCCTGGACCCCTACAACCCCCTGTTCTCCAGCGGCCTCCAGCATGACCACCGGGCTAGGAGCAGGCATCCGGGCTGCTGGAGCGCTCACTGCTCATTGGCTCGGCCCTGCGCTGCCTTTGCCAGGAGCGGGGATCCAAGGTGGGAGAAGGCCTCTTTGCCCGGCTCCTGGGCACAGCTACCTGCCTGAACAGCTGCCTGGCACCGAGCCTGTGCTCCCCGAGTACCTGGCCACGGTACGCGACGCCTTCCGTGGCTGAGCAGCTGACAACGATCTCCGACTGCAAGGTCACAGCAGGGTTTGGGGTGAAGGGAGGACTGGGGACATGAGCACGGTCCCTGTTTCACACCCTGCGCCGCTCCTATCACAAAGCGAGGGGTTGGGAATGTATGTTTTGGGGGTGAGAATACCCCTCCCCGGGTGAGGCAAAGGCTGGGGACATTGGGAGGGTGTCTATTATACAGCCCTGCGCGGGTTTCCGTAGCAGAACTGCCTACAGCTCTCCGACTACAAGGTAAAGGGAAGGAGCGGGATGGGATGGGGTAGGCGTTGGAGGATAGCCGTCCTGGAAGCGAGGGGACATGGGGAGAGTCACTATCGTACAGCCCTGTGACTGAGTGGCCTACAGCTACTGCAAAAGGGTCGTGGTGGGGGTTGGGTTCGGAGAGGGGTGTTGTCGGGAGGTTTGGGGTCACGGGCAGCGCTGCTTTCTGCAGCCGAACAGCCACTGCCACAAGATGAGATGGGAGGAGGTTTAGGAGTGAAGGGATGCCCCCTTCCCCCGCGGCTGTGGGAAGTGGGCTCTTTATCGCACCGCCCTCCGTAGCCGAATAGCACTCCGATGACCAGGTGAGAAGGCAAGAGGGGCTCCCGGGGATGAGGGAAGAACACAACCACTGTCAGTATAAGGTTAGGGGGTGAACATACCCCTTCCTGGGGCTGAGGGGAGCTCTTGATGCCAAGCGAACAGCCGAGATGGAGCCGCAGCTCTCCGACTGCAAGGGGACCCTTTCCCAGAGGCTGGAGCATTTCTAGCCGGAGCTCGGAGAGAAAGGGTCATCGCACCCAAAATGCTACCTCGGTACTTTTTCTTCACAGATGCTGAGCATTTCCAGCAACTTGTGTTTGCATTTCTACCCGGAGGTGGGTTTGTGGAGAGTCACCATGGGACGCGAATGGGTGTGGGGTTGGGTGAGGCAGTGACAGAGACTGTCGAGAGAGAGAGAGAGAGAGAGAGAGAGAGAGAGAGAGAGAGAGGCAACTCCTGTGTCACGGTTTGGAAAATCTCTGGCAGTTCTTAATTTCTCTCTCAGCCGAAGGCGCTGTGTGCTTTGGTTTCCTTTCCTCTTGTACTTTCTCCCCCTGTGAATAAAGCCAGAGTGAGAGAGAGTGAATTTGTGGTGGGAGAGACAAAAGGGACAGAAAGATGGAAATAAAGGAGCATGACAAGGGAGTGAAATTAGGGCCAGCAGAGGTGAGAGAGGGGGTGAGAATCAGAGGGAGGGAGGAAGAGCAAGAAAACACAAACAAAAGAGAATGGGAGGTAACGAGGTGTTCGTGAGCATGAACACAGCAGGACATGCAGCAACAGAGGCCAGGGAAGCTGATGTCAGGATGTCTGCTGTGTTCAACTCCTCCCCCCCCACTCCCCATTCCTCCTCCTCCTTCCCCACCGTCCTCCTTCTCCTTCCCCTTCCCCATCGTCCTCCTTCTCCTTCCCCTTCCCGACCGTCCTCCTTCTCCTTCCCCTTCCCCACCGTCCTACTCCTCCTTTCCCCCCCCCCACCGTCGTCCTCCTTCTTCCCCCCGCCACCGTCGTCCTCCTCCTTCCCCCCCCCACCGTCGTCCTCCTCCTTTCCCCCCCCCGACCGTCGTCATCCTCCTTTCCCCCCCACCACCGTCGTCCTCCTCCTTTCCCCCCCCCACCGTCATCCTCCTCCTTTCCCCCCCCCACCGTCGTCCTCCTCCTTTCCCCCCGCCACCGTCGTCCTCCTCCTTCCCCCCCCCACCGTCGTCCTCCTCCTTCCCCCCCCCCACCGTCGTCCTCCTCCTTCCCCCCCCCCCACCGTCGTCCTCCTCCTTTCCCCCCCCCCCCTCCGTCCTCCTCCTCCTCCTTCCCCCCCCGCCCGGCCGCCGCCCTCCTCTCTCCCCCCCCGTCCTCCTCCTCCTTCCCCACCCCCGTCCTCCTTCTCCTTCCCCCCCCCCCACCCCGTCCTCCTGCTCCTTCCCCACCCCCGTCCTCCTTCTCCTTCCCCCCCCCGACCCCGACCCCGTCCTCCTGCTCCTTGCCCCGTCCATTCATCCATTCCTTCCTCCCGTCAGGCCTCACTCTCTCCCTCCAGCCATCCATTCCTCCCTCCCTCCAGCCATCCATTCCTCCTTCCCTCCAGTCAGTCAAAACAACAAAGCAAATTACAGCACACGAACAGGCCCTTTTGCCCTCCAAGCCTGCGCCGATCAAGATCCTCTGTCTAACCTCTCACCTGTTTGCTCACGGTCTGTGTCCATTTGCTCCCTGCCCGTCCGTGTACCTGTCCAAATATATCTTAAAAGATGCTAATGTGTCTGCGTCGCCCACCTCCACTGGCAATGCATTCCAGGTGCCCACCAACCTCTCTGTAAAGAACTTTCCATGCATATCTCCCCTAAATTTTCCTCCTCTCACTTTAAACTCATGACCCCTAGTAATTGAGTCCTCCGCTCTGGGTGGCAAAAGCTTTTTGCTGTTCACCCTGTCTATACCCTCATGATTTTGTCGACCTCAATCAGGTCCCCCCCCAATCTCCATCTTTCTCATGAAAATAATCCTAATCTACTCAACCTCTCTTTGTAGCTAGCACCCTCCTTACCAGGCAACATCCTGGTGAACCTCCTCTGTACCCTGTCCAAAGCGTTGACGTCCTTTTGGTAATGGACACAGTACTGTAAATGTGGCCGAACCAAAGTCCGATACAACTGCAACATGACCTGCCAACTCTTGTTCTCAATACCCCGTCCAATGCCATATGCCGCCTTGACCACCCTATTGACCTGTATTGTCACCTTCAGGGAACAATGGACCTGAACGCCCAGATCTCTCTGTTCATCAATTTTCCCCATTTACTGTCTAGTTTGTCCTTGAATGTGATCTTCCAAAATGCATCACCTCGCGTTTGCCTGGATTGAACTCCATCTGCCATTTATCTTCCCAACTCTCCAGTCTATCTATGTTCTGCTGTAACCTCTGATCGTCCTCTTCACTATCGGCTTCTCCATTCCTCCCTTATAAGGTGATTAGTCAAGACTTAGGAGGCATAGAATGGGTTAGCAAAATGCAGGGGATGGGGACAATTGAATTGTGGAGCTGGTTTAAGGAACAGATATTGCGTGTCCTTGATAGGCACGTCCCTGTCAGGCAGGGAGGAAGCGATAAGCGAAGGGAACTGTGGTTAACTAAAAAAAACTTGTATCTCTAGTTAAGCAAAAGAGGGAGGCTGATGTGATGATGAGACCAGATGGTTCAGATGAGGTGATGGAGAGCTACAGATTAGCTGGGAAGGATTTAAAGAGAGAGTTAAGAAGAGCAAGGAGGGTACATGAGCAGACATTGGCAGGTAAATAAAGGAGAACCCGAAAGCTTTCGATAGGTATGTGAGGAATAAGAGGATGTCTGGGGTAGGCATAGGGCCAGTCCAAGACTGAAGTGGGAAGTTGTGTGTGGACGCTGTGGAGATTGGAGAGGTGCTAAATGAATATTTCTCATCTGTTTTCACTGAGGGACAGGAGAATATTGTAGAGGAGGTGACTGAGTTAGAGGCTACTAGAATTGAAAGGGTTAAGGTTAGTAAGGAGGAAGTGTCATCAATTCGACAAGGTGTGAAGGTAGATAAAACCCCTGGGCCTGATGGGATTTTTCCGAGGATTGCCTGGGAAGCGAGGGAGGAGGTGGTGGAGCCTTCGGCCTTGATCTTGGAGTCCTCATTGTCTACAGGTTTCGTACCAGAGGAGTGGAGGATTGCAAATGTTGTGCCCTTGTTCAAGAGGGGTAGTAGGAATGACCCAGGCAATTATAGACCTGTGAGCCTTGGGTGTGTTGTAGGAAAAATTTTGGAAAGGATTATAAGAGATAGGATTTATAATCATCTAGCAAGCAACAATGTGATTGGAGATAGTCAACATGGATACTCAAGGGCAGGTCGTGTCTCAGAAACTTCATTGAATTTTTTGAGAAGGTGACCAAACATGTGGATGAGGGTCGGGCAGTTGGCGTGGTGTACATGGACTTCAGTAAAGCCTTTGATAAGTTTCCCCGTGGTAGGCTATTGGAGAAAATACAGAGGCACGGGATTGAGGGAGATTTAGCCATTTGGATTAGAAACTGGCTTTCGGTAAGAAGGCAACGAGTGCTGGTTGATGGAGAATATTCAGCCTGGAGTCTGATTACTAGTGGTGTGTCTCAAGGATTTGTTGTGAGACCACTGCTGTTTGTCATTTGTGTAAATGACTTGGACGCAGGCAGTGGTGGATGGGTTAGTAAGTTTGCATATGACACTAAAGTCGGTGGAGTGGTGGACATTGTGGAAGAATGTTGCATGTTGTAGGGAGACTTGGATAAACTGCAGAATTGTCCCTAAAGTTGGCAAATGGAGATTAATACGGATAAATGTGAGGTGATTCACTTTGGGAGGACTAATAGGAAGGCAGAACACCGAGTCAAGGGAAAGATTCTTGACAGTGCAGGTGAGCAGAGGGATCTTGGTGTCCATGTGCATAGATTCCTGAAAATTGCTACCCAGGTAGATGGTGCTGCTCAGGAGTCTGATGGTGGGTTAGGTTGCAATGGTAGAAGGATTGAGTTCCGGAGACGTGATGTCATGCTGCAACTCTACAAACACTAGTGCGGCCTCGGAATCGTTGGAACAGGTGCAGAGGAGGTTTACCAGGATGTTGCCTGGTCTGGAGCGAAGATCTTGTGAAGAAAGGCTGAGGATCTTGGGTCTGTTCTCATTGGAGAGAAGGAGGCTAAGAGGGAATTTAATAGAGATAATATAAGATGATCAGTGGTTTAGATAGGGTGGACAGTGAGAGTCTTCTTCCGAGGATGATGACTTCAGCTTGTACAAGGGGGTGCAGCTACACATTGAGGGGTGATGGTTTTAAGACAGATGTCAGAGGCAGGTTCTTTACTAAGAGAGTGTTAAGGGCGTGGAATGCTCTGCCTGCCAATGTTGTTAACTCAGCCACATGAGGGGCATTTAAACAGCCCTTGGATAAGCATATGGTTGACGATGGGGTAGTGTAGGGGAATGGGCTTAGATTAGTTCACAGCTCGGCGCAACGTGGAGGGCCGAAGGGCCTGTTCTGCGCTGTGTTGTTATATGTTCTATTACAGTTCACAGATTACTCTACCACACATTTTAGTGTTAAGTGTGAAGAGGATAATGAACGTCTGCAGAAGGACACAAAGTGTAAGTGAATGGACAAGGGTCTAGCAGATGGAGTGCAATGATGGAAAATGTGAGGCTATCCATTTTGGTGGCAATTCGGGCAAAATGGAGTATTACTTAAATGTTGAAAAATTGTAGCATGCTGCTATGCAGAGGGAGCTGGGCAGCCTTGTGTATGAAGCACAAAACGTTTGCAGACGCAGCTGGTAATTGAGGCAACAAATGGAATAGTGTCCTTTATCGCTCGAGTGATGCAGTTTAAAAATCGGGAGGGGATGCTCCAGTTGTATAGGGTGCTGGTGAGGCTTGATGTAGAGTAGTTTGTACCGTTTTAGTCTCCTCACTGGAGAAAGGATGTACTGGCACTGGAGGGGGTGCAAAGGAGCTTCACAAGATTGATTCTAGAATTGAAAATGTTTCTGTATGGGGAGAGTTTGAGGAGACTACGATTGCACTCACTGAAACTTCGAAGAATGAGGGATGTTCTAATAGCAACTTTTAAAATTACGAAAGAAATACACAGGAAAGGAGCACTGAAGTTGGTTCCACTGATGGGTGAAAGTACAACTCCGGGGCACAGCCTCAAAATAAGGGTGAACAGATTGAAGACAGAGTTGAGGATGAGCTTCTTCATCCAAAGGGTTGTGAATCTGTGGAATTCTCTGCCCAGTGAAACAGTTGAGGTTCCCTGGTTGAATGTTTTAAAGGCCAAGACAGATAGATCTTTGAACAGGAAAGGAATTGAGGATTATGGTGAATGGGAGGGTAAGTGGAGCTGAGTCCGCAAAAAGATCAGTGATGACCTTATTGAATGGCGGAGCGAGCTGGAAGAGGCAGATGACCTACTCCTGCTTTATTTCTTATGTCCATATGTCCTTAGATTGCCATCCTTGTCATTCCTCCTTCCCTGGAATAGGCCAGATCTGAACGCTGATCACTAGGTCTTTAAATAACTCCCACGTATCAAATGTCGACATGTACAATAAAAGCTCCTCCCAATTAATACTGCTCTGCTCCTACCTGATACTCCTTCCCCCAATTTAGTAGCTTCCCACAAGGTCCTGATAATTCATAGCTATCTTAAAATGTAAGAAGAGGCGATCAACTCGTTTGAAGAAGCTCCTGGTTCAGTGTTTTTCCCCATGTGGGAGTCAGCTACAGGTTTTCTTGTTCCAAGATTGGGGAGGAAATGGCCGAGTGGTATTATTACTGGACTGTTAATTCAGAGACTTAGATCACATTCTGGGGACCTGTGTTCAAATCCCAGCACAGCAGGTGGTGGCATTTGAATTGAATATAAAAGAAAATCATGAATGTAGAATCTCATGATGACCATGAATCCATTGCCAAATGTCAGAAAAACCCACCTGGTTCACTGATGTCCTTTAGAAAAGGAAACTGCCATCCTTACATGGTCTGGCCTACATGTGACTGCAGACCCACAGCCATATGATTGACTCTGAACTGACCCCTGGGCAATTAGGGATGGACAACAAACACTGCGTAGCTAGTGATGTCCTCCTCCCGTTAACAAATAAATACAATTGGATTCTACGTCTTCCGATCGAAGATCGTTTCTTGTTCTCACAGTAATTTCATCGCTTACAGTCAGTTTCCCTCCTGCCTGTCTTTTTGGAATGTCACGTCGCCCTGCACATTTACCTCCAGTGTTGATCTCCTTGTAACCATGTCTTTGTAATAGCTCTCAAATCATGCCCGCCAACCTGTATGTGTGCTATTAATTTGTTGATTTTGTTCTGAATACAATGAGCATGTAAGCAAAGAGCCATTAATTTAGCTCTATAACTTTATTTACAGCTGTTTTCTGTTTGTACATGCTGTCTTTTCCAATCCCACACTGAGTATTGTTATCTCAATAGTTCTTGAATGTCAGATCGTGTGTATTCCTGGGCGACTCTGCTCGTGTGGTCTATGGAGTTGTGGAGGTCACAGTTCTAGGACAGCCATTTCATAGGCCTATGCTGCAGGTTCTAAGAAAAGTCAATCTCTTGCTCTGAGCTCTGCAAACCAGGGCAATGTCAAAAAGGAAACAAGGTCAAAAGAATTTCAACAAGAATCTCAAAATTAACTGCTGAATTCATATAAGCATTCCGGGGATCGCCCAACTTAGTGGCCCCAACATCCCACTTTCTATTCTTCACAAACAATCCAAAGGCTGAACTATCCGTATCCCTCTTAACGGTTATGTTTTTTGAGCTAATTTCTTGTTTCTAACTTGTGTGTATTTGTGGTGCCTTATGACTTCTTGCATTTAGCAATTGATAAACTCACTCTCTCACTAATTTAGTAAAACCTGGTTTTATAGAATCCCTGGTGTGGAAACAGGCCATTCAGTTCAACAAGTCCGCAGCAACCTTGCAAAGAGCATCCCACCCAGACCCATCCCCATCCCCATTCCCTACTCTATCCCTGTCAGCCTGCATTTCCCATGGTTAATATTCCTAACCTACACGTATGTGGGCACTGTGGGTAATTCAGCATTCCCAATCCACCTAACCTGCACATCTCTGGACTGGTCAAAACAATGATTCAATATGAATTAGTTATAATGCAGCTGTTAACAGCAATCCTCCGTCCCTGTGTTGGAGCGAGATTTAACATTCAAGATCCAAAATGATACACTTGAACAAGGTAGTTCAAAACAGCCAGCTCTCTGATTGAGGTTGTTGACTTGCTCGCTGAGCTGGCTTGTTTTCATTGAGACGTTTCGTCACCATGATGTGTGACATCATCAGTAAAGCCTCCAGCGAAACAATGTTACTCTACTCTGTCTGGAATTTATACTGTCCGGTCTGTTACCATGAGTACTGTCATTTCGGGTTTTGATCTGTATGGTTTTGTATGTGGGGGTCCAATTGTATCTGTTTGTTGGCTGCATTATGGGTGGAGGATCACGCCTCTCATACGAAACTGGGACAAGGTAACCATAGTAGCCCAAGCCAAGCAGAGACCCGCAGAGGGATTCTCGAGGCATGGTTCTCCACCCATTCTCCAATCTCACATTCTTGGTCTCTTCAGTTTGAATATGATCACTCAACCATAGCCTTTATGACAAACAACGTAGTTTTAGTTCCCATAATCTTCAAACAGGACTGTCCAGACAGATCCACTTGTTCTCATGATTTCGTCTTCTGTTGGAGGGATTCTGAAATGTCTGCATTCTTCCTCAACTGAGCATTCCTTGCGTTCATGGTTGACAGAGCTCTCAGCTGTGTCCAACCCATCTCCTACACTTTGGCCTCACCCCTGATGATGTGCACTGGTCCTCAAAGCCCAACCCATCAATATCCACATCTAGAAGAACATCAGCCACGATTTCCAACAAGATTCCACCACCAGGCAAATATTCCCCTCCCCTCTCTTGTCAGCCGTCCGCAGAGACCATTCCGTCAGGACACCTCAGTCCACTCTTTATCCATTCGCAACACCTCCCCATTACCCGACAGCACTTTCCATGCCACCACAGAAGGCATAATATCTGTCCATTTACTTCCTCCTGCTTCACTATCCAAGGCTTCCAGGAGAAGCAGCGATTTACCCACACTTCACTCAATCTAGTCTACTGTATTCACTGCTCACAATATGGTCTCCCTCTGTATCGGGGAGACGAAACACAGACTGACCAACCACTTGGCAGAACACCTATATTCTGTCCATAAAAATGGCCCCAGGTTTCCAATTGCCTGTCACTTGAGCACTCCATCATGATCCCTGGCCAAAATCTCTGTCTCAGGCTTGCTGCAGTGCTCCAGTGAGTGCAAGCTAGAAGAAAAAAATCTCATGTTTGCGTTGCAGAACACCTCCGCTCGGTTTGCAATAAAGAACAGCACCTCCCAGTCGCGAACCATTTTAACTCCCCCTCCCATTCCTCAGACGACCTGTCCATCGTGGGCCTCCTGCAGTGCCACAATGGTGCCACCCAAAGAGTGCAGGAACAGCAACTCATATTCCGCTTGGGAACCCTGCAGCCCAATGGTATCGATGTGAAGTTCCCAAGCTTCAAAATCTCCCCTCCCCGACTGCATCCCAAAACGAGCCCAACTCATCCCCTCCCCCCACTGCATCCCAAAACCAGCCCAGCTTGTCCCGCCTCCCTAACCTGTTCTTCCTCTCACCTATCTCCTCCTCCCACGTCAAGCCGCACTTCCATTTCCTCCTGACTAACCTCATCCCGTTTGCTTGACCTGTCCGTCCTCCCTGGACTGACCTATCCTCTCCCGACCTTCCCACCGATACTCTCCTCTCCACCTATCTTCTTTTGTCTCCATCTTCGGTCCGCTTCCCCGTCTCTCTCCCTATTTATTTCGGAGCCCTCTCCCCAACACCCTCTCTGATGAACGGTCTAGGCCCGAAACGTCAGCTTTTGTGCTCCTGAGATGCTGCTTGGCCTGCTGTGTTCATCCAGCTTCACACTTTGTTATCTTGGATTCTCCAGCATCTGCAGTTCCCATTATCTCTGGATAAAGGAGAAGATAGGTGGAGAGGAGACAGACAGGTTAAAGAGGCGGTGGATGGAGCCAGTCAAGATGAGTGTACGTGGGGAGTTAGGGAGGGGATCGGTCAGTCCAGGGAGGACAAACAGACTAAGGGGGTGGGATGAGGCTGGTAGGTAGGAGATGGGGGTAGGGCTTGAGGTGGGAGAGTGGATAGGTGGGAGGAAGTACAGGTTAGGGAGGTGAGGATGAGCTGGGCTGGTTTTGGGATGTAGGTGGGGAGGGGAAATTTTGAAGCTTGTGAAATCCACACTGATACCATTAGGCTGCAGGGTTCCCAAGCAAAATAAGTGGTACTGTTCCTGCAAACTTTGGGTGCCATCGTTGTGGCACTGCAGGAGGCCCAGGATGGACAGTCCATCTGAGGATTGGGAGGGGTAGTTAAAATGGTTGGCAACTGGGAGGTGCAGTTGTTTAGTGTGAACCAAGCCTCCGCTTGGTTTCCCTGACGTAGAGGAGGACCACACAGATAGTGGGAACTGCCGATGCTGGGGAGTCTGAGATAACAAAGTGTAGAGCTGGATGAATCAAGGGCTATGGGGAGAGTACAGGGAAGTGGAGTTGAAATGCCCATCAGCCATGATTCAGATGCCAGAGTCGACTTGATGGCCCAAATGGCCTTACTTCCACTCCTCTGTCTTATGGTCTTATGAACACAACAAGCCAAGCAGCATCATCCAGCTCTACACCTGTTATCTCAGATTCTTTTGTGTCCGATTCCTGACAAAAGATCTGGACCAAAAACGTTAGCTTTCCTACTCCTCTGATGCTGCTCAGCCTGCTGTGCTCATTCAGCTCGACACCTTGTTATCATAGAGACAGCACATGTTAGGTGTCTTTGCTACATCAAGTTTTCTGAGTGTCATAACCTATATGACAATGTGTATCAGCTCTGAACTTATTTGTATGTTGAAGCCATTCATGTAATTTGCATGTGAATAAATTTACATTTGGACTCTGGTGAAATACAAAGAAACCTCGACTTGTTTGAAAATTAAATCGACAATTAATTCAGTCATATAATTGGCATAAAAATATAAGAAATTAATCCTACTCAAAATCTTGGAGATGTGTTTGTTTGGCATTAGGGTATTGAAGGTGGAGATGTGGTCAATAAGTAGGAGCTTGACGTAGATGCCCTTGTTATCTGGACGTTCCAGAGATGTGTGTAAAGCCAAAGAGAGGACATCGACGATGGATCTGCTGCATCAGTAGGTGAATTGCAGTGGATCAAGGTAATGTGGGAGGGTGGAGTTGATGTGACCCATGACCAACCTCTCAAAGCACTTCATAGTGATGAAAATGGATGTAAGAGCCACTGGGCAGCAGTCATTTGAGGCTTCTGGAAAAATTTTCTGACGTTCAGTGCGGGGATCTTAAAGCTTTAGCATGAACATCAGAAAATTGGAGAAGCCTCAAGCATATGAGCACAGGTAGCTGAGGGTAGGGAGGGCGGGAATTACAGAAATCAAAGAGGGCAAGACACAGAGAGAGAGAGAGAGACGGAGATCATAGTGAAGAAATGATTAGCCTGGTAGGCAGTGGAAAATACATGATTTTCCATGGAACATGCAGACATCTTCGAAAAACAGGACATTGAGTTTTCAAAGTTTTGGAAATTAGTGTTATAGTTGATTTAGAGTGAATCAAATTGCTGTTCACACCATTGCCATCACCTTGCCCTTGTCAAGACAGACATGGATAAAGTTCTCAAAGCTGATAGAAAATTGAAAGCACTGGCATCCTGTGACGATGGTACGTTTCCTTCCTTTAAAAATAATGCTTGCAGCTTAATTGGCATAATAAAGAGCACAGGGGCTCTGCTTGACACTGCCGCCTCACGGCACCAGCAACTTGGGTTCAATTCCACCCTTTGACTATCTGTGTGGAGTTTGCACATTCTTCATGTGTCCGCATGGGTTTTCTCTGGGTGCTCCAGTTTCCTCCCACAGTCAAAAGACATGCAAGGTCGGTGGATTGGCCATGCTAAATTTCCCAAGGTGTTCAGTGATGTGTAGGTTAGGTGAGTTATAGGTGGATGGGTCTCGGTGGGATGCTTTGAGGGGCAGTGTGGTTGTGTTGGACTGACGGACCTGTTTCCACACTGTAAGGATTCTCTGATTCATGATTCTATGATTTTACTGAGCACAAAGGTACAATATTAGCCCGTCATATTTGTCTCACCTCTTGACACATTGACAAGAAAGCTTTAATTTCAGTTTCTGTGCATTTTCAATGTGTCTGCTGCCTCTAACAAGGCTTGACTGTATCTCCTTCTCTAATGCACATCTCCTGTCCCCTAACAAGTAGAGGTGTCACTTGCTTTTCATTCAGTACCATCAGTAAAACAATAGCCTCCATATTATAAGATAATAAAATGTGAGGCTGGATGAACACAGCAGGCCAAGCAGCATCTCAGGAGCACAAAAGCTGACGTTTCGGGCCTAGACCCTTCATGAAGGGTCTAGGCCCGAAACGTCAGCTTTTGTGCTCCTGAGATGCTGCTTGGCCTGCTGTGTTCATCCAGCCTCACATTTTATTATCTTGGAATTCTCCAGCATCTGCAGTTCCCATTATCTCTGATACTATTTTAGCCTCCATATTCTATCCAGTGGCTTCTATTAACACTCACACACTGTTCTTTTTTTCCTCCAGGTATTGACCACTCATCATTTCTTATTCCTCTCCTCATCTCATCTCTCTCACATACGCTCTCTCGATCTCTCCTCTCCCTATTCTCCCCCAACACTTCACTCAGGCACAAACAGAAGTTCACAGTCACACTATGTTGCACATGCATATCCTATCCCTCATGCACAAACATACTATCCACACACACTGACCAAGGACAGACACACGTGGACAGACACACACGGACAGACACACACACACAGAGTCACGTTCTCACTCATTCATACTCCATACTGTCATACAATCATGCATGGTCTTGCACACATTCCGTGGCACACTTGCATGCCCTGTTCGCAGGATCTTTTGCTAATGTTCATACTCTCAACTACACACAGACACACACACACAAAACTCTCCCTCACACACTTGGGCTTACAAATTCACTTGCTCTCAAGCTCACTCGCTCTCACAGACACTCTCACTGCCTCATGCATGCTGTTACACTCGCTTTTGTGCTGACTCTCGTTTACACACTCTTGAGCACAGTCACTGGCGCACACATTCTGTCCTGCGCACGCTCACACTTTCGTGCACTGTCTTTGCACTCTTGAACACAATCATATGTTCACCTCTCTCTTGCACACAGTCAATTTGATTAGAGTATTCATTATTACATGTGCCGAGGTACAGTGAAAAGTTCTGTGATGCATGCAGTATAGACAGATCATACCATACAAGGTGCATTAGTGAAATGGAACATAATGACAGCAACAGAGAAGATGCACAGAGAGCAAGATCAAAATTAGATTTAAAATTTTCAAGTGTTCTATTCAGATGTCCAATAACAGTGGTGAAGAAGCTTTTCTGGGATCTGTTCACACATGAATACAAACTTTTTGACACCTTCCCTTCAGAAAAGGGTAGAAGAGAGTGTAATTGGCGGGTGAGAAAGACCTTTGATGATGTCAGTTGCTTTCCCGAGGCAGCAGGAAGTATAGGTGGAATGAATGAGTGGAAGGCTGATTTGCATGATGCACTGTGCTGTGTTCATGACTCTGGAGTCTGTTGTTTTCTTAGGAAGAACAGTTGCCAAACCATGCTATGATATGCATCCAGATAGGATGCTTTCTCTGGTACATCAATGAAAGTTGCCCTTTATATTTGAATTGCCTTAGCCTCCTGGGAAGTAGAGACATTGGTGTGCTTTTTTGCCCATTGCGACGATCTGGGTGGACCAGATTTTTCACAGTCATTGATGTGACTCCATTATGGCGTGTTAACCAGATCAACAATGTCATTAAAAATATCCTGAAGGAGGAGGACTGTAAGACGCAGCTCGATGTACACTTTGGTAAGATGAGTGATGAGGTCTTGCATCAAGTGTTCCGAGAGCTAGGCAGTGGATTAAATAGCAGAACCTCTAAAGTTGCAATTTCTGGATTATTCCTGGTGCCACATGCTGAGAAGGCAAGAAAAAGGGGAAGAAAACAGATGAATGCTTGGCTCAAGTGTTTGTGTTTGGGGAGGGATTTAGACACATGGATCTGAAGGACAATTTGTGGGGATGGTATATCCTCTACAAGTTGGCTGGTCTGCAGCTGAAGCAGAAAGGAACCAAAATCCTTGCACAAGGGTTTGCTAATGTTGTGAGGAATTTAAGCTGTCGGCCTCCAAGCAGTGGGCAATTGAAGAGCAGGTAATTCACTGAGGGGTGAGAAAATAATAATATAAAGATTATATTAGGGGATTTCAACTGCACAACATTAATTGAGATAACATAAAAGTTTGACTTGGGAAATAATTCTTTAAATACATTTGAGAGATTATTTAACATCACCATGTAGACGAGCTTGTAAGGGACGGTGCAATGCTGGACCTACTTCTGGGACACAAAGGCAGTGTTCAAGGTGACAGTGGCTAAGTGCTTTAGTGATAGTGAGCATGACAACAGACTTTTCAACATGGGAGAGGAGATCTGTTTCAAAAAAAATGTTTTTGGTTTGGGGTAAGGCATATTTGACTGAAACAAGGCAGGATCTGGGTGTAATATTTTGGGAAGTTAGTTGAGGGCGAATCTACAGCAGAAAAGGAACTGGGAGAGTAAAGGCCAGCTATGTTCCGTTTTGGGTGAAATTTATGGTCAACAAGCCTGGAGAACCCTGGATCTTGAGGAATGTTCAGGACATGTTTATGACAAGTGCAAAGGGAGCAAATGAATGGATGACTAGTGACGTATAAAAATGAAGTGTGAAGAAACGGTGGTGGCCAAGATTGGAAAGAATATCAAGATATTCTGCAGGCATATCAAGCAGGAGAATAACCAGGGAAAGAGTAGGGCCAATTAGAAACCGGGGTGTACGAAGGGTGATGGGGCAATCTGTGTTCAGAACTGAAGAGCATCGATACAGTCGACAAGTACCTCCCATCTGTCCTCCCTTCAAGGAGGAGCATTGATGTCTATAAATTAGGAAGATGCAGTGTGAAATTGAAATTATTGGCTGGTTTAAAAGTGAACAAATCCCCACGCCCATATGAGTTGTTTCCAAGACTGCTGTGGGAGAAGAGAAAGAAAATCTCTTCAGAGATAGTAGGAACTGCAGATGCTGGATAATCTGAAGAAACAAGGTGTAGAGCTGGATGAGTGCAGCAGGCCAAGCAGCATTAGAGGAACAGGACGGCTGATGTTTGGAATCTGGACCCTTCTTCAGAAATGGGGCAGGGGAAGGGGATTCTGAAATAAATATGGAGAGAGGGGGAGGCGGATTGAAGATGGATAGCTGAGAAGATAATTCGAGAGGAGACAGACAGTTCGAAGCGACGAGGATGAAACCAGTGAAGATGAGTGCTGGTGGGGCGTGAGAACATAGAACGATACAGCGCAGAACAGGCCCTTCGGGCTTTGTTGTTGCACCGACCAGTGAACTAATATAAGCCCACCCCGCTACACCAGCCCATCAGCACTCATCTGCTTACCCAAGGACTGTTTAAATGCCCCGAATGTGGCTGAGTGAACCACATTGGCCGGCAGGGCGATCCACGCCCTTACCACTCTCTGAGTAAAGAACCTGCCTCTGACATCTGTCTCAAATCTATTATCCCTGAATGTGTAGCTGTGCCCCTTTGTACAAGCTGAAGTCATCATCCTCGGAAAAAGACTCCCACTGCCCACCCTATCTAATCCACTGATCATCTTGTATGTCTCTATTAAATCCCCTCTTAACCTTCTTCTCTCCAATGAGAACAGACCCAAGTCCCTCAGCCTTTCTTCGTAAGACCTTCACTCCAGACCAGGCAACATCCTGGTAAATCTCCTCTGAACCTTTTCCAATGCTTCCACATCCTTCCTGTAATGGGGCGACCTGAACTGCATGCAGTATTTCAAGTAAGGCCGCACTAGCTACATCTTTTAATATACTAGCACAGAGTACATCAGGTCCCAGATACCTATCGACCTTTAACCCCATTAGTTTCCCGAGCACCTTTTCTCTGGTGATATTTCTTGTCTGCTTTTTGCTCTTGGTTCACTAAATATTTTTGAGATGGTATTTGTGCCTTTTGCTGTGAAGACTGACATAAAGTATTTATTTGTCTCATTTGCCATTTCCTGATTCCCCATTATTATTTTTGCAGCCTCCATTCTTTAAGGGATCTGCGTTCACTTTGACCTCTTCCTTCCTTTTCATTTGTTTAAATAAGCTCTTATTGTCGGTTTCTTTTCTATTTCTCGGCTTTGAAATCTTTCCTTATTTCTGGTTTCCCACTAACCTTGGGCACTGACTGTTGAATTGGCAGAACATTGGAGAGAATGCTGAGGATATGGAAGTTTTGGTCTGGTGAATAGTACTCGACATGGTGCAGTTGCCCCCACTCCTGCTCAGGTGTCTCCCAGTTGAAATGCCAAATGGGACCCTGCCCATGCTCTTCACAGCTGCCCTGCAGCATTCAATGGCTGGAGGCAGGACATGGGGCGCCCTCTTGGATGGAAGTTCTACCTTGTCGAACTCCTGGCCACTTAGAGCCCAGAAGAGTCTGAAGTTGCTGATGGCTGGATGGCAGGTCCCGGACTAGAGATGCGGAGTGGTCGAGGGTTGTTCGGGGTTGTTGAAACGTTGGATGAGAGTTTAAGGGCGTGAAGTGCCTTGGATCAGGCCAAGGGGCCTGTGGATGAGGATCCCCTACCAACTCAGTTTTTCGAGGCTGGATTGTGCATGTAAAGCTGACTGCCTTCCTGATTGACATCTATCTCCTTACGCAATAGAGGGGATCCCTTAAATTGCCATCAATTAGTCTCAGGAGGTCAAAGGATAGGCAGGCTGCTTGACAGTTCCCCAGAACTTCCACACATGTACACACAGTGCCCTCCAGATTTTATGTGTTTCTTCCCACCTTCGTATCTGTGGGATGGGGCTTTATAATGTATCTCATGCAGTGCTAAAACAAAGAAGTTATCCTGAACCTTGGAATAGGACTGGAATGATGCACCCAAATCTGGTGACTAAACTTCAAGAGTAATAATTTTGGTAATATTGAGTAATAATGATGAAATTTACCCAACCTGTTTTAGGATTGTGACATTTTATCAACAAATTTAGCTAATGCTATTTTCATTGGAGTACAGGGGATTAATAAGTAGTTAATGGAGACATAAAGGATTATGATTGGTTGGGGTAAGATAAACGTGGAGAGGCTGTGTTCCCATGGCTGGTGGATGATGTGACAAGGAGAAGGGAATGCATTCATGTTTTGGGGAAAAGATGCAGGGCGATGTCGAGGGGAATTTTTTTAAAGCAGTGAACGTTCATGGGCCAGGATCTCCCTGCCTGTGAAAGGGTTAGAAGCCGAGAAAATCATCGATTTCACTCAGATGAATGCATATCTCTGGGAGCTTCATTCCTCATAATTGCCATTAGATTTTATTTATGGAGGTTCTGTTGTATTTGGAGTGGTTCGATTGGCATTCGATGTTTTGACCATGTTTGCCAGATTTTGTTGGCATCATGTGAACTAAAATTGAATTGATACTTGTTTAACTACTAATTGTTTTTGGTAGACGCTGTAGAACATACCATGTGTATGACAAAAGAGCAAAATTATAAGAGAAATCTAGTTCAAAACCGAGGTAACAGAGCGCCTTTTTAAAATGAACAAGAATGTGTGATTAACACACTTCATAGCTGCAACCTAGTGTGATTTAAATGAATGCTGATTACCAGCAGTGAAATAGGGGTTGTAAGATCCACTATTTGAAACGAGTAAAGAGCCAATTAGTTTGTACTTTGGATTTGGATGTAGTGAGAATGCACATCGGTTGAAAGAGATGGATGTTTTAGTTTAAATTGTACTGAGTCCTGCTTCATAAATATAAAAGAGGGCTTCATAACATACAAAGCTACTGTTCGTCCATCATTGTTCTGCAGAAATTACTGAACCAAACGACAGAATATGACCAGCATCATAAGACCATAAGACATAGGAGTGGAAGTGAGGCCATTCGGCCCATCAAGTCCACTCTGCCATTTAAATCATGGCTGATGGGCATTTCAACACCACTTCCCTGCACTCTCCCCCTAGCCCTTGATTCCTTTTGGGATCAAGAATTTGTCGATCTCTGCCTGGAAGGCATCCAACGTCCTGGCCTCCACTGCAATCTGCGGCAATGAATTCACAAGTCCACCACTCTCTGGCTGAAGACGTGTCGTCTCATTTCAGTTTGAAATTTACCCCCTCTAATTTTAAGGCTGTGCCCACGGGTCCTAGTCTCCCCGCCTAACGGAAACAACTTCCTAGTGTCCACCCCTTCTAAACCATACATGATCACTGACGGTTCCCTAGTTAGATTTGACATCGTGCATTTGAGAAGGAAATGGCCTGTTTCCTTCATTCCAGAGTACTTTTGTGAATCATTGTATTTATTTCTAGGCCAAATACAGGAATTAATTTTATTTGATAGCTCAATAAGTTAAAACTGTAATCGAAGTTAGTTTGCTTCCTCCTTTGCAGTGGATCTGTTGGAGTTGCACACAGCGCAACGCGTCTTTGATCAACACAAATTGACACAAACCGAGCAACTTCTGAATGTGACTGAAGTAATCAACTGTTTAACGTCCATTTATGATGTTTTGGAACAAAACCACAAGGACTTGGTCAATGTGCCACTCTGTGTCGACATGTGTCTGAACTGGCTGCTGAACGTATTTGATACGTATGTATGATTTACACTTTAATGTCGTATGTTTAGATTCTCCTAAGGTGCATTTAAACTGCATCCGACGTATTGGATTTTGACATGTACATGATCCGTTCAGTGAATATGAAGATTGTCGACTGATTAAAATCAATCCTGGTATTGTTGACATAAGGTTTCAGGATGTTCTAATTTCATTTCACTTAAACAGATAAAGTAGTTGAAAGTTTTAGCGATTTTTGTTTTAAATCGTAAAATTGAAACTGATATACTTTGGAATCCATTTGGTCAGATCTGTACAGGATCATGTAGACATCTCGACACTCTGATTGTAATGCTCTTCACGGTGACAAATGTTAGTGCTGGAGAAAGACGTGTATAAAGTACACAATATGAACATCATCCAGTTAATGTCAAGGAATAAACGGCCAGATGTAGAATAAATTTTTATGTGACCCTCAATCTCGTAGAGTCATACAGCATAGAAACACCGTGTCTATGCTTCCCAACAAAATACACGAAGCTGCACTAATCTCATTTATCTGCACTTGTTCCACAGCCTACTTGACCGAGCATTTTAAATGCTCATCCCAGATGCTTTTTAAATGTTGAGAATACCTGCCTCAACTACCCTCTCAGGCAGCATGCTCCATACGTCTACCACTTTTTAGATGAAAAAGCTTTTCCTCAGACTTCCTCCAAAGCATTTAATCCTCACCGTAAACTTGTGCCATCTGGTCTTAGACACATGTGCCATGGAGAAAGGATTCTCACAATGTATTCTGCCCGTGCCTGTCATAATTTTCTTTGCCTCAATCAGATCCCAACCCCAACCTCAGCCTCCTCTGCTCCAAGGAAAACAAACCCAGCATACCAGTCTATCTCATAACTGAGACTTTTTAACCTCGCCAGTATCTTGAAGAGCATCAACTGTGCCATTGTGGTATTTTCCAGACTAATTGTCGTTCAGCTTATAGAACAGAGAACATAGAACAGTACAGCACAGAACAGGCCCTTCAGCCCACAATGTTGTGCCGACCATTGATCCTCATGTATGCACCCTCAAATTTCTGTGACCATATACATGTCCAGCAGTCTCTTAAATGACCCCAATGACCTTGCTTCCACAACTGCTGCTGGCAATGCATTCCATGCTCTCACAACTCTCTGCGTAAAGAACCTGCCTCTGACATCCCCTCTATACTTTCCACCAACCAGCTTAAAACTATGACCCCTCGTCCTAGCCATTTCTGCCCTGGGAAATAGTCTCTGGCTATCAACTCTATCTATGCCTCTCATTATCTTGTATACCTCAATTAGGTCCCCTCTCCTCCTCCTTTTCTCCAATGAAAAGAGACCGAGCTCAGTCAACCTCTCTTCATAAGATAAGCCCTCCAGTCCAGGCAGCATCCTGGTAAACCTCCTCTGAACCCTCTCCAAAGCATCCACATCTTTCCTATAATAGGGCGCCCAGAACTGGACGCAGTATTCCAAGTGCGGTCTAACCAAAGTTTTATAGAGCTCCAACAAGATCTCACGACTCTTAAACTCAATCCCCCTGTTAATGAAAGCCAAAACACCATATGCTTTCTGAACAACCCTGTCCACTTGGGTGGCCATTTTAAGGGATCTATGTATCTGCACACCAAGATCCCTCTGTTCCTCCACGCTGCCAAGAATCCTATCCTTAATCCTGTACTCAGCTTTCAAATTCGACCTTCCAAAATGCATCACCTCGCATTTATCCAGGTTGAACTCCATCTGCCACCTCTCAGCCCATCTCTGCATCCTGTCAATGTCCCGCTGCAGCCTACAACAGCCCTCTACACTGTCAACGACACCTCCGACCTTTGTGTCGTCTGCAAACTTGCTGACCCATCCTTCAATTCCCTCGTCCAAGTCATTAATAAAAATTACAAACAGTAGAGGCCCAAGGACAGAGCCCTGTGGAACTCCACTCACCACTGACTTCCAGGCAGAATATTTTCCTTCTACTACCACTCGCTGTCTTCTGTTGGCCAGCCAATTCTGTATCCAAGCAGCTAAGTTCCCCTGTATCCCATTCCTCCTGACCTTCTGAATGAGCCTACCATGGGGAACCTTATCAAATGCCTTACTGAAGTCCATATACACCACATCCACAGCTCGACCCTCATCAACCTTTCTAGTCACATCCTCAAAAAACTCAATAAGGTTTGTAAGGCATGACCTACCCCTCACAAAGCCGTGTTGACTGTATTTGATCAAGCCATGCTCTTCCAGATGATCATAAATCTTATCCCTCAGAATCCTTTCTAACACCTTGCAGACGACAGACGTGAGACTTACCGGTCGATAATTGCCGGGGATTTCCCTATTTCCTTTCTTGAAGAGAGGAATTACATTTGCCTCTCTCCAGTCCTCAGGTACGACTCCAGTGGAGAGCGAGGATGCAAAGATCTTCGCAAGTGGCGAAGCAATTGCATTTCTCGCTTCCCAAAGCAGCCGAGGACAAATCTGATCCGGGCCTGGCGACTTGTCAACCTTAATGTTTGACAAAATTTTCAGCACATCAGCTTCGCCTATCTCTATCCATTCCAGCATGCACACCTGCTCTTCAAAGGTTTCATTCACTACAAAGTTGGTTTCTTTCGTAAAGACAGAAGCAAAAAACTCATTTAGGGCTTCCCCTACCTCCTCAGGTTCCACACACAAGTTCCCTATGCTATCCCTGATCGGCCCTACTCTTTCTTTGACCATTCTCTTATTTCTCACGTAAGTGTAAAATGCCTTTGTGTTTTCCCGGATTCCTTCTGCCAAGCCTTTCTCGTGCCCCCTCCTGGCTCTCCTCAGACCATTTTTGAGCTCCTTCCTTGCCTGCATGTAATCCTCTCTAGCTGAACTTGAACCTAGCTTCCTCCACCTTATGTAAGCTACCTTTTTCCTTTTCACTAGAAGCTCCACCGCTCTCGTCATCCAAGGTTCCTTTATCTTACCCCTTCTTGCCTGTCTCAGAGGGACATATTTACTCATCACTCCCAACAACTGTTCCTTAAACCATCTCCACATGTCGATAGTTCCCTTACCATGGAACAACTGCTCCCAGTCCATGCTTCCTAACTCATGTCTAATCGCATCATAGTTTCCTCTTCCCCAATTAAATATCCTCCCATTCTGTCTAATCCTCTCCTTCTCCATAGCTATGCAGAATGTGAGGCAGTTCTGGTCACTATCACCAAAATGCTCTCCCACCACAAGATCTGATACCTGCCCTGGCTCGTTTCCGAGCACCAAGTCTAGAATGGCCTCTCCCCTCGTCGGCCTGTCAACGTACTGCGTTAGGAAACCCTCCTGAACACACCTTACAAAAACAGCTCCATTCAAATCTTCTGCTCGAAGGAGGTTCCAATCAATATTAGGCAAGTTAAAGTCACCCATTACAACAACCCTACTGCGTGCACACTTCTCCAAAATCTGTCGACCTATGCTTTCTTCAATCTCCCTGCTGCTATTGGGGGGCCTGTAGTAAACCCCTAACGAGGTGACTACTCCCTTGCTGTTCCTAATTTCCACCCATACTGACTCAGTAGGCAGATCTTCCTCGACAATGGAAGCTTCTGTAGCTGTGATATATCTCTGATTAGTAGTGCTACACCCCCTCCTCTTTTTCCCCCCTCCCTATTCTTTTTAAATGTTCTAAACCCTGGAACATCCAGCAACCATTCCTGCCCATGAGAAACCCATGTCTCTGTTATGGCCACAACATCATAGCACCAGGTACTGATCCATGCTCTAAGTTCATCACTTTTATTCCTGATACTCCTTGCATTAAAGCAAACACACTTTAACCGATCCCTTGGTTCCTTCCCAGGAAAATCCTTCCCACTAGCTGGTCTACCTCTTGCTACTGCCTCACCTGCATCAACGCTCACCTCTGGTATACAGCTCAGGTTCCCACCCCCCTGCCATACTAGTTTAAACCCTCTCGAACTACTCGAGCAAACCTTCCACCCAGGACATTGGTCCCCTTCCAGTTCAGATGCAACCCGTCCTTCTTGTACAGGTCCCACCTTCCCCAGAAGGCATCCCAATTATCTACATATCTGAAGCCCTCCCTCCTACACCAGCTGCGTAGCCACGTGTTCAGCTGCGCCCGCTCCCTGTTCCTCACCTCGCTATCTCGTGGCACCGGTAGTAAACCAGAGAACACTACTCTGTTCGTCCTGCTCTGCAGCTTCCATCCTAACTCCCTGAAATCACTTTTTATATCCTCAAACCTATTTCTGGCTATATCGTTTGTGCCAATATGTAACACGATTTCTGGCTGTTCGCCCTCCCCTTTTAGAACTTTATACACCCGATCGGAGACGTCCCGGACCCTGGCACCAGGGAGGCAACATACCTTCCGGGAATCCCGATCTTGCCCACAAAATCTCCTGTCGATTCCCCTAACTATCGAGTCCCCTACCACGAGTACTTTTCTATTCTGCCCCCTTCCCTTCTTTGCCACAGTGTCAGGCTCAGTGCCAGAGAACTGACTACTATGGCTTTCCTCTGGTAGGTCATCCCCCCCAGCAGTATCCAAAACGGTATACTTATTGCTGACGGGAATGCCCACAGGGGATCTCTGCACTGTCTGTCTGTCCCCTTTCCTCCCCCTAACTGTAACCCATCTATCCTCGTCCTGAGCCTTAGGAGTGACCAACTCCCGATAACTCCTCTCAATTACCCCCCCTGCCTCCCGAATGATCCATAGTTCATCCAGCTCCAGCTCCATTTCCCTAACACGGTTTTCAAGGAGCTGTAGCTGGGTGCACTTCCCGCAGATGTAGCCAGCGGAGACGTGTGCCACATCTCCCAACTGCCACATTCTGCAGGAGGAGCAAGCAACTGCCCTAGCATCCATACCCCACTTATCTGAACACCTAGTCAGATTGTTTAGTAAACTCCATTTAGGAATAATGTTATGCACTTCACTTGGAAATGTATTAGGACTGTGACAGTATATTGGGGAATCCTTGCAAGCGGAGAGAATTTTATTTTCTTTCAGTCCAGGCTGGATACAATTCTAGGACTTGGCAATGGACGTCCAGAGTTAAACTTTCGGTGTCCTGCTATCCACCCCAATCACCTTGAATTTACCGTTAATATAAAATTGCGCTTTGTCTGCATGAGATGTGTTCCAATATTAAATCGTTATTGCGACTGTCAATTTTGACATTCTTCATTAGGTGCGTACCCTTCATATTGATAGCAGCTCAAGCTGCTTCAGGATGTCAAAACCAAAATGTTGCCTTTTCCAGGGAAATTGTAGATATTGAGCTGAAATTCTCGCTAGGGAGCACTGAACGACATGCACTATTTCTCAGTACCACCCTCATTAGTACTTATTCGCTTTTTCTACCTGCCAGACAGAAACTGGATGCTCCGAATTAACGACATGAAATTCTGATTGGGTGTGTGGTGCTTCCACATTGCTCAATGCTCCTCTGCACCTCCAACTTGGGCACTAGTCCGCAGCATCTGCAGCCACACCCATCAGGAGCACCCCATGTCCACAGTTTTGACATGTGACATGTTCCAGCCTCAGCACATCATGGCACATCACAGATCTGCTTTCAGTACTCTTCTGTACTTCATTGCTGCATTCTGGATTGCAGCAGCCCCCCTCATTGCAGTGCTACTGCCAGGGCACTTTTGGATGCAGGAACAGGCACCCATTCGTGTATTGGGCCACGTTACACATCAGGACACGTTGCTTGAGCTCTCAACTCTCATTGTGTCCCTGCATGAATGCTAACAGCTCCTCTGCCTTGTCTTCATTTGCCTTGTCTTCTTAAGGTTTGATTCTCCGCCACATCTAACAGACTCATAACGCTACTATGTTGATTAACTTTTTAGCATCGAGACCAAGCCAGACAGCTTGTCATGCTTGTCAGCAGTCATCAATCAAAAGAGTGGATGTGTTGCCGTTCAGCACCGTGATATGTTGATCTCACACCTGCAGTATGTGCCAGCTGCAGAAGCACAGAAGGCATTGCATTGTCTCCAACCACATGGTCATGCTTCAGGTTCCGAGGGGAATGGTCTCCAGTCAAGGGAGGCACTTTCAGGCAGCAGATCTAGGTAACTCCAGGGCATTGTATGATATCACTCGAGGGGCTTGGATGCAATCAGTTGGCTGCTCAGAATGACCATGGTCAGGACACTGTCGTCATAGGTTGTGAGAAGTCAAACATTAGACACCTCAGTATCTGTGTTGGCTCTTTCTGCCCTACTGTGGGCTGTTTTTCCTGGAATGAAACAAAGGGAGGAATTGAGTGAGATGAAATGAGCTGGTGCATTTGTTAGTGCTCATGTATGTTTGGGAAGGGAGGTGAGGTCTCCTGGGTGAGAGCAAGAGGCACAGAGAACATACAGGATTAATAGCCTTGGGGCCTCAAGTAGACGAGAGCAAGCGAAGACAGACATTGAATGCTTTGGTGAGAATGGTATTCCATGAGCTGTGCTGAAGGGTGGTGCAGAATTAGAGAGAGTGTGAATGTGAGGTAGCACAGACCAATGAGGATCCTCTTCCATTGGAGCAGAGGTCACTGATCCTGCAGCACTGCTGTATGGTTCTTTTGGTGGTTGAGACTGCATTGACACTGGACAGCCTCAGATGAGTCTGGCCGAATATTGTGTTGTGGCCTCCTGTGCTTGTTCTTGGGAAAGAGGACAGTCCTCCACTGCACCAGTCCATCCACCAGGACCTCCAGGTCCCTAACTGTAAATAAGGTGCTAATTTCCCCTTTCCTGCCCTGTCTGGGACAAATGCTATGAACTGTACAAGGCAGTTCTGGATTCTGGGTATTTTACTGGTTCACAATAGCCTTTAAACATGGCACTAGTGCCAGTAATACCGGGATGTTTCAGTGGTGGCAAACACGTGCAGTTACGATGAGTGTAGAACTAACTAGCGTCGGCTGAGGGAGGCACTATAGGAGCATTGTTGCTAGTTATTGAATATGTTTGCAACAACAGAGTGGGAAAATTTGTTACGTCTTTTGGAGAGATACTGTCCTTGCAGTGCAATAAAAATAACACTGAACTAACATTCCAGTGTTTTAGACCTTCAGATTTCAGAACAGATTTAGACCATTCAGCCCATTGAGTGGGATCTGTCATTCTCAACCTCCTGTGTCCTCACTAAGCAAGAACATATCTATCTATGCCTGAAATCAACTCTGACTTGGCCTCCACAGCTTTCTGCATCAATGAGTTTCACAGATTCACAACTTTCTGACTGAAGAAATTCCTCCTCACCTCCATCCTGAAAGGTGGTCCCTTTGACTCTGAGGCTGTGCCCTCAGGTCCTGGTCTCTCCTACTCGTGGAAACATCATCTCCATGTCCACTCTATCCAGGCCTGACTGACCTTCAGTGTGACCGCCTCCGTCCTTCTAAACTCCATCGAGTACAGACCCAGAGTTCTCAGCCACTCCTCACGTGACAGTGCCTTCATCCCCAGGATTATGTTTGAGAACCTCCTCTAGACCCTGACAAAGGCCAGCACATCCATCCTTAGATAGATGGCCAAAAACTGCTCTTAATATTCCAAATGCAAGATAACCAGAGCCTTACACAGCCTCAGCAATACATCTCTGCTCTTATATTTTTGCCGTCTTGAAATGAATGCTGATATTGCATTTGCCTTCCCAACTGCCAACTGAACCTGCATGTTAAAAGAATCCTGAACTGGGGCATCTTTGTGCTTCAGATTTCTGAAGCCTTTCCCCATTTAGAAAATAGTCTATGCCTGTACTTGCCCATCTCTACAGACTCTCTGTGACCTCCCCACTTCCTCAACACTACTTGCCTCTCCACCTATCGAAATGTCATCTGCAGACTTAGCAACAACGCCCTGTGGACAACAATACCATCAGTTCCTTTGTCGAGATTGCTAATGTATAACGTGAATGGCTGTAGTCTGATCTCTGATGAGTGTGGAACTCCTGTCGTTGCTGGCTGCCATCCTGCAAAAGACCCTTTTATTGCCACTCTCTGCATTCTGCCAGTTATCCGATCCTCTGTCCATGCCAGTACCTACTTCCAAACACCATAAGCTCATTTTTTATTTTGAAGACTCCTGTGTGTCACCTTGCCAAAAGCTTTCTGGAATTCCAAATAGATAAAGTTCAATGGCTCTCTTTGGTTTTGACTCACTGGTTACATTCCCAAAGAATCTAACAGAGACCTTCCCTTGACAAAGTTGTGTTTTCTCAGCCTAATTTACCATGTAATTCCACGTATTGCCATGTGCTTCCAAGCATTGTCTGGTCTCATCCTTAATAATAGACTCTGAAATCTGACCCAATGACCAGCGCCAGGCTAACAGGTCTGTAATTTCTCATCTTTTGCCTCCCTCCATTTTAAACAGGGGTGTTATATTTGCCATTTTGCACTCCTTTGGGACCCACCCTGACTCCAGTAATTCCTGAAAGATCACCAATGGTCTTCTCACTTATCTCCTTCAGAACTCTGGGGGACAGTCCATCTGGTCCATGTAATTTACCATCTTCTCGGAATTATAGAATTCCTACAGAGCGGAAAGAGGCCATTGGGTCTGCACCACCTCCGCAAAGAACATCCCACCAAGACCCAGCCCTGTACTGTTTCCCGGCAAGCTCACATTTGCCACGGCTGATCCACCTTGCCTGCACATCTTTGGACTGTGGATGGAAATCAGAGCACCTGGCGGAGACACGTGCAGACATGGAGAGAATGTACAAATTCCACACAGACCCTTCAGCTTCCCCTGTACCTTCTCCTTAGTGATGGCCACCACACTCACTTCTGCTTCAGACTCCCTTAAAGTTCTACTACTGGTGCCTTCCAACCTGAAGACTGATGCAAAATACTTGTTCAGTTCCTCTGCCATTTCTTTGTTTCCCAACACTACTTATTTGGCCCCTCTTGAAATTTTCTTTGCATTTTCAGGGGTGTTTACAATAACAATATCTACGTTATAGTGTTGACAAATGGATTGTTTAGATCATCACAGAAACAATAAGCAAAATTCGTCAGTATTCTCATTTAACAATTTTATATATATTAATATCACAGTCAATGCATTTCCATCAGGTAAGCGCGTAGCTGGAACTTTCTAACCCGGCAGTTTTCACTTTTTTCTGTTCTTAACAAGAATACCTATTTATTACAACAGCATAGATTCTAGCTACAGACAGATATTTACAAACATTGGACATATATCTGTATGAATTAAAACTGTAAACCCCCTGTCAACTCATCTTCCTGCAGACAAACATGGAGTGGAGATGGATAAACCATGGATATTATAGGTGGAAAAAAATGCGAACTAAGTCCTAACTAAGTGGTCCCGGTTCACAGGATTTGCCAAGATGATCTTGAGAATGAAAAACAAATGAATAAATATCGCAGAGTGACTTATTATCTATTAAAGCATGTGTTGATGATATGGCATTGCTGTGATCATAAAATAGAACATTGCCCAATTTCCTATCAGCATTACGATAGTTTTCATTTGTATTCTCCATGTCGGGAACATATTTATTTGGTACTTTACTGACTAAGCGACCCTCGCTCATCTACAGTGTTCGGTTGCAAACAGCCAATATTTTATTATTCTAATTGAGTAACCATGGTTTGGAATTTTGTCATAGGAAATGTATTTCACTTATGTTACTCTGCGTAATTGTAGCCAATCCTCCATTGGCAAAGAAACACAACTACAGAAGTTAATAAAAGAAAGAAGTGCATTTATGTAGCACATTTTATGGTCTCAGGCATAAAAAGTACTTTATAGGCAGCTAAACTACCTTTGAAATGTCGTCACTGATGTAGCATAAGACAATGTGTAGTGTTTAAAATAGTCAGAAGTAAAGAAATATGAAATGCAGTAATAATAAAAATAGTGAAAAAATATGAAATTATGAATGTGAAGAAATATAAAATCTCCAGTCCCTTGCGAGTGGAGACATAGAATCAGGAGATGCAGAGTCAGTATGGAGCCTACCAGGGAGGAGGCCATTCTGGATCTGGTGTTGTGCAACCAACCGGATTTGATCAGGGACCTCGAAGTAAAGGAGCCATGAGGAGGTAGTGACCATAATACAATAATTTTTGATCTGCAATTTGAGAGGGAGAAGGGAGAATTGGAAGTGTCAGTATTGTAGGAACTAGGGAGCTATGAGGGAGGAGCTGGCCAAAGTTCAATGGTTCAATACCCTCGCCGGGATGGCAGTGAAACAACAATGGCAGGTATTTCTGGATATAATGCAAAAGATGCAGGATCAGTTCATTCCAAGGAGGAAAAAAGATCCTAAGGGGAGGCAGGGATGGCCGTGGCTGACGAGAGAAGTTAAGGACTCTATAAAGATAAAAGAGAAGTAGTATAACCGAGCAAAGATTAGCGGGAAGCCGGAGGACTGGGAAGCTTTTAAAGAGCAACAGAAGACAACTGAAAATGCAATATGCAAAGAAAAAAATGAGGTATGAGGGAAAACTGGCCAAAAATATAAAGGAGGATAGTAAAAGTTTTTTTTAGGTGTGTGGAAAAAAAATGGTTAAGACTAAAATTGAGCCCTTGAAGACAGAAACGAGTGAATTTATTTAATGGAAACAAGGAAATGGCAGAAGAGTTGAAAAGGTACTTTGGATCTGTCTTCACGAGGCAAGACACAAGCAATCTCCCAGATGTAATCGTGGCTGAAAGACCTAGGGTAATGGATGAACTGAAGGATATTTATATTAGGCAAGAAATGGTGTTGGATAGACTGTTGGGTCTGAAGGCTGATACGTCCTGATGGTCTGCATCCCAGGGTACTTAAGGAGGTGGCTCTAGAAATTGTGAACACATTGGTAATCATTTTCCAATGTTCTCTAGATTCAGGATCAGTTCCTGCGGATTGGAGGGTGGCTAATGTTGTCCCACTTTTCAAGAAAGGAGGGAGAGAGAAAATGGAAATTATCGACCGGTTAGCCAGACGTCAGTGGTGGGAAAGAATTATAAAATTAAATTGCGACTCATTTGGACAGCAGCAACAGGATAGGTCAGAGTCAGCATGGATTTCCGAAGGGGAAATTGTGCTTGACTTATCTTCTGGAATTTTTTGGCAACGTAACTATGAAAATGGACGAGGGAAAACTCGTGGATGTAGTCTACCTGGACTTTCAGAAAGCCTTTGATAAAGTCCCACTTAGGAGATTAGTGAGCAAAATTCGGGCACATGGTATTGTGGGCAAAATACCGACTTTGGTTGTAAACTGGCTGTCTGACAGGAAGCAAAGACTAGTGATAAACGGGTCCCTTTCAGAATGGCAGGTGGTGACCAGTGGGGTACCACAAGGTTCGGTGCTGGGACAGCAGCTGTTTACAATATACATTAATGATATAGATGAAGGCATGAAAAGTAATGTTAGCAAATTTGCCAATGACACAAAGCTGGGTGGCAGTGTGAAATATGAGGAGGATGTTATGAGAATACAGGGTGACTTCGACAGGCTAGGTGAGTGGACGGATGCATGACAGATGCTGTTTAATGTGGATAAATGTGTGGTTATCCACTTTGGTGACAAGAACAAGAAGGCAGATTACTATCGAAATGGAGTCAAGTTAGGTCAAGGGGAAGTACAACGAGATGCAGGTGTTCTTGTACATCAGTCAATGAACGCAAGCATGCAGGTACAGCAGGCAGTGAAGAAAGCCAATGGCATGCTGGCCTTCAAGAGGAATTGAGTATAGGAGCAAAGAGGTCCATCTGCAGCTGTACCGGGACATGGCTTCGAAGGATGAGAAGGGGTCTGATTGAGACGTATAAGATTATGAAAGGATGAGACACTCTGGAGGCAGGAAGCATGTTTCTGCTGATGATTGAGTCCAGAACCAGAGGACACAGTATAAAAATAAGGGATAGGGCATTTAGAACAGAGTTGAGGGAAAACTTCTTCACCCAGAGAGTGGTGGATATATGGAATGCTCTGCCCCAGAAGGCAGTGGAGGGCAAGTCTCTGGACACTTTCAAGAAGAGATAGATACAGCTTTTAAAGATAGTGGAATCAAGGGTTATGGAGATAAGGCAGGGACAGGATACTGATTGTGGATGATCAGCCATGATTATAATGAATGGTGGTGCTGGCTCGAAGGGCTGAATGGCCTTATCCTGCCCCTGTTGTCTATTGTAAAAGTTAATTGTATAAGAATGATTAAGACGATCCCTTTATGTATGGTGTTGGCAGCTTGTTCAGATAGGGAAAACAACATGGCTGATCTTGATTCCGCTCCTATTTGTTACACAGAAGCCTCTTCGAGCAATAATTCTTGAATGTTGATGGGACGTTGAAACACAGGTAGATTATCGTGATCACTTGTTGAAAATGGATAGCAGCTAGTAGTTCTCTTTCCTCTCAACCACTGACCAGTAGGCAATGGTCAAACAGTGCATAACCCAGAGATCACAAGCTCCCCTGAGACATGATGTCAGTTGAGTCTCATGAATAACTACCTGCAGATGGACTATCTGTAGATTAAACATGGTATTAAATCTCACATATACTGCTCTCAACCATTTTAATCAAAGTGTTATCACTCGTTGCATCGAAACAGATCACACAAACTGAAATGGCATATGCACAAATACCAACTTACAAGTTCTATATCGTGGCATTTTGTTCAAAGTTGTATTTATTAAATGAAAGGGTGGAGTATAATCTTCACAAATCATATTAAGATGCTGTAGAAATCTATGGAAGTGAGAAATTTGTTTTTTGATTCAATACATGTCTGACAAATGACAATTCAAAGAGATCTTTGTTTCAGCTCGAGTGGGTCGCGGAGTCGTCCTCATTAGGGGCATTTAAGTGACTATTAGACAGGCATATGGATGGTAATATAAGATAGGGGTGGAGGTTTGATAGACCTGAGGTTTCGGGTAAAAGTTCGGCACAACATTGTGGGCTGAAGGGCCTGTACTGTTCGATGTTCTATGTATGTTATGCTGTATTCAAATAAGTAAAGTCAGTCATGACATTCTGCAACTTCCTTTTCCAGGGGTATGAGTGGAAGAATCAGAGTGCTTTCTTTGAAAATTGGCTTGACGTGACTCTTCAAGGATCATCTGGAGGAAAAATACAAGTGTCAGTACTAAATCTATCATTGCTGATACACATGTAAATTGTAGATTTAACTGTATGTAAACTTTGTTGAACAAACTCGCACACTCAATAAACTGACAAAAATTATACACCAGATGTTTACTGTATTCTCATAATCTCTGTGATGTCTGGTGAGGGTGCAAGTGAGAAGGCTCCCTGCCAGTAAGTTTTAGTTAAGGCAAAGTTGCTTCATTACTGAAGTTATTTATACTGTAAATGAAGGAGAACAGTGATGCATATATCCTGTGCATTATGTTCCTATTATTGAGTGTGTGTTTTTTTGTGCGTGTGCACCTATTGATCAACTGGAATTTTTGATTACTCAGCACATTCCTGGTACCACGGGTGCTGTTGAACAAAAGGTTTGCTGTATTAGTATATTTCTGTAATTAGTCATTACCACTATGAATGTTAAGTCATAACTTGGTCTGTGCAGAATCTGCACAGTGCATTCCTGCAAGATAAATGATGCTATTGTTTCTCAAAGACACTAACCTTAGCAGCTGTTTTTGTTCCCAATCATGTTTTCATCATTAGAATACTGGGAAAAATATTCAGAAGTGTGGTATGACTCAAGTGCTCACTTGCAGCAGTGGTAACACTTAGTGTGAGGTTATGTTTTTGCCCATTTGTTGTGCTGTTTGTCAACAATGTATCTCACAAACTAATGGGCATATTTCATTGAAAGCTGGTACGTATGGGTATGGTCCAAGGAAGAACTGATTAGTTTTTGACAGATCCAGATTTATTTCTCTATTTTTTTAAAGCATCAGTTAAAATCGGTCGGATAGGCAAATGATCATCTTTCTGGAATATTGTTGATTGATTTAGAATGTTGTGGATTGTGTCAGCCCTGACAGTAGAATTTGTCCAAACTATCAAAATATGAGCAGATTTTTGAGAGCAGATTATCAAATTGGCCTGAAGCTTTCTCAGTGAGATGGAAGCTTTTAATAAAAAGGATTTATTTTGTCGGCCTTGCTTTTACAAAGAATCAGTCAAGTGGAGAAATGCCTCCAAGAAAAGCTGTGTCATTATAGACTCATGGATGTTTGTTGCACAGGAGGAGGCCGTGTGGTCTGTAGTTCCTGCACTACTCAACAAAGATCTGTCCACATTGAACTCACATGGCATTGATTTCCTTTTTGACTGTTTGGCCCATAGCCTTGGAGCCTACGGCAACACAAGTGAACATCTAAATACTGCTTAAATATTCAGACACTTTCTGAATCAGTCACAGTTTCAGTCAGTGAGCTCAGGACTCCCACCACACTGGGGTAAATAGGTTCTCCTCAACTCCCCTCCCCTGTCTACGAATGGAAAAAGCAACTTCCAGTTATCCTTTCTATGCCCTTCAAAATCTTAAACACCTTTACCAGGTCCCCTTGTCTGCTCCACTCTTGGCATCGGTCAGTTGGGCAGGTCAGTGGCAAATTGATATAGCCTGAAGAAGGAATAAGATAAGAGAGTACTTCATGTGGCAAAGCCTGTCATGCCCGATGGAGGACAGCAACGGCCGTCAGCAGTGAAGTCCACTGGCAAGGATGGGCGGGCCTGAGCCCAGCACAGGGGAATACAAGCCGTCACTGTGGAGCCCTCGTTCATTGTGTCTGCAAACTCGTGGCTTCAGAAAGGACTGTAATGTTTGACTTTTTAAACTTTTGTTTTTATTTTTCTACTGTTATATTAAGAAGACTGTCGTGCTGAACTTGTTAACTTATTCATTTATTTTTCCTGACATAGAACATGGAATGGTACAGCACAGTACAGGCCCTTCGGCCCACGATGTTGTACCGAACTTTTACCCTCATCCTAAGGTCTATCTAACCTCCACTCCTACCTTATACTGTCATTCATGTGCTTGACTAATAGCCGATTAAATGCCCCTAATGAGGCTGACTCCACTCCCCTCTCCAGCATTGCATTCCACTCCCCTACGACTCTGAGTAAAGAAGGATGGATAAATTTTCTACATCTGCATCTAAAATTTCGTACCGAGGTACTTTGTACCTGAGATGGCACCGTCTGAGGTGACATTGTACTCTTGTACCCTGTATTGAATACATGCGATAATAAAACCTAAATCTAAATCTAATGCATAGCAGGACACTGGGAAGCTTAGAGGAGAAAAGGGATCCTGGGGTACTTGTTCATAAATTCCTGAAGGGGTCAGGTCAGGCTAGTAAGGGTTGTTACAAAGACATATAGGACATCTCCCTTTATCAGTCGTGGCATAGATTGTAAGAGTCGGGAGGTCACTTTGGAGCTGTTTAAAAGTTTGATTAGGCCACAGCTGGAGTCACGTGTGGAGTTTTGGTCACCACCCATTAGGAAGGATGTGATTGCACTGGAGGGAATGAAAAGGATGTTGCATGTGTTGGAGCATTTTAGCTGTGAAGAAAGGCTGGAAAAATTCAGATTATTTTCTGTGAAGCAGAGAACGTTTGGCGGGGTGAGTGGAGGTCCTGATAGAGGCATAGAAGATTATGAGAGGTATAGATAGGTTGAGTAGAAAGCATTGTTCCCCTTAGTTAAAGCATCAATAACAACAGGGCACAATTTTAAAGAGAAAGACGGGAAGTTTAGAGGAGCTTTGCGGAAAATCATTTTCATCTAGAGTGTGGTAAAGGTCTGGAATGCATTGCCTGGGAGGGAAATTGAAACAGGAAACCGTACAACCTTTGAAAAGTACTTGGATGAGCACTTGTAATGTCATAATATTTTTGAGAATGGTCTAGTGTGTAAAAATGGGACTAGTATATGTCGCAGTGTATTTTTAGAGGTACAGCCTTAGTGGGCTGTAGGACCTCTTCTGTACTCTATGATTCCATGAGAACCCCCAGCCCAGGCAGCATCTTGGTTTTTTCAGTAATCTCCAGGATCACACCCTTCATAGTGTGATCCCTTGCCTTGTTAGCCCTCCCGAGTTCGTTAGCTCACACTTTTCCTGGTTGAGTTCCAATTGCTGTGTCCCGCTGACCAGTCTGTTGATCTCCTCCTGAAGTTTATTCTTCCTGTCTGTCAACCAATTTGCCAATTTGCCTTTGATCCCATGGCTGTTATTTACATGACCATTCCACCGATATCCTCCTCACTGAATTAGTGATTTGCTAGCGACACGGTCATACAAATTGTGTTTAAGCCCAAATGAAGAATATACATGACAAACTTCAAGGGTCCTTGTGGCAAGCCCTGCACAACCCCACTGAAAGCAAACATCCTGTCAAATAGATATCCCTCTACCATCAATCACCCTGTGCTCTCTGCCTCAGCCAGTTTTGGCTCCAGTGTGCCTCTTTGCCTTTGATCCCGTTGACTGTTGCTTTCTTGATCAGTCTGCCAAGGGGGACTTTACTAAGTCAACATCAAATGCAGAAGTTCATCAATCTTCCAACATCTCCTCAAATTTGGATCAAATTTCTGAAATGTGACCTCATCTTAACAAATCCATACTGACTATCCCTAATTAATTCATGCAAGTACATTCTACCCCTAAGAATGCCTCTTTGTAGCTTCTCCAGTGCTGAGATTATTCTGACTGGTCTTTAATTTCCTGGTCTGTTTCTTTGTCCGTTTGATAATAGTGGGACAATGTTAATAGTCCTTCATGACATCACGTGTGATTGACAAGGGTTTGAAAATTGCTGCCAGGGGCCCAGATATCTCCTCCCTCACTTCCCTCGCTAACTGGTATACGTTTCAGTTCGGCCTGCAGATGTATCCACTTTTAAAGTTGCTAAACCAACTGCATCTCCCTATGTCTTAACCTCTGATGTTCCGAGGTCCTCTGCCCTGATATCTATACTTGCAGTGTCCTTCTCCGTTGTAAAGATTGATGCAAAATATTCATTGAGGACAGTGCCCATGTTTTCCAGGTCCACACAAAGATTACCTCCGTGAAATGAATGAGGAGATATCAGAGAGTTTTGAGATTTACAATCAAGAAAGAAATTGACAAAATGACTTCCTTGGAGAATCATACAACATACATTGTCCATTGGTGTAAACAAACAGAAGTTTTTGTTTCCACAGTTGTTTGCAAATAGCCAATCAAGATCATAAAATAATCTTTTAACATAATTTACAAAACAAGGCAATTGAGGAAGATGTATTGGATGTATTGAACTCTCAGCTACCTCCCTTAAGTTGAGGAATATCAATATTTTTCTTCTGGATAACTTTGGCAGATCTCTTCAAACAAGTCGCTGAACCCACAGATTTATGTGACCAACGAAGCCTGAATCTTTTGCTTTACGATGCAGTCCAGATCCCTTGGCAGCTGGGTGAGGTAGCTTCATTTGGAGGCTGCAACATTGAACCAAGTATCCGCAGTTGCTTCCAACATGTAAGTGTGCTCTGCACCAATTCATAAGGTCAAGCGGGTCCACTTGCCAGTATGATTTTTGTGCTCATTTTTGGTTTGAATTGGTTCCAGAGGCCAACATGTACCACCACTAATCCAAGGCTATCATGTTGATAAGTAGTCAATGTTTTTATTAGATTAATGACAAAAAACAATGCCAGAAACCCCAGTGATAGTGTATGAGATACCATATCACTGAGGATAGCGGACGTAAGCTTGACATAATTAATCATGCAGCTGATCTTTTATTTCCCTCCAGGGCCAGAACAAACCAGAGATTGATGTTGAACGCTTTGTCGAGTGGATGAGATTGGAGCCTCAGTCCATGGTGTGGCTGCCTGTTCGACACCGTGTGGCAGCTGCTGAAACTGCAAAACATCAGACTCAGTGTAACATCTGCAAAGAGTACCCAATCGTAGGTTTCAGGTGAGATGTGCAAACCAGCAGAAAGTTAGTGGGAATTAGTTTTTAAAGAAAGCTTTAACTTTAGATGTTCTATTGGAAACTCTGTCAATAAATGATAACTGAAATCGTCAAAAATCCCAACAAATTTATGGACCAGAGAAGTAATTAGGATAAATTAAGTATCAACTTCTTTACCTTAATTTTTGTGAGAGGTGAATGCTGCATGTTTATGGTATTTTGTTTACAGTTGCATTGATCACAGACACTGTGGCTCAGAAGGGATTGTAACTCGACTTGCGGTTGCTTCTGTAATTTGCAATTATTGGGAATTTACAGAAAGGCCTTTTTATTAGTCCTGTAATCAGTGTGTGTGCATCCTATGAAAGTGATTGCTGTGGTGTTGCTAAAGGATCGATAAAACTTCTTGTCCATAATTAGTAAATTAAAATGCATATTTGGACAGGATTTCTAAGGGGTAATTGAACCTTTTTGGTTAACTATTCTCCTACATTTCTAAGATTGGCCATCTTGGAGAAGGTGCGTGTTACTGCCATTGATCTGATCAAACAACTCTCTGTCTAAGAAGTGAGACCCCAACTGTGGATGAAACTATGACTGCCATAACTAAGTAAAGAGCAACAGCGACCCGGAGTCAATTGAATTCCATCTGAAGCTTGAGGAATGGTGGCCTAACTCTGAAGGCCAAGATCTGTTAGCTTTTCATGGACTATGAGGAACAGGGCAGGATCTCACAGAATCTTTAAGATGCCATATCTTATACAAAACTGAAGGAGAAATGTCAGATTGCTCAAAGAACCATGGGATCACCAGCCTTTCCATTGCTGGGAAGATTCTGGCAAGGTTACTTCTGAATAGGTTTATGCCACCATGGCAGATGAAAACCTTCCATGTGAAGGGAACTTTGTGAAAATGTTGGAGACAGAGCAGGACCAAATTACAGGAATGATTCCAGGGATGAGATATTCCATTATGAAAATTGACTGGGGGAGTTGGCACAGTTTTCCCCGACTTTCCTAGCATTTGTTTCTCCCCAAACAATTTACCATTTCTTCAAAATAAAAAGAAATATGTAATTTAACTACTTAACTTGCATTCCTTCAAAGGTTGAAAATATCTAAACAAAAATGAACATTTCTCTTACTTCTTGTTCTTTCTTTGTAGGTACCGCAGTCTCAAGCACTTCAATTCTGACATCTGCCAAAGCTGTTTCTTTTCAGGGCGCACATCAAAGGGACACAAGTTACATTGCCCCATGGTGGAGGACTGCACTCCGGTGAGTAATATATTATTCCACTTGAGAGAATTGTTCCAATCAGTAGAAACTTAGGGATTTAACCATTTAAATACAATCTTCCCTCAAAGTTGAAGTAGTTTGCTAAAATGATAAAAGGCCAACAGCTTAAATCAGGCTTCAATACCAGAAATGCAATATTGTGCAGAAGCTCTTTGAGGTCAAGTTGAGGCTCAAGGAAGAATGTGTCATCACGCCCACCCTTTTCTCCAGCTTTGTCACCGCCATTCTTAATCTCGTGAAGAACAAGCTTCCCAGTGGCCTGGACAGGATTGATGGAAAACCTTTTAACCTCAACCAGTTGAAATCGAAGAAGAAAATGACACTGACCTCGCATATGGAACTTCAGTATGTGGTTCACAATGTCATTTCCGCTCTCAGAAGTCTTCAAATCTCCCTTAAGGCCTTTGCAGAAGTATACTGAAGAATTAGCCTCAACCTTAAATTTGCCACCCAGGTTGATCGGGTTGTTAAGAAGGCATACGGTGTGTTAGCTTTTATTCATAGAGGGATTGAGTTTCAGAGCCATGAGGGCATGTTGCAGCTGTACAAAACTCTGGAGCAGCTGCACTTGGAGTATTACCTACAGTTCTGGTCACCGCATCACAGGAAGGATGTGGAAGCATTGGAAAAGGTGCAGAGGAGATTTATCATGATGTTGCCTGGTATGGAGGGAAGGCGTTTTGAGGAAAGGCTGAGGGACTTGAGGCTGTTTTCGTTAGAGAGAAGAAAATTAAGAGGCGACTTAATGGAACCGTACAAGATGATCAGAGCATGAGATAGGGTGGACAGTGAGAATCTTTTGGCTCGGATAGCCATGTTTGACACGGGCCGGACATAGCTTCAAATTGAGGGGTGATAGATATAGGACAGAGGTCAGAGGTAGGTTCTTTACTCAGAGAGTAGTAAGGGCGTAGAATGCCCTGCCTGCAACAGTAGTAGACTTGCCAACTTTAAGGGCATTTAAATGGTTGTTGGATAAACATATCGATGATAATGGATTGGTGTAGGTTTGTTGGGCTTCAGGTTGGTTTCATAACATCAAGGCCGAAAGGGCCTGCACTGCGCTGTTATGTTCTGTGTTCGAACCTCAAGATGACTCAAATCCTTTACCAATCTGTCATGTTGTGGTCCATCTTTTCATCAAAATTAATAGAGAAATCCTCCCAAATGTAGAACATTTCCCTTAGATGGGACGCTCTCTATCTTTTAAGGCTGACATCGATACAGAGATTCTAACATTACGTCCAATCTGCGAGTGGCACCTTTGGACTCCAAAGGATGAGAATGCTCAATTGTGACATCTGTGCTGATCGCAAGATCCTTGAGTTCAAGGCATGCATCGTTCAGCCTCTTCTATATGACTGTGAAACCTGGATAACATAGAGCTGCCACTTCAAGACCCGTTCAGCACAGTTTTATCATGGATTCTCCACATCAGCGAGGAGGAAAAACCTCCCAGCATCAGCATTGACGCCATGATGATTTGAAACAAACCTCATTGGGATTGCCATGTACTTGGGATGCCTAAGTTATGACTACCAAAGTAAATTTTTGCCAACTCAAGGAAGGCATCTGAACAAGAAGAAGTCAAAGGAAGCATTTCAAAGACCTTGAAATGTTCCTTCAAGAAGTAGTACTTGGAGGTCAAAGTATGGATATCCCCATTCAGAAGAAACCAACTTGGGGGAATCTCCTGTATGAAGGCACATAATTCTTCATGAACACCAGACAAGAAGTTGAAGTGTGGGAAAGGAACTGGAGAAAGGAATGCCAATGTTCTCAAGGCCGAGACCACTTCCACCACTCCGAAAGACCTCCTAAACGTGTGGTCAGATATGTGGCTCCAGTTCAGGCTAATCAACCCGCAAGGAGCTCAGGACCTGTGATATGGAATTTCCTAGCTGGGCAATCATACTCATCAGCCAGTGATGGTTCTTAATATTGTGCAGACTATGATTTGATCACAACTGAGTACTGTGTGTATCTTTGAGCATTGCTATAGAAAGACCAGGTTTTATAGATTAATCAGAATGGTGCTGCATGAGAAACTGGAATTAAGAAGAGATAGGTGATACTTAATTGTTATTTGTTTCTGGGCCACTGGCATCACTAACTGGGCCAGCATTTACTTCCCATCCTTAGTTACCCTTGTCATTGTTGAATCATTGTAGTCCATGTGCTGTAGGTAGACTCAGTCAGTCAGGGGCGAATTTCCAGGACTTTGACCCAGTGATAGTGAAAGAACAGCAATATATTTCCAAGTTGAGATGGTGAGTGGCTTAGACAGGGTGTTGTAGGTGGTGCTGTTCTCATATATCTGTTACCCTTGCCCTTGTAGCTGAAATTTGTCATAGGTTTGGAAAGTCCTATCTCAGGATCTTTTGCAGATTTCTCAGTGCATCTCATAGATGGTACACACTGCTGCTTTTGAGCACTGGAGGGAGTAGGTTGCTTTTTCCTGGATGGTGTTGAACTTGTTGAGTGCTTTTGCATCTGCACCCATCTAGGCAAGTGGGGAGTATTCCACCATTCTTCTGACTTGTTCCTGTAGCTGGTAGACAGGCCTGGGGAATCAGGAGGTGAGTTACTTTATGCAGTAATCCGAACTTTGGGCCTGCTCTTGTAGCCACTGCATTTAAATAGGAAGTCCAGTTGAATTTCTGTTCACTGGTAAAACCTGGGATTTTGATAGCGGACAATTCAGTGATGGTTACACCATTGAATGTCAAGGGACAATTTATAGATTTTCTCTTACTGGAGATGGTCATTACCTAGTATTTGTAAAGTATAAATGCGACTTGCCACTTAGCAGCCCAAGCCGAGACATCGTTCTGGCCTTGTTGCATTTGGACATGGACAGGTTCACTATCTGAGGAGTGGTGAATGATGCTGAATATTCTGCTATCTCTGGTGAACATCCCCACTTCTGAGCTTATGATGGAGAGAAGGTCATTGATAAGGCAGCTGAAGATGGTTAGGCTTAGGACTGTACTCTCAGGACCTCCTGCAGGTGACCTCCAACAACCAAAATGCCTCCCATTAGGAGAGGCGATGACCTAATGGTATTATGACTAGACTATTAATCCAAACACTCAGGTAACGTGCTGAGGACTTGGTTCACATTCCACGATGGCACATAATGGAATTTGAATTCAATGAAAATCTGGAATTAAGAGTCTAATGATGACCGTAAATCCATTGTCAATTGTTGGAAAAACCCATCTGATTCACTGATGTTCTTTAGGGAAGGAAACTGCGTCGCCTGGTGTGGCCTACATGGAACTCCAGATATCAGTTATGCAATTTGAGATGGGCAATAAAAGCTGGTCTAACCCGCAATGCCCTCTTTCCCATGAAAGAATGGAAAAAATATCGTCCTCTGTGCAGATATTATTCGAACCAGTGGTGAGTTTCTGCTGGATTCCCATCAGCTCCAGTTTTGGTAGCGCTCCTTGATGCCACACTCGGTCAAATGTAGCCATCCTTGGCTCACCTCCGGAATTCAACTCTTTTGACCATGTTTGAACAAAAGCTGTAATGAAGTCAGGAACTAATGAGGTGGCAGAATTGAGGATCTTGTACAGGGATCCGAGGGATGTGGCATATTGAGATTTCCAGAAAGAATTTGACCAGTTGCTGCATAAAAATGTGAACCAGAACGTTAGATCCAAGGGGATGAAGGGTAGAATATTGGTTTGAATAAAGGCCTGGCTAACTGACAGAAAGCTGAGTGTCAGGATAAATGAGTCTTTGCCTGGATGGTGAATTGTCACTAGTGGGGTGCTGCGGGTTCAGTTCTCTGACCTCAACTATTTGTAACCTGTACAAATGATATGTAAGCAGAGACAAAATGTAACATAACAGAATGCATGGATGATTCTGAAATAGGTGGGACAACAGCCTGTGATGTGAAATAGAACATACAGAGCGGAACGTTGACAGGCGAGGAGAATGGACCAGAATCTGGCAGGTGGTTCATGTGGATAAGCCCAAGGCTTGCCTGTTTTGCCCAGGGGAAAAAAGGGCGAATTATTATTTAAATGGAAGGAAGATTCAAAGTCTGTTATCTGGCTGCCTTTGTGCATGAATAGCCGAAAGTGGGTATGCAGGTATAGCATAGCATAAGAAAGGCAAATGGAACTCTGGCATTTGTCACAAAAGGACTGGATCATTAAAGTAACAAAGTGTTTTTCCTCATACATTGGGTGTTGGTGAGACCAGAGTGTTGTGTCCAGTTTAGATCCCCTCACTGAGGATGGATACGTTTGTACTGGAGGCAGTTCGGACGAGGTTTAACTGATTGATTCCAGGGATGAAAGGGCTGTCATATGAGAAGTGGCTGAGTAGCTTGCGCTTGTACTTGCTGGTGTTCGAAAGAGTGAGGGGGTGGTTCTGATTGAGGTATATAAAATAGTAAAGGGGATTTAAAAGATGGGCATTGAGCACATGTTCTGCATTGTGGAACAGTCTCAAACAAGAAGCTGTGGCTGTTGAGTGAGAGATGGAATGTTCAAAATGGAGATGAGGAGAGGGTTGTGAATCTGTGGAATTCATTGCCTCTGAATGCAATGGAGGCAGCACCAATCGACCGATCCAGGAAAGAAATAAATATTTTTCTGATGAAAAATAGGGATCAAGGGCCATGGGGAGCTGGCAGGAGAGTGGAGTTGAGATCAGGAAAAGATCAGCAACCACGACTAACAAGATAAGTCAGGGACAGGATGAAAGCAAAAGAAAAAGGATAAAATGTGGTGTAGGTGAGTGGGAAGCCAGAGGATTGGGAAGCCTTTTGAAAACTAGCAGAGGACAACTAAAAAGGCAATAAGGGGGAAGATGATGAAATATGAGGGCAATATTAATGAGGGTAATATTAAAAAAAAATTGCAGGAGTTTTTTTTCAGCTATAAAGGTAAGAGAGAGGCAAGAGTACAAATAAAGAGAAGAAAGAAAATTACAGCACAGGAACAGGCCCTTCGGCCCTCCAAGCCTGCGCCGATCGAGATCCTCTGTCTAACCTGTCACCTATTTTCTAAGGGTCTGTGTCCATTTGCTCCCTGCCCATCCATGTACCTGTCCATAAGACCTTACGACAGAGGAGTGGAAGTAAGGCCATTCGGCCCATCCGGTCCACTCCACCATTTAAATCATGCCTGATGGGCATTTCAACACCACTTCGCTGCACTCTCCCCATAGCCCTTGATTCCTTTTGAGATCAAGAATTTGTTGATCTCTGCCTTGAAGGCATCTCACGTCCCGGCCTCCACTGCAATCTGCGGCAATGAATTCCACAAGCCCACCACTCTCTGGCTGAAGAAATGTCGTCTCATTTCAGTTTTAAATTTACCCCCTCTAATTTTAAGGCTGTGCCCACGGGTCCTAGTCTCCCCGCCTAACGGAAACAACTTCCGAGCGTCCACCCCTTCTAAACCATACATTATCTTGTAAGTTTCTATTAGATCGCCCCTCAACCTTCTAAACTCTAATGAGGACAATCCCAGGATCCTTAGCCGTTCATCATACATTAAACCTAGCATTCCAGGGATCATCCGTGTGAACCTCCGCTGGACACGCTCCAGGGCTAGTATGTCCTTCCTGAGGTGTTGGGCTCAAAATTGGACACAGTTTTCTAAATAGGGCCTAACTAGAGCCTTATAAAGCCTTAGAAGCACATGGCTGCTTTTATATTCCAACTCTCTTGAGATAAACGCCAACATTACATTCGCTTTCTTAATTACGGACTCGACCTTCAAGTTAACTTGTAGAGAATCCTGGACCAACACTCCCAGATCCCTTTGCACTTCTGATTTGCAAATTTTCTCACCATTTAGAAAATAGTCCATGCCTGTATTCTTTTTACCAAAGTGCAAAACCTCACATTTACTCACATTGAATTTCATCAGCCATTTCGTGGACCATTCTCCTAAAGTGTCTACATCTTTCTGCAGCTTCCCCACCTCCTCAGTAGGACCTGTCTGTCCACCTATCTTCGTATCTTCGGCAAACTTCGCCAGAATGCCCCCAGTCCCTTCATCCAGATCAGTAACATATAAGGCGAACAGCTGCGGCCCCAAAACTGAACCCTGCGGGACAGCACTCGTCACCGGTTGCCATTCCGAAAAAGAGCCTTTTATCCCAACTCTCTGCCTTCTGTCAGACAGCCAATCCTCAATCCAAGCCAGTATCTCACCTCGAACACCATGGGCCCTCACCTTGCTCAGCAGCCTCCCGTGAGGCACTGTATCAAAGGCCTTTTGGAAGTCTAGATGGACAACATTTACTGAGTTTCCCTGGTCTAACATACTTGTCACCTCTTCAAAGAATTCGAATAGGCATGACCTCCCCTGACTAAATCCATGCTGACTTGTTTTAATCTGACCCTGCACTTCCAGGAATTTAGAAATCTCATCCTTGACAATGGATTCTAGAATTTTACCAACAACCGAGATTAGGCTAATCGGCCTGTAATTTTCCATCTTTTGCCTTGATCCTTTCTTAAACAAGGGAGTTACAACAGCAATTTTCCAATCATCTGGGACTTTCCCTGACTCCAGTGACTTTTGAAAGATCACGACCAAAGCCTCTGCGATTTCCTCAGCCACCTCCCACTGAACTCTAGGATGTAGCCCATCGGGGCCAGGAGATTTATCAGTTTTTAGACCCTTGAGCTCTTCTAGCACTTGCTCTTTTGTAATGCCTACCGTACTCAACTCTGCCCCCGGCTCTCCCTAATTGTTGGCAGACTACTCATGTCTTCCATTGTGAAGACTGACACAAAGTACTTATTAAGTTCTAAAGCTATTTCCTTTTCTCCCATCAATAGCCTTCCAGAATCAATCTGGAGCGGCCCAATATCATCTTTTGCCTCTCGTTTGCTTCTTACGTATTGAAAAAAGCTTTGACTGTCATTTCTAATATTACTAGCTTGCCTACCTTCATATATGATCTTCTGCTTCCTGATTGCTCTCTTTGTTATCCTCTGTCTGTTTTTGTGGCCTTCCCAATCTTCTGATTTCCCAGTGCTCTTGGCCATTTTATAGGCTGTCTCTTTTTCTTTGATATGTTTCCTGACTTCCTTTGTCAGATGTCCAATAGCAGCGGTGAAGAAGCTGCTGTTGGGGAAATAGAGACATTGGTGTGCTGTTTTCACTCATTGCAACGATCTGGGTGGACCAGGAGAGATCGTTGGTGATCGTCACTCTCAACTATCTCCACCTCAGCAACATCTCTCACACTGTCTGATGCAGGCACTCACACGCTCACATTCTGTCGCCCATTCTGTCTGTCTGACTGTCTCTCTCTCTCCCTCATCGCCCATCTCTCTCTCTCTCTGTCCCTGTCTCCCTCCACCCCCCACCGACCAACCTCTCTGTCTTTGTCTCTCTCTCTCTCTCTCTCTCTCTCTCTCACACCAACTCATTGCTCAGTATTCCATGGTATCTCAATTGTTGGAAGAATTAACTTGCACTGAGCATGGATTTTCTCCCAATATAGTTATGACAAAGCAGAACCAATTCTGCCTTGAAGAAGAAAGGCAGGAGCCATAATAACTTGTGATTGTTTAGCTGAAGGAACCGTGCTGTGATATGCATCCAGATAGGATGCTTTCTGTGGTACATCAGTGAAAGTTGTCCTTGTGGACGCACAGAATTACCTTAGCCTCCTGGGAAGTAGAGACAATGGTGTGCTTTTTTGCCCATTGCAACGATCTGGGCGGACCGGTGAACTAATCTAAGCCCATCCCCCTACATGATCCCATTATCATCCATATCCGAGGACTGTTTAAATGCCCCTAATGTGGCTGAGCTAACTACATTGGCAGGCAGGGGGTTCCACGTCCTTACCACTCTGAGTAAAGAACCTGCCTCTGACATCTATCTCAAATCTATCACCCCTCAATGTTTAGCTGTGCCCCCTCATACAAGCTGACATCATCATCCTCGGATAAAGACCCTCACTGTCCACCCTATCTAATCCACTGATCATCTTGTATGTCTCTATTCAATCCCCTCTGAACCATCTTCTCTCCAACGAGAACAGACCCAAGTCCCTCAGCCTTTCTTCAGAAGTCCTTCACTCCAGACCAGGCAACATCCTGGTAAATCTCCTCTGCACCTTTCCAATGTTTCCACATCCTTCCTGGAATGGGGTGACCAGAACTGTACACAGTATTCCAAGTGAGACCGCACTAGCTTTTTGGACAGATGCAGCATGACATCACGGCTCTGGAACTCAATCCCTCTACCAATAAAACCTAATACACCGTAAGCCGCCTTAACAGCACTATCAAACTGGGTGGCAATTTTCAGGGATCTACGTACATGAACACCAAGATCCCTCTGCACAGCAACACTACCAAGAATCTTTCCATTGACCCAATATTCTGCCTTCCTATTATTCCTCCCAAAGTGAATCACCTCACATTTATCCACATTGTACTCCATTTGCCACCTTTCAGCCCAATTCTGCAGCTCATCCAAGTTTCCATGCAACCTGCAACATTCTTCCACATTGTCCACCACTCCACCGACTTTAGTGTCATCTGCAAACTTAGTAACCCATCTACCAATGCCTCCGTCCAAGTCATTTGTGAAAATGACAAACAGCAGTGGTCCCAAAACAGATCCTTGAGACACACCACTAGTAATCAGACTTCAGGCTGAATATTTTCCTTCAACCACGACTGGTTGCCTTCTTACTGAAAGCCAGTTTCTAATCCAACCTGCTAAATCTCCCTCAATCCCATGTCTCCATGTTTTCTCCAGTAGCCTACCATGTAGAACCTTATCGAAGGCTTTACTGAAGTCCATGTACACCACGTCAACTGCCCGACCCTCATCCACATGCTTCGTCAGCTTCTAAAATGACTCAGTGAGGTTTGTGAGTCATGACTTGCCCTTGACAAATCCATGTTGACTATCTCCAATCAAATTGGTGCTTGCTCGATGATTATAATACCTATCTCTTATAACCCTTTCCAAAACATTTCCGACAACAGATGTAATGCTCAATGGTTTATAATTACCTGGGTCATCTCTACTGCCCTTCTTGAACAAAGGCACAACATTTGCAACCCTCCATTCCTCTGGTACTAAACCTGTAGACAATGAGGACTCAAAGATGAAGGCCAAAGGCTCCACCACCTCCTCCGTAGCCTCCCAGAGAATCTGAAAGTTTCGAAGGATGATGCGTTGTATCCGGAGGTTGGTGGGGTGGTACGTGAGGACGAGGGAGACTTTGTTTTGGTTGTTGTTGTGGGGTGGGGTGAGAGGGATTTGTTGCAGGAAATGCTGGAGACACGGTCGAGGGCGTTATCAACCACTGAGCGGGGGAAGTTGTGGTCCTTGAAAAATGAGGACATCTGAGATATACGAGAGTAGAATACCTCATCCTGGGAGCAGATGCAGAGTCAAAGGAATGGGGAAAGTGGATGAATTGTTGCGGGAATTTGGTGGGAGTTGGTGGACTTGAAATGGATATTTGTTTCTTGGTGGTTGGAAATAGAGAGGTCCAGGAAGGAGAGAGAGGTATCAGAGATTGTCCAGGTGAACTTAAAGTTCGGGAGGAAGGTGTTGCTGAAGTGGATGTTAGAGCCCCTTGTGGGAGCACGAGGCAGTGCCGATACAGTCATCAATGTAGCGGAGGAAGACGTGGGGTTTAGGGCCAGTGTAGGTACGGAAGAGGGAGCGTTCCATGTAACCTACAAAGCGGCAGGCATAGCTTGGGCCCAGGTGGGTACACTGGCCACCCGCTTTGTCTGTAGGAAGTGGGAGGAATTGAAAGAGAAATTGTTGAGGGTTGTTCAAGGACCACAACATCCCCCTCCTCAATAGTCAAAAACGCCCTCAACCGTGTCACCCGCATTTCCCACAACTCATCCCTCATACCCGCTCCCCATAATAACTACCAAAACAGTGTCCTCCTCACCCTCACCTACCACCACACCAACCTCCGGATTCCATGCATCGTCCGCCGACACTTCTGCCATCTGCGATCCGACCCCACACCAAAGACATTTTTCCCTCCACACTTAGGTGACTCCCTTATCCGCTCCACACTCGCCTCCAGCACCCCCTACACCCAGCACTTTTCCCTATATATCCACAAATATTGTCATCATAATGTTTAAAATTCACTTGTCCCAATACCTCCCCCCTCACCCCCATCCCAGACCCCAGGAAGAATTTCCACATCAAACAGATGTTTACCTGCACATCTGCTAATGTGGTATACTGTATCCGCTGATCCCTTTGTGGCCCCCTCTACATTGGGGAAACCAAATGGAGGTTTGGGGACTGCTTTGCAAATCACCTATGCTCAATGCACTAAAGAACTGAACCTCCCAGTCGTGAACTGTTTTGACTCTCCCAATCCTCAGATAGGATGTCCATCCTGGGCCTCCTGCAGTGCCACAACGATGCCACCTGAAGGTTGCAGGAGCAGCACCTCGTATTGCGCTTGGGAACCCTGCGTCTCCGTGGTATCAATGTCGACTTCACAAGCTTCGAAATCTCCCCTCCCCCTCCCGCATCCCAAAACCAGCCCACCTAGCCCATCCTGCCACCTCAAGCCCCACCCCCATCTCCTACTTCCTAACCTCTTCCCACCCCCGAGACCTGTTCATCCTCCCCGGACTGACCTATCCCCTCCCTACCTCCCCACCGACACTCACCTCTACTGGCTCCATCTCCACCTCTTTAACTTGTCTGTCTCCTCTCCACCTATCTTCTCCTCTATCTATCTTCGATCCGCCTCCCCCCTCTCCCTATTTATTTCAGAACCCTCTCCCCTCCCCCTTTTCTGATGAAACGTCTCAGTCCAACATGTCAGCTTTTGTGCTCCTAAGATGCTGCTTGGCCTGCTGTGTTCATCCAGCTGCACACTTTGTTATCTCGATATCTCTTAAGAACCTCATTAAGTGAGTTCTAGAGAGAAGTATGCAGGGTAGACTTTGGGTTTATCATTCTAACTTGCCAGCCCTGAAAGATGAAAGTTGGTTTATGTTGGATGTTTGTTTCATAGCTACGAAAGAGATCCTCAAAGGATTGTTCGTATCTTTTGTTGAGAATTTTACCCATTTAGTCACTCGAATCCTTCTCCTTTTTTAAAGTTTCCTTGGGAGTCATAAATTTCAAATATCTGCAGAATTTTATTCGGCTTGGCATTGGCTCTCCATGATTCCCTGTTAATGGCTCCGCGACCTGCTAGCTAATTAGAGAATTTATCATTGATGTGCCTGTCATGAAATCTTTAGTCTTATACTATATATTCCCAATTTCAGGAGAAAGTCCAGAGAGACGTTTTAGAGGAAAGGGGTTTAGAAAGAAAACTTAAGTTCTATAGATCAAAGTCAGGAATAGTTGATAAATTATTTGCACTTCATATTTCCAGAACCTACCCCGGAAGAGAGAGCCCAGAGAATTGCCAAAGCTGTCCGCAAACAGTCAATAGAAGTGAAGGAAACTTGGGAGCAATTGAAAACCCATGCGAGCAACTGGCAGAAACAGGTGGAAAAGGTGTTGGAGAAACTTCAAGAACTGCAGAAAGCTCTGGATGATCTTGAGGCTCATGTGATAACAGCTGAAGGGGTCCGCACTGATTGACAACCTGTGGGTGAACTGCTTATTGACTCATTGCAGGATCACATTGAGAAAACCACAGTAAGTGCAATTACATTACACTTCACTTATGAACAGATGTAACCATAATGTTGTATCGAGACGATCAGTAATATGAGTAGTGAAGTAATATTGATTGAATGGTTGTTAACTTAGTTTGCAAATTAAAACTTCGTTGAGCATGCCTTCTGATGATATCACATCGGTAATATTAGTATAATTGAGGATTCTATTAGTCAGTGACATCAGCTGAGTTATCTGCTTGTTGCCATGTTATCAGGATTAAAGGTAAAGCCTTACCACACCATTTGGCCACTCCTTAGAGAGACACAACTGGTTATGATTTAACCTGAAGATCACCATGCCTCGGGCAAGTAGAGGGGTTGAGGCGAAGACCCTTTGTGGTAAGGTCACTGGTGTGGCAATTGAGCCCTCTCTGCAGGGCATCACTCTGCATCACAAACCAACCGTTCAGCCAACTGAATTTGAATAGAGTTTAGGATTGGAGAGCAATCCATGCAATTCTATTTTTTTGAATGAATGTTTCTCACTGGGACTATCTCACTGGCAAACTTTTTAAAAGCCAGCTCAGCCATACAGGCGAGATCAGTTCCTGATCTCAGCTGAATTTTTTGACCTGGGGTGGGTCAGCGTTAGGAGTTCAGTGATTGGAATGAATTCTCATGAAGTTAGCGAGAGGGATGCTACATGTGAATAAATCGATGTTTTGAAAAGCGGATGAGATATGAGCAATAGTTTAATTGATGTGGAAGACCAGCCACAATCATCATCAATGGTGGAGCAGGCTTGAGCGGCCATGCAACATTGTGCTGCTGCCATTTGACTTGTTCTGTGGAAAGGGATGAAAATGGTCAAAGTGTCAAAAATGCTGAAGACCGCATTATTCTACAACCTCAAAATTTGATTGTGTTCAGCATATTATCACTACTGGTACCCCTAAATCCTGGTCTATCATCTCAGCAGCTCGACTCTGCCCAAAAGCTGGTTACTTGTGACATTTTTGAAGGATCTTCCCAAGTCTGAAAATCATTTTTGCTTTTGTAGAATCAGAGTTGGCGTGTGGAAGGAGGTCTCCTGGCATATCATAGCTCTTTGAAATAACTCCCCAATTCGTCCCCCTCTGCTTGGCAATGACTTCAACCACTTATGTAATCTCTTTATTGGAGAGAAACTTTGAAGACATCTGAAAGGAGTATAAACGATCCCAGAATACAACTGAGCCTTATTAAGTTGTTAGTTCTGATGATCAAGAGCTTGATCAAAGAGGATTGTTTGAAAAAGTGCCTGAAAAGAGGAAATGTACAGAGGCTAAGAGGTGTAGGAAGTTAGTGAGTTTTGCGAAGATTTGTTGCTCAGGTTGAGGTTCTGGATGTGAGTTTGCTCGCTGAAGGTGTAGGAAGTCTCTTCTTGGGTTTGAAGCCTACACAATTAAATGTTTGGCAACCAGTAGTGGGCCGTTTGAAATCAAGAGTGGGCAAGGGGACATAATTAGACGAGTGCAGATATCCTGAATTATGGTTGGACTGGTGGAGATTACGAAAATAGCGATTGGCAGAGCCAAGGAACGATTTGTAAACAAAAATGAGAATTTAATAAAATTACTGTTAATACTATCAGTCAGGTAGAAAGTACAGAGAATAGGATTTGGTTCAAGATGAGACTCGGGCAGTGGAGTTTTAGACGACATCAAGCTTTCAATGGGCAAATGTGGGACTCAAACAGGCAATGCATTGGAGTTGTCAGGTCCAGAAGTGAAGTAGTTCCAGATGAAGGTTTCACTGCTAATGAGTCAAGACAAGAGACAGGTAGGCAGTATTAAAAAGATGTAAAGAGACAGCTTTAGGGATTGCATGAATGTGTGGTCGGACGTTCATCGTGGGATAAACAAGATGCCAAGGTTGTGCTGAGACAAGTGTAACATAACATTGTTGCCAAGGAGGAGTAATGCAGTCCGGAGGTAGTGAATAGAGATTGGTGTGGGGACCACAAACAGTGGTCTTCCCACTTTTAAATTGTTATCTCTACGTAGTTGCGCAACTTTATGTTCTGTTCAAAAGGCTTTACTGACAAGAAAGCAGAAGTTAGCCATTTGTTTACTTGTCAATATATCTTGATTTTTCCACCAACTTCTCCAATTATGAACACAACATGTGCAGTGTACTAAGTGAACCATTCAAACCTTCAAAGGAAATGTTGAAATTGTGGAATATAAAGTTAAATTTATTTTATTGAAAATTAAAATAAATTACATGAAGGTTTGACCAAGACTGAAAGGAATTAGATGGAACACCAGATGAATAAAACAAGCAGTAGTAAGGTGGTATTAGCTGGATGTTCCTGAAGAAAGAGAACACAGCCAACCTTTCTTCCATCAAGGGGATTAATTGTGAGGTGTCAAACACAGTCGATTAAATCGTTCGTTCTGTCTTTACTGCCAGACTGTACTATGAACATAGAACATAGAACATAGAACATAGAACAGTACAGCACAGCACAGCACAGGCCCTTCAGCCCACAATGTTGTGCCGACCATTGATCCTCATGTATGCACCCTCAAATTTCTGTGACCATATGCATGTCCAGCAGTCTCTTAAATGACCCCAATGACCTTGCCTCCACAACTGCTGCTGGCAACGCATTCCATGCTCTCACAACTCTCTGTGTAAAGAACCTGCCTCTGACATCCCCTCTATACTTTCCACCAACCAGCTTAAAACTATGACCCCTCGTGCTAGCCATTTCTGCCCTGGGAAATAGTCTCTGGCTATCAACTCTATCTATGCCTCTCATTATCTTGTATACCTCAATTAGGTCTCCTCTCCTCCTCCTTTTCTCCAATGAAAAGAGACCGAGCTCAGTCAACCTCTCTTCATAAGATAAGCCCTCCAGTCCAGCCAGGACCCTGGTAAACCTCCTCGGAACCCTCTCCAAAGCATCCACATCTTTCCTATAATAGGGCGCCCAGAACTGGATGCACTATTCCAAGTGCGGTCTAACCAAAGTTTTACAGAGCTGCAACAAGATCTCACGACTCCTAAACTCAATCCCCCTGTTAATGAAAGCCAAAACACCATATGCTTTCTTAACAACCCTGTCCACTTGGGTGGCCATTTTAAGGGATCTCTGTATCTGCACACCAAGATCCCTCTGTTCCTCCACTCTGCCAAGAATCCTATCCTTAATCCTGTACTCAACTTTCAAATTCGACCTTCCAAAATGCATCACCTGCATTTATCCAGGTTGAACTCCATCTGCCACCTCTCAGCCCATCTCTGCATCCTGTCAATGCCCCGCTGCAGCCTACAACAGCCCTCAATACTGTCAACGACACCTCCGACCTTTGTGTTGTCTGCAAACTTGCTGACCCATCCTTCAATTCCCTCGTCCAAGTCATTAATAAAAATTACAAACAGTCGAGGCCCAAGGACAGAGCCCTGTGGAACCCCACTCACCACTGACTTCCAGGCAGAATATTTTCCTTCTACTACCACTCGCTGTCTTCTGTTGGCCAGCCAATTCTGTATCCCAGCAGCTAAGTTCCCCTGTATCCCATTCCTCCTGACCTTCTGAATGACCCTACCATGGGGAATACTATGGTTGTAATATTTCCTTTTTTAAAGGCTCAAGGTTAGACATACTTCTCATTTTATAAATTTTAAGAAGTTGGCTTATTGTCAAGTCATGGTAGGATTGAAAACATATCCTACAACTGTGTGAAGTCAGAAGTCGCATGACACCAGCTTATAGTCCAACAGGTTCATTTCAATTCACACAAGCTATTGGAGTGCAGCCCCTTCATCAGGTGCAGTTCGTGAGGTGACCACACAGACACACAGCTTATCAGCAGAGAGATCAAAAGATCATAGAATTGGCCTGAGTGGAGTGTCAGATAATAACTCTTTCCAGGCGACCAAGAGTGTTAAAGGCAAGTGAAGTGTTTATAAAGTCAATGTCAGTGCTGTGTTGTCATGATAATCAGGCAGCTCAACAGGAATGTACAAGGTGACATCTCAGGTCAGACTCTGACTTGTAGTTTAGAGGCTGGTGTTCAGAATCTGTCTTAGAGTTTTAAACTTTATTTCAAAAGCAAGAATTTATAAGATACCACACTGACTGTAACTACAAGTTGTGTGCTTTTTCAACAAAATATCTGCAAATAAACAAACGTCCTGGATGAAGACTTATTATCTGACACTCCACTCACACCAGTTGTATGATCTTTTGATCTCTCTGCTTATAAATTGTGTGTCTGTGTGTTTTCCTCTCTGACCGCACGTGATGAAGGGACTGCACTTCAAATCTTGTGTGATTTCAAATAAACCTGTCAGATTATAACCTGATGCCATGTGGCTTCTGACTTTGTCCATCCTAGTCCAACACCAGCACCTCCACATTATAAGTGTTTGGAACCAAGTCAGTGCAACAGGTATATGTCAAACATTTGACTTTGGAAGGATGCCTAGTGCCGACAAATTCATTAATAACAAAGGATTTCTCCATTATGCCATCTATCGTAACATGCTGCGTCTCACAGTCATAATGAAAGGATGCCCACTTTAATTTAGCAGGGCCAAGAATAGTTATGGACATTTTTAGCATGGGAGGAGGCCATTCAACCTATTTTATCTGTACCAGCTCTCTCCCAGAGCAACAAAATTAATCCTTTTCTCGAAAGGCTGAAGGGTCTAGACCCGAAACATCAGCTTTTGTGCTCCAGGGATGCTGCTTGGACTGCTGTGTTCATCCAGCTCCACACTTTGTTGTCTGAGAAGGACTGGGCTTGTTTTTGCTGAGGTTGAGAAGAGTAAGGAGGTGATTTCCTTGAAGTATATATGATTCCGAATGGTCTTCATGAGGAATATGTAGAAAGATTTTTCCTATACTTTGGCGAGCGCTGAACTCGGGACACTTATGCAAAATTTGGACTTGCCACTTCAGGACAGATGAGCAGAGCATTTTTTCTCTGATAGTTGTATGACATTGGAACTAGCTGCCTCATAAGATGACAGAGTTGGGGTCATTGAATATTTTAAGGTGGACTTAGATTCTTGTAAGGCAGGGAAAAGGTCTTTGTTAATTGGAGTCATACCAAGCACAAAGGAAAACGTTTGTGATTGTTAGACATAGTCATTTCACCTCCAGAACATCTCTTTCAGCGTTCGTCAGGGCAGCATCCAAGGCCCAAACATCTGTGCTGCTTCAGCTTCTCTCTATAAAGTCAGAAGTGGGGATGTTCACTGATGACTCCACAATGTTCAGTACCATTTCCAACTCCTTAGATAATAAAGCAGTCCATGTTTAAATGCAGCAAGACCAGTATATTATCCAGGCTTAGGCTGATAAGTGCTCGGTAATATTTGCACCACACAAGTGCCAAGCAATGGCCATCTCCAACAAGGGAGAATTTAGCCGTCATCTCTTGATATTTAATGCTGTTACCATCGCTGCATCCCCCACTGTCAACATCAGAGGTGTTACTATTAACCAGAAACTGAACAAGATCGGCTACATAAATACTATGGATTCAAGAACAGGCCACACCGTTGTGTGCAGATGATTTTCGTCACTCCATTTTTACCAAGATTTAACTGGAAATTTGGGATTTGTCATATTTCTGAAGAGTCGAACAGCAGTATGCTTTTCTTTTCGTTAATTCTTTGTAATTTATTGCAATTAAAACTTCTGTTGCCAGAAAAAGAAATGATGTGGCTGAGCGACTTTTTTCGAATGTCTTGTGAGAAGTGCCATTCAGAGGTGGTCACATTGTTACCTTGTGATCAGTCTGGATCAGTCGGGCTGGATATGAGATGAGGCTGGGGGTGGGAAGATTTTGAAGCAGGTACTTGAGAGAAAGCAGCCTCTCCCTACAGTCAAACCCTTCAACCCTGGCAATGTTCTTGTAAATCTTTTCTGAACCCTTTCAAATTTCACGACAACTTTCCTATAGCAAGGAAACCTGAATTGAATGCAGTATTCCAAAAATGGCCTAACCAATGTCCTTTGTAGCTGCAACATGACTTCCCAACTTCTATATTTAGTGCTGTGACCAAGAAAAGCAAGCATATTAATCGCCTTCTTCTCTACCTGCAACTCCACTTTCAAGGAACTCTGAACCTGCTCCCCAAGTTTGTTTGGCGACACTGCTGAGGACCTCACCATTTAAGTGTATAAGTTCTGCCCTGATTTTCCCAACCAAAACCTAAAACCGTTTCTGCATTAAACCTAATTGTCTGCTATTTGCTTGGTGGTATATATAAAAAGGGAAGAGTTTATGCTTGTTCAGGCAACCCATACCCGACATCCAGAGGTTGATTTCCTAATGGCTTGAATTGGAACTGGTTAACAGATTGAGTTTTGGGATGCCTCAGGATGTCTTTATGTGTGATGTGCATCAGGCAGGTGTCAAATTGTAATTTCAAATACAGTTCTGCATACAGATAGCATAAAGTAAGGAAGAAGAACAGGACTTAGTAGTATTATCCTTCAAAGCCTTTTTGAGTTGTTTTGTCCTGTTTTGTTACTTACTTCTACATTTAGTAAATCCACTTTTTTTAAAGCATTCTTTCACAGGATGAGGGCACTGCTGGCAAGGCTAACATTCATTTCCCATCCAGGAATGGCTTGGTAGGCCATTTTGGAAGTCAGTAGAGAGTCAGCCATATTCCAGTGAATTTGAAGTCATATACCAGAATTGCTTAGGAAGGCAGATTCCCTTCCCTGAAGAATAGTTTAGTGAATTCAGTTTTCTGTTACAACAATTTATGATAGTTTCATCATCACTGTTACTTTTAACTCGAGATCTTTATTAATTGAATGTCATTTTCAGCAGATGCTTTTGTATTTTGTATTTAATATTAGGATGTTAGTTTTAATTTAATTTCTTCTTTACATTTAATCATTAATTTCAGGATATTTCTCCGATTTTATACGCTTCCATTAGGTTTTTAAAGAAGAAATTGCCCCAGTCAAACAAGAAGTCAAAATATTAAATGATCTGGCCAGTCAGTTATCTCCACTTGATGTCTCTTTCTCTCCAAAGATTTCTCACCAGCTTGATGACCTAAATATGAGGTTGAAATTTATACAAGTAACAGTGAAAACATTTTCTAAACTAGCCAATCTGTTGTAGAAAGCATGAACAAATAATTCGGCTTCAAATATATGAGCAAGATCAAGAACCCTTTCAATTTAAGCAAGCAATTAATATTTTATTATCATGGTTCATGAAGTTATTTAGTTTTATAATATTTCTTTTCCAAAAATACAATGTTCTGGTCTGTAGTCTGCACTTTAGAATGTAATCGCAAAACAAAATCTAAATAGTGAGAGATGTGAGCATCCGAACTACAGTCTGAAATGGTTCAGGACTGGAACAATTTGAATATATTCATCATGAAGCTGCAGGTAGCAGATATTTTTCCTGATCCATCTAAAAGTATTTGGAATTGGACCATTGTGCTCACTGCTGTACACTTCAGTATTATGTATTGTTTCATATTTTAAGTCCCTGAGAAAGACAAACTTTAATGAATTACAACAAAAATATACTTGATACATTGAAGGAAAGAATGACATAAAATTGTGTGAACTGAATGTATTTCTTTCAATTGAGCAGATTTTGATTGATGTCAGCAAAGTAGTAGATGAAAATATTCTTTATCCCATAAAGCCTCATGAAATGTTTTATTGAGCAAATTATTTCAGTCTTGTTCTGTGTCAGTAGCTTGCTTGGCCATTTAGCACAATAAAACTCCTTATCAGTTCTAGAAAGCAGACAAAAACATAAGAAATAGCACCAGGACCTGGATGTTCTACCTCTCGACCCTACCTCACCATCCTATAAGAACATGGCTGACCTGCCCAGGACTCAACTCCTCTTCCATACCAGCTTCTCAGAGCCCTCAACTTCTCTATTTCAAAAATCTTATCGACCACCTTGTTTAAATACTTTCAGTGATGTACCTTTCACAATTCTCTTGTATTCTAAACAATCACTACCTGCTGAAAGAAGAAATTCCTTTGCATCTCCGGTTTCAATAAATGTTCCCTTCTTCTGTCACTATGTTGCTGAGTTCGAGATTTCCACACTAATGGAAACATTGTCTTCACATCGAGCCTGTCAAGCCCCCTCAAAATTTTGTGTTTCAGTAAGATCACCCCTCATTCTTCTAAACTTGAATGAATAAAGACCTTCTGTGTAACCATTCTTGATAAATCATGATCCGACGAATCAGCCCAGTGAATCTCTTTTGAACTGCTTCCCATGGCTGTGTATCCTTTCTTGTATTTCTCCAAGTGTGACCTCCTCGATAGCCTGATCAGTTGCAAAAAAACTTGCCCATTTTTGAACTAAAACCTCCTTCCAATAAAGGCCAAAATTCCATTTGCCTTCTAAATTACTTGCATCACCATCGTCATGGCTCACATCAACTCCAACCTACCAAAGTGCTATGATCCTTTGCAATTCACCTACCACTGCAACAGGTCTCCAGCTGATACCGTCTCCCTGGCCTGACAGTCATCCCTGGAATGTCTGGATAACAAGGATACCTACATCAGGCTGTTACTTATTGATCAGAGCACCACCTTCCACACTGTAATTCCAAACAATCTCCTCTCTAAACTCTGAGACCTACGCCTCAGCATCCCTCTCTGTAACAGGATTCTCGACTTCCTGACCCAGAGACCACAATCAGTAAGGTTAGATGACAACACTTCCTCCACCGTAAGCCTCAACACCGGTGCCCAGCAGAGCTGCCCCTACTCTATAACTCCTTATGGAATCATGACTGTGTGGCCCCAACTCCATTTACAAGTTTGCTGATGACGCTTCCATTGTAGGTCGGACCTCAAACAACAATAAGTCAGATTACAGGAAAAACAATTGAGTGCTTGCTGGCATGATGGAAAGATAACAATCTGTCCATCAACATAGCAGAATGAAGGAGCTGGATATTGATTTCAGGAAGCTTCTGTCTGCAGCAATGGTGCTGAGGTGGAGATGGTTGATCGTGTGAAGCTCCTGGGAATGTTGCTCACCAACAATGTGTCCTGGTCTACCCATGTCAACATGATGGTCAAGGAGGCTAAGGAAATTCAGCATGTCCATGAGGACCCTACCTAATTTTGTAGATGCATCCTATCTGGATGCATCTCTGTGTGGTATGGCAGTTGCTGTTCCCAAGACTGCAAGAAGCTAAAGAGAATCATGAGCACAGCCCAATCCATCACGCAAACTAGCCTTCCATCCATTGACTCCATCTACACTTCCCACTGCCTTGGGAAAGCAACCAACATAATCAAAATACCCCCTCACTCTGGTTATACTTTCTTCCATCCTCTTCTGTCGGGCAGAGGATATTAGTTTGAATAAGCGTACAAATAGATTTAAGAAGAGCTTCTTTCCTGTTGTGACTATTGAACGGACCTCTCAAATGTTAATTCTGATCTCTCTCTCTCAGCATCTTCTCTGTGGCTGTAACACTGTATTCTGCACTTTGTATGGTATGATTTGCCTATACAGCATGCAAATCAACACTTTTCACAGTATCTCAGTACATGTGACAGCGATAAAGCAATCAGTCACCTGCATGCTGTTATGTTTCATGGACGAGAGCATCCAAGTCCCCTACCCTGCATTTTTTTAGAGTCCCCCTCTATTTAAGTAAGAGTCTATCTTTTGATTCTTCCTACCAAAGTGTACTTTCCTGCAGAAAACTCTCTCTGCCAACTTTTTTCCGACTTGCTTGACCTGTCTATCCCCTTGCAGATTCTTTATGTCCTCATGAGAACATTCCCTTACTCTATTTTTGTAGCATCAGCAAATTTGAATGAATTTATGCCTTGTCCCCTCCTCTAAGTTATGAATATAGAGAGTAAATAATTCTTGTCCTTGGACTGATCCCTGTGGCACTCCACTAGTTATGGCTTTCCGGCCTGATAAAGATGGTGGGAAGAAAATAACTGGCTGAACCACTGAAATGAAAAATGTGAAAAATATGGACTTTCATTGTTTGTGAAATACTTAAATCAGATTGTAGATAATAAAATATAAATATTACAGTCGTTCTTGATGAATACAGTTTATCATTGAGCTTTATGAAAATTCTGAATATAGTTCATGATTTATGATAGCATCAGTTTTCATGCATCTTTATCTGAGAATTCAGCAGAACACCTCCGCTCAGTTCGCAACAAACAACTGCACCTCCCAGTCGCAAACCATTTCCACTCCCCCTCCCATTCTCTAGATGACATGTCCATCATGGGCCTCCTGCAGTGCCACAATGATGCCAGCCACCCGAAGGTTGCAGGAACAGCAACTCATATTCCGCCTGGGAACCCTGCAGCCTAATGGTCTCAATGTGGACTTCACCAGTTTCAAAATCTCCCCTTCCCCTACTGCATCCCTAAACCAGCCCAGTTCGTCCCCTCCCCCCACTGCACCACACAACCAGCCCAGCTCTTCCCCCCGACCCACTGCATCCCAAAACCAGTCCAACCTGTCTCTGCCTCCCTAACCTGTTCTTCCTCTCACCCATCCCTTCCTCCCACCCCAAGCCGCACCCCCATCTACCTACTAACCTCATCCCACCTCCTTGACCTGTCCGTCTTCCCTGGACTGAACTATCCCCTCCCTACCTCCCCACCTATACTCTCTCCACCTATCTTCTTTACTCTCCATCTTCGGTCCGCCTCCCCCTCTCTCCCTATTTATTCCAGTCCCCTCTCCCCATCCCCCTCTCTGATGAAGGGTCTAGGCCCGAAACGTCAGCTTTTGTGCTCCTGAGATGCTGCTTGGCCTGCTGTGTTCATCCAGCCTCACATTTTATTATCTTGGATTCTCCAGCATCTGCAGTTCCCATTATCTCTGAGAATTCAGATTTGTTTTGTCAAAAATTGTGCTGTGCCACACATGATATTTGCTAAATCTGTCCGGTCCCAGCAGTTCAACTTGTTCAGTTTTGAGATAACTTTTGTAAGGACCCCACAGTTGAGCTACCTTGCGTTGATAGTGCACTACACACTTCTTGCATTGAAACAAATGCACCTCAGACCACCTGTCCGTCTGCATTCATCATCTGCTCTGTGTCTACTCTTCCTCTTCGTCACACTGACTTCGTTATCTAGTTCCTTACAGGCTGCAGTTATTATCTTGTTGCTGCCCACTAACCTGTGCATTTGGCTCCCATCCCCCTGCCACATTAGTTTAAATCCTCCCGAACAGCGTTAGCAAAAGCAGGTCCGAGGACATTGGCTCCAGGTGTAGACGGTCCAATTTGTAATAGTCCCGCCTCCCCCAGAACCGGTCCCAATGTCCCAAAAATCTGAACCCCTCCCTCCTGCACCATCTCTCAAGCCACTCACTTGTCCTGCCTATTTCTTCATTTCTACTCTGACTAGCATGTGGCACTGGTAGCAATCCTGAGATTACTACCTCCTGAGGTCCTACCTTTTTACTTGGCTCCTAACTCCCTAAATTCTGCATGTAGAACCTCATTGTGTGTTTTTTTTAACCCATGTCATTGATGCCTATATGCACCATTACAGCTGGTTGTTCACCCTCCCCCTTTGGAATGTCCTGCAGTCGATCTGACAGATCTCTGACCGGTGGACCTGGGAGGCAACATACCATGTTTTTGACCACAGAACCACCTATCTCCTCCCCTTACAACAGAATCCCCTGTGGCTATAGCCCTTCCACTCTTTTTCCTGTCCTTCCTGTTTTGGAGGGAGATGACCACAGGGGACACCACTGCCTTCCTGCTTTTTTTTCTGCCTTTTGGTCACCCATTCCCTTTCTCCCTCAGCTATCCTCATTAGCGATATGACCAATTTGCTGAATGTACTATCGTGGATGCTCCAAAGTGAGTCCATCCACAGCTCCAGAGCCATCATGTGGTCTAACGAGAGCTGCAGCTGGACACACTTCCTGCCCGTGAAGGAGTCACGGACATCAGCCCCGTCCTTGAGCTCCCACATTGAGCAAGAGCAGCATAACACGGGTCTGGGATCTCCTGCCATTTTTAGTCTTCAGCTCTACTTAGTGCTGCTATAATATCAAATATTAGATAAACGAAATGAATAAAATTGTACCATGTACACAGATCCTTGAAAGTTGCCACCCAGGTTGAGAGGGCTGTTAAGAAGGCATACAGTGTTTTAGCTTTTAATAATAGAGGGATCGAGTTCCGGAACCAAGAGGTTATGGTGAAGCGGTACAAAGCTCTGGTGCGGCTGCACTTGGAGAATTGTGTACAGTTCTGGTCACCACATTATCAGAAGGACGTGGAAGCTTTGGAAAGGGTGCAGAGGAGATTTACTAGGATGTTGCCTGGTATGGAGGGAAGGTCTTAGGAAAGGCTGAGGGACTTGAGGCTGTTTTCATTAGATAGAAGAAGGCTGAGAGGTGACTTAATTGAAGCATATAAAATAATCAGAGGGTTAGATAGGGTGGATAGGGAGAGCCTTTTTCCTGGGATGGTGACGGCAAGCACGATGGGGCATAGTTTTAAATTGAGGGGTGAAAGATACAGGACAGATGTCAGAGGTAGTTTCTCTACTCAGAGAGTAGTAAGGGAATGGAACGCTTTGTCTGCAACGGTAGTAGATTTGCCAACTTCAGGTACATTGAAGTCGTCATTGGATAAGCATATGGACGTACATGGAATAGTGTTGGTTAGATGGGCTTGAGATCGGTATGATAGATCGACACAACATCGAGGGCCAAAGGGCCTGTACTGTGCTGTAATGTTGTCTGTTCTGTGTTCTATTTATTGTTGAATAGCAGCAGGAAGTGAGGAGGCAGAGACTGCATCCCTGAGGTCACGGAGGGAAGGAAAAGAGGCTGTTACTTAGAGATTGAGAAGCAGGAGAGGGCACAACCCAAAGGTTTGGGAGTGGAGAGAGGCTGCAAGTTAGAGGTCAAGGTGAGGAGAGGCACCAGTTGATGTAGTACATTAAATGTAATACAGAAAATTGTGAAGTGGTTAAGTTCGGTCGGAAAAACAGTACATAAAATGGAAGGAACCATTCTGAATGGGTGCAGAAACCTTCCATGCTGAGGAACTTTGTGAAAATGTTGGAGACAGAGCAGGACCAAATTACAATAATGATTGCAGTGATGTGATATCTCATGAAAATTGATTAGAGGAATTGGGACAGCTTTCCTCGAAGATGCTAAGACTTAGAAGAGATTATGTTGAATCTTGCAAAATCATTTGAGGTCTGGTCAGAGCAGACAACGGGAAGACTTTCCTACCTTGTGACAGAATTGAGAATTGGATGCAGAGGTTTGCAGTGATTGACAAAAGAAGTAACTGCCCTGTAAGAAATAGCTTTATCACAGTCTATAGAATGCATTACCTGGAGGAGGCAGTTTCAGCAAAAGATGCAAGAGAGCATGAGTTGATTAATGAAAGAAAAATAATGTGCAGGGTAAGGAAAAGGCACAAATTTGTGATATGTATTTGGAGAGCTAGTTCAAACATGATGGACCAAATGGCTTCCTTTTACTGTGATTTGGACTGAAAATTTGTTTAAAGTAAAGTGTAATTGGCTCTGGGGCACGGCGGAAAAGGGTAAGGTAAACAGGACGTGAGTGATCGGAGACTTGATCGTTCGAGGGACAGATAGATGAGTTTGTAGCCACAATCAGGAATCCAAACACAGAACTTGCATGAAAGAACAAAGAAGAGGAATAGATTCAGTTGCACCCGGTGAAGACTGTGACCACACCTTCACCCGCTGTGGGAGAATCTGCCTGGTATGAACGAAGCAACCACCAACAGGTCCGCAACCAATGAGCACAACTTTCCTCGAGTGTTCATCCAGTGAGAAGCACCAAGATAAAGGCAGCCTTTTTCCTACATTTTGTAAGCTTGACCATTTTGGAAGAGAGTCCCCCCTTCTCTGACATTCTGTTCTATAAAGATCAAATGTATTCATTCCTGATGTTGCATGAGGCCAGAGAACTTCTACAATTCTACCACACTGTTGCTTCCAAACCTGTTTCTTTACTTACCATCTCCTCAATGTTTCATATTCTCAATCTGCCCTCTGCCTGTCTTTATTCAGAACGTTGTTCAGAAAAGTAATTCCTTTCATCCCTTTAACTTGCAAATTATGTTTGTTCCTCATGGAAACTGGTATTCTGCTTCACTTTATCTATTGCCTCGAAAATTCTGGACTAATGTGTAATTGACAGTGAGTTTCAGTGCTATTTATAAGAGGATTAACTGAACTTCACCACTTCAGTGCATAATTTAATATTGCCTTGCACATCTCCAAAAAATTTTAAGAGCCTGCTGTTTGTACTTTTATGTTGGTTTTCATGGCTATTTAGTTTCTGCTCATACATTAATGAGTGCCCTAACTGCTTGCTGAGTCTTCGAGTTTGCCTTAATGACAGGAATCCTGAAGGCAATATCCTCTGTTTTGCACCATCTCATCATATTGATGAACTGCATTCTGTATCCAATTCTATCCATTCATCTGTTGATAATTTCACACTACATTGATCAAGTCCTTCCATTTCATTATAACATGTTCCATTCTTGCAAGGGATGTGGCTATCACCGGTGAAGGTATCATTTGTTGTCCTTCACTAATTGCTGTTGAACTGAGTGGATGGCTGGGAGGGTGGTTCAGAGCTACCTACATTGCTGTGGCTCTGCAGCCACATGTAGATCAGATGGGGTAAGGATGATCAAATTCTCCCCAAAAAGACATGAGTGGATCAGATGGATTTTTACCAACAATTGTTGATAGTTTCATGATAGCGTTACTGGAAATAACTTTTAGTTCTGGGTATTTTTTTAATGAATTGTAAATTTGACCAGCTACAGTGTTTGAACATGAACCTACATTCTCCAGAGCATCAGCCTGGGTCTCTGGATTTTTAGTTCACTGTATTTGCCACTTGCCCACTGTCTCTCAGCCATTATTACAGTTTATTTCTTTGCTATTTTTTTCTCTTTCCCTGGAGAACTTCCCTTCTGCTGTCTGAGCTGAAAACGTGTCTTGTTGCCTTTACAGCTTCACATGTTAGAATTGCTGCTCGTCAGATTTACCTTTTCCAGGAAGATTCTGGCAAGGTTACTTCTAAATAGGTTTATGCCACCATGGCAGATGAAAACCTCCAATACTATGGGAATGTTGTGAATATGTTGGATGCAGAGCAGAAGCAATTTACAATAATTCCAGGGATGTGATATCCCATGATGAAAATTGACTAGGGGAGTTGAGACAGTTTTCCTTGACTTTCCTAGCATTTGTTTCCTCCCAAACATTTTTCAGTTTCTTCAAAATAAAAAAATACATAATTAAACTACTAAACTTATAAAAGTAAGTGATGAGTGCAACTGGATAAAAGTAAAAGCAAAATGCAGATGAGTCTCTGAATTATTTGTGAGGAGCAAGTGCAAAGATGTAGCAGCTGTGATTGGATTGGGCCAGTAGCGTTGACCTTGATAGTTGAGCTGACAGTTTTGATGTTGATTTTGTAATCAAAATTCCTTTGTGATTACTTTTGAACTCACTGACAGCATGTGGAGGAAGAAGGGGTGATTCTATGTTTTTTCTGGTAGGATAGGGCTGTTAAAAATCGCTATTCTCAAAGCTGTGTCCCTCAGCACTCTGGGCCATATACCAGGACATTTTCTGCTAATAGTGACAGGCTCATTGTTGCATTCACTTTTTAACCTCTTTTTCATACATTTCTGGAGGCTAACACAGATATGCCTGCAAGAGGTGGCTGTTTGCTGACAGGGGTGCAGTCAGCCCCTCGGTCTGTCTTTTTAGGAGGTCTGTCCCTGTTTGAAATTTCCGTGGTTCTTTACAGGTACAGCATTACGTGGGCTTCTTGTAGGATCTTTTCAGTGAGTTCACATTTGCAGTTTATACTTTCTGTAGAAGTCCTGTTTTTCTTTCAAAAGTGAGTAATTTTGAAATGCGAAGTGAAAAGAGGCCTGTTTGTATTTTGAAGCTCTGATCCACTGTCATAACACTGGTTTTGTTTTAAACATTCATTGAAAGTTTTATAATTCTGATCAGGTCAGGTATGAGTTGGTTGTGACATATATCTAACTAGAAGTTTGATATTTGACTATCTATAATGTAAATTATTTTTATTCCTGTAATTGTATAAAGGGAATTAATTTCCAATGTTTAGGTACAAGGTATTGAGGAGTTAAGGGGACAGTAGGAGAGAGTAAATATGTTATATCGTCTGTCATAGTGAGATTTGAAGCCAAGTCCCAAGGACATTAGCTTGTGGGTCTGGATTAATAGTCCGATGATATCACTACTCCACCCCAACCTGTAGAATTTTGTGTCTCTTGTTTGTCCACGATAGTTGTCCACCCTTAAAAATAAAATGATTTGACAACTTGAAGAGAAAATTATCTTTGCAGTATTGTATTCTCAGCTGATTCCTTTGAAGGATTCTTTCTGATATGTTTTGACAGCCTTTCTAATAACAAACGGTATTGGAGTTAATAAAACTGCCAAGGAATGAATGGGTCTTTATGCTATATTTATGGTCGAGTGGTCAAGCCACTACCAAACTGCTAGAATTTTAATCTGGGCCAGCCTAGAGCAGCTAATCATTTTTGATGAAAATTACACGCATAACCCCTGTAGGACAGAAGCAAAACAAACATAAAGCCTAAAGTGACTCTTTATAATGTTCCCTTCAGGGCTATTAAAACTATCCTGTACTTCTAATGAGGAAATATAATTTTTAAAATTAATTTATTTTCATACAAGTCATTCTGTATCCTCAGCACATAATGAGCTTGGCTTATGACAGTCAGCCAACCAACCGCCAACTTAGACGCTCTTAATCATCATTGTGGCCCCCTTTTTGAACTTGACCAGTGACACACAACTAAGATTAACAGCATGTACCTCTGCATCCTTTGCTTTGATTAGTAATGACATTGAGCTTACCAGCTTGGAAATTCTGAGTCTCTGCTCATTATCAAGGAGCTTAGTTAGGTGCCGCTGAGTCAATTTTTGCATCACTATATTTATGTTATTTCAGCTTCTTGATGGTGTCGACGTCAGTAACTCTTGGAAGCCAATATTATCAGTACTTTTTCTAAATGGGCCTTGTGTTGCTGGCTAGGTGACTGTTTATTGCTCATGCCAAATTGCTTAGAAGGCAGTTAAGCGTAAACTATGATGCATGGCCTAGACTGAAGGGTTTGTTCTGTACCATATGATTCTGTGATTTTATGAATGCGAAGACTGGAATCACGTGTATCCTAGACCAGGTTTCCTTCTGTGTCGGGCATTAGTGAACCAAATGGCAATTGAGAATGGTTTAATGGACACGTTCTGGCTAACTTTTTTATTGCAGACTTCCATTGAATTCAGGCTTCGGAAAGAATGCCAAGAGTAGGTACGTCAGCATTGCAGCATTCCCTCAACATTGCCATCATTTTGTGCTCAAGTCCTGGTTTGGAGCTTCAACCTAAAATTTCTAACTGGGTAGAGGGTGGAAAGAAGAGGATGATTGTGTCAGTGGAACAAAAATGACAGACACGGAGTTTTTTTTTTCCTTAAATCATTCATGGAGTGTGTCCATTGTCCAATTCTAATTGCCTTTGAGAAGGTGAGAATAAGTCACTGCAGTCCATGTGATGTGGGTATATCCCAATATGAATAGTATAGTATTTATGATTATTTGGAAAAGCACAGTTTGATTAGAACTAGCATGGCTTTCAGAGGGGTAAGTCAGGCCTCACAAGCCTTATTGAATTCTTTGAGGATGTGACAAAATACATCGATGAAGGTAGACCATGGATGTGGTGTCTATGGATTTTAGCAAGACATTTGATAAGCTTCAACATGGTAGGCTCAATCAGAAAGTAAGGAGGCATGAGATTCAGGGAAATTTGCCTGTCTGGATACATAGCTGGCTGCCCAATAGAAGACAGGTTGGTAGTAGATGGAAAGTATTCAGCTTGGAGCTCGGTGACTCGTAGTGTTCCGCAGGGATCTGTTCTGGGACGCCTGCTGATTGTGATCTTTATAAACGATTTGGAAGAGGAAGTGGGAGGGTGGGTTAGTAAGTTTGCCAATGACACAAAGGTTGTTGGAGTTGTGGATAGTGTGGAGGGCTGTTGCAGGTTGCAACAGGATGCAGAGCTGGGCAAAGAACTGGCAGATGGAATTCAAACCAGAAAAGTGTGAACTGATTTATTTTGTAAGTTCAAATTGAATGTAGATTACAGGGTTAATGGAAGTATGGAGAAACAGAGGGATCTTGGGGTCCATATCCAAAGCTCCCACCAAGTTGCTACCCAAGTTGAGAGGGTTTTTAAGAAGGCATATGGTGTGTTGGCTTTCATTGACAGGAGAATTGATTTTAAGAGCCATTAGGTTATGCTGCAGCTCTCTGAAACTCTGGTTACTCCACACTTGTATTTTTATGTTCAGCTTTTGTCGCCTCATTATAGGAGAGATGTGGAAGCTTTAGAGAGGGTGTAGAGGAGATTTAGCAAGATGCTCAAAATTATCGGAAGTCGTCGAGAAACTGGGCATGTCATGCTTCCGCACTGTTTGCGAGTTTGCAGCATTCATATGATAAATGTACTTGTTCAGAACTGAGGAAAGGTCACTGAAATGGTAACTCTGATTTTCCTTCACAGATGCTGCCAGGCCTGCTGAGCTTTTCCAGCAACTTCTGCTTTTATTTCTGATTTACAGCATCCGCTGTCCTCTTGGGTTTTCACTCAGAATTTTTAATTTGTCGCAGTGGAAGGGATCAAAAATTTTGTTTTTAAGAGGGACCTGAAATAATTCCGCAGAGCTGGTATCCTGTCACCAAGTCAGCTTTTATTTACAAACTGAGAGTCCTTGACACTCAACCGACTCTTTCAGAGTGAGCAGGATGTCCGACACTCCAGTTCTTATCAATCAGCCAGGGCTTCCTGACTGGACCAGATTAAGCCCCATTCAGGAAACTCACTCTGTGCTGTCCATCTGGCTGACCTCATTACATTCAATATATTCCTCCCCTTCTGAGTTCAAGGACACAGGCTGGTTCTTTTTCTTTTGTGGTTTCTGGATGTTCTAGCGTCGGGTCAGGTTCCTCTAATCCTGTCTCGGATACGGGCAGAGTGTAATGTGCAGTAGCCTGCCTCTTGCACCGAGAGTATTTCGCAAGAAATCAGTTTTATTCTGCAAGCGGAAAAGGCGTCGAGGCAGTGACCATCTCAGATTCCGAGAATCTTGATGGAGAAGTCGAACACACGTTCTCAAACTATTGGAAAGGCTGTTGAGGAGCTGGGCACGTTGTGCCCCTGCACTGTTTGCGAGTTTGCAGCATTCGTATGGTCTTGGTGACATTCTCGTTCAGGGCTGTTGCATCTACTTGATCTTTATATGTCATTAGACCTGACCTCACATTGACCATGTCCGTTACTCATGCAGGTACATTCCTCTGGTTCCTACACCAAACGTTATCCCCTGAAATAAACTCTCTCACTCAGCAGTCTCATGTCTGGCACTGGCTTTCCTGATGCCGTATCAACCTAGTTTGGTTAGCATGTAAAAGAATACTTTTCACTGTGTCTGTCTACATGTGACAGTAATATGTCAAATCAAATCTCATTTATTACCTTCCCATGTATACAAAGGTGCATGCAGTGTGATATGTTAACCTTTGGAGTTTCACCAATAGCATTAATTCTCATTTCTGTTGCCTTTGAGCTTTTTTAATCAGCTTGCATTCCAATTGATATTTCACAGATTGTAGAGTTGTGGGTTATTTGTGTTGTGGACTCTTGCACATTGAGACTATGAATTTTGACTCTTTACTTTCATAACACGCTACTAATTATTTGCAACTAATCACAAATTCCTTTAGTTTGTTGTTTGATTACGAAATATACATGGTGAAAGGATTTAGCAGAACTTTGTATGAAACCTGAACAGTAAATGAAGCTGTACAAAGCTTGATTTAGTCAAGACAAGAACTTTGGAACTTTGTATCCATGTTGTATGCAACAATGTACTTTATAAAGTAGGCCAGCAATATTCTGCTAAAGGTTTACTGCCTTTCTTTTAAGATTTGTTGGTGTTCGATACTGATTGCCTATTTGATATTAGTTGGAATGCTCTTTCACTAAAAGCTGTCCAGAATATTTTGATGCACTCCTGTGAACAATAAAGAAAGGCTTTGTGAAAAACTTAAAGACAGTGCATCCCTTCCACTCGTTTTAACAGGTTCAGCTAGGATCCAGCTGTGCTTAGTTTCAATTTGGCTTTGGATCCAATCTAATAATACTGTAAAGGAATATAAGAACCAAGGGCAGGAGAAGACTGTGCAGCCCACTGTGCCTGCTTCCTCATTCACTACAATCGTGGCTCATCTTGGGCTTCAAATTTGCTTTCCTGCTTGCTCCCTGAGTCCCTCGATTCCCTGAGAGAATGAAGGTAAATTTTGTTCTTAAGTACATTCAGTGAAAACACTTGATATATATTTGATTTTATCATTATGAACCTGTTTTGAGCAGCATTTTCTTGGGACGTAAATTTTTTTTTGATTTGTCACAATCTATATTGGAAGAGTCTACGAGAGATTGAACCCCACTATTCCATAAATAATTGTAAATATGACGAGTGTAACCTCAAGGATTGTTAATGTCTGACTGTTACCGTTATTGAGGATAAAAGAAATTTTCTCCAGGCTTCATCAATTAATGGGGGAAAAAGTACATTTATTATTTTAAATGTATTCTTTAACAAGTGACAAAGTGGATTATTAATGATGAACATGTAAACTTAAACCATTCTACATTCAGGTGCAGACTTGCATACACTTGTCACCAATAAGGTGGCAGGATAGTCAAGACGAACAGTTATTCTTCAGTGTCGTGGGTGGGAGATATCAGTAAAAAGAACAAACCCTGCAGAACAAGACTCTCAGCCAAAAGCGGGGTAAATGAGGTGACTTTCTCACACTTCCTGTGCTTTTTGACAATGGTGTCGTGTCACCGATCACCACATTGATCCTCAATTTGACAGTTGATCAATTGAACCTATGTCTGGGCTTGGATCAGAAAAAGGCCTGATTCCACACTGTAGGCATTCTAACACAAGTTTGATTTGTGTATGCTGAAAAGATTTTGGGCCAGAAAGTCCTCAGCAAAGACATTTTGGTTGAGAGTTATGTGCTGTGTTGAATTAATGTAGCGACTGCCACCCACTGTTGTAGAGTATAGCTGAAAAACAGATGAGTATGGAGGAACTGTTGGGTACATCTCCAGCAAGGTAACAGCCTTTCAGGAAAATTGCGCAAGTAACTAGTAAAATTTGAGTGAGATTTTTTGTTAAATTATTCTTTAACTGAAGTGCGGAAAAATGTGAGCTCAGTGATTTTTTTTTGGTGATCAACTTCGACTCCATTATCCTGCATCACAATCAAATTCTAATATTTCTGAACTGAAGAATCATAGAATTTTACAGTATAGAAGGTGGCCATTTGGCCCACTCTGTCTGTACTGGCTCCTGAAAGAGCTACCCAGCTGTGTCTCTGTAGGCCTCTAAATTCAGCACTTTCAAATATATATCTCAGGAAGGGTCACCGGACCTTAGATGTTAATTCCAATTTCTCTTCACAGATGCTGTCAGGCCTGTTGATCTTTTCCAGCAACTTCTGTTTTTGTCAAGTAAAGAGATTTAGATTCTCCCTTACTGGAGATTGTCATTGCCTGACACTTTTTTGTAATGCATAATTCGTACCACTTGTCAGCCCTAGCCTAAACTTTGCCCAGGCCTTGCTGCATATGGACATGGACTGCAGTAATCAGTGCCTATACCCACTTCTGACTTTGTGAAGGAGTTACGTTCATTGATAAAGCAGCTGAAGCTGGTCAGACTGAGGAACTTTGCAGCGATGACCTGGTACTGAGCTGATGGATCTCCGGCAACCACAACCAATCCTGCCTTTTGCTGTCTATATCTCCAACTAGTCGGCCGTTTCCCACCTGATTCCCAATTGACTTCAGTTTTCGGAAGGCTTTTTGATGTCAAGGTGAGTTACTTTTCTGTCAGCTTTGGAAAACTATTCTTTTGTCTCTGTTTGGACCGAGATTGTATTAAAGTTAGAAGCTACGTTGGCCCTGATGGAACCCAAAATGAGCAACAATGAGCCGGTTATTGTCCAGTTTTGGGTCCAGTTCTGAGGAACAGTCACTGGACCCGAAATGTTAGCTCTGATTAATTTCAGTCACACACAGTGAGAGAAACTACGCTATTCCAATCATAACATTAATTTATATAACCAAGCGCAACCTTGACTCGTACAATGAGTTAAAATTCTAGACTCGACCTCCAGTTACCCAGGTCATTCAGTACTTATCTCGGTCTTTTGATTGTGAACACTTTGTGGAGCTGTTTTATTAATTGTGTGGTGCTGTCATATGAACGGGAGCTGCCAGAGTTCGGCTTATAATTAGCTCTATGCAGTTGATTTCAGTCAAGTTTTCATTATGTTCAAGGAGATATAGTGAGTTGACTGACTTTTATTAAGAGCTGTGCAATTTTTACAGCCGTGTGTGTTTCTGCTGAAAGCAATATCTTTTGATGAATTGTATTGCGTGTGTCAAAAATGTGAAAAGATTTAGTTCAGCACACAGTGTGATTCTGAGTTGAGTGGCTTAAAAAACTATTTACAGATTTGTGACCAACATGCTTAGTGAATTCTTTGTCCAGGGAAAGCTTTATGAATCTCAGTATTCGTAACATAATCTCAACTATGTAATTTATACCCATATTCCTGGGTTATGCTCTATCTTTCATTCAAATTACTTTATAATCCATTACATGGATAATTCAAGATAACAAAGTGTGAAGCTGGATGAGCACAGCAGGCCAAGCAGCATCTCAGGAGCACAAAAGCTGACGTTTCGGGCCTAGACCCTTCATCAGAGAGGGGGATGGGGAGAGGGTTCTGAAATAAATAGGGAGAGAAGGGGAGGCGGACCGAAGATGGAGAGAAAAGATGATAGGTAGAGAGGAGAGTATAGGTGGGGAGGTAGGGAGGGGGTAGGTCAGTCCAGGGAAGATGGAGAGGTCGAGAAGACGGGATGAGGTAGTAGGTAGGAAATGGAGGTGCTGCTTGACCTAGGAGGAAGGGATAGGTGAGAGGAAGAACGGGTTAGGGAAGCGGAGACAAGTTGGGCTGGTTTTGGGATGCACTGTGGAGAGGGGAAGAACTGGGCTGGTTTTGGGATGCATTGGGAGAAGGGGAGATTTTGAAGCTTGTGAAGTCCACATTGATACCATTGGGCTGCAGGGTTCCCAAGCAGAATATGAGTTGCTGTTCTTGCAACCTTCAGGTGGCATCATTGTGGCACTGCAGGAGGCCCATGATGGACATGTCATCTAAAGAATGGGAGGGGGAGTGGAAATGGTTTGCAACTGGGAGGTGCAGTTGTTTATTGCGAACCGAGCAGAGGTGTTCTGCAAAGCGGTCCCGAAGCCTCCGGTTGGTTCCCCAATGTAGAGGAAGCCACACCGGGTACAATGGATACAGTATACCACATCGGCAGATGTGCAGGTGAACCTCTGCTTAATATGGAAGGTCATCTTGGGGCCTGGGATGCGGGTGAGGGAGGAGATATGGGGGCAAGTGTAGCTCTTCCTGCGGTTGCAGGGGAAGGTGCCGGGTGTGGTGGGGTTGGAGGGGAGTGTGGAGCGAACAAGGGAGTCACGGAGAGAGTGGTCTCTCCAGAAGGCAGACAAGGGTGGGGATGGAAAAATGTCTTGGGTGGTGGGGTTGGATTGTAGATGGCGGAAGTGTCGGAGGATGATGCGTTGTATCCGGAGGTTGGTGGGGTGGTGTGTGAGAACGAGGGGGATCCTCTTGTGGCAGTTGTGGCGGGGGCGTGGTGTGAGGGATCTGTTGCGGAAAATGCAGGCGATGCGGTCAAGGGCGTTCTCGACCACTGCGGGGGGAACGTTGCGGTCCTTGGGGAACGTGCACATCTGGGGTGTGCGGGAGTGGAATGCCTCATCCTGGGAGCAGATGCGGCGGAGGCGGAGGAATTGGGAATAGGGGATGGAATTTTTGCAGGAGGGTGGGTGGGAGGAGGTGTATTCTAGGTAGCTGTGGGAGTCGGTGGGCTTGAAATGGACATCAGTTTCTAGCTGGTTGCCTGAGATGGAGACTGAGAGGTCCAGCAAGGTGAGGGATGTGTTGGAGATGGCCCAGGTGAACTTGAGGTTGGGGTGGAAGGTGTTGGTGAAGTGGATGAACTGTTCGAGCTGCCCTGAGGAGCAAGTGGCGGTGCCGATACAGTCATCAATGTAACAGAGGAAGAGGTGGGGTTTGGGGCCTGTGTAGGTGCAGAAGAGGGACTGTTCCATGTCACCTACAAAGAGGCAGCCGTAGCTTGGGCCCAGGCAGGTACCCATGGCCACCCCCTTAGTCTGTAGGAAGTGGGAGGAATCGAAAGAGAAGTTGTTGAGGGTGAGGACAAGTTTGGCTAGGCGGATGAGGCTGTCGGTGGAGGGGGACTGGTCGGGCCTGCGGGACAGGAAGAAGCGGAGGGCAAGAAGCGGAGGGCTTTGAGGCCATCTGCATGCGGAATACAGGTGTATAGGGACTGGACGTCCATGGTGAAAATGAGGTGTTGGGGGCCAGGGGATTGGAAGTCCTGGAGGAGGTGGAGGGCGTGGGTGGTGTCATAGACGTAGGTGGGGAGTTCCTGGACCAAGGGGGAGAAAATGGAGTCCAGATAGGTGTAGATGAGTTCGGTGGGGCAACAACAGGCTGAGACAATGGGTCGACCCAGGCAGGCAGGCTTGTGGATTTTGGGCAGGGCAGGCAGGTTTTTAACACAGCACAGGAGATTTGTTGAAACAGTATCTAATGGTAATTAGATTAAATCCTTTTCTTTATTCACTGCTCACTTCGGGAGTCATTCTGAGCTATTTCCCAGAAATGGTCATGTTCGGCAATCGAATTTGAATTTCTCAGCCAATATCTTTAACCAAAGTTATTGATGTTATGAACTACCTATTATGCTCATGAATTGGTTATTGTCTCATAGAGGCCTCTAGCTCAGGAAAGGAACCTTTGGCACTGTGCCTGTGAAAAACAGCCACCGAACTATTCTAATCCCATTTTACGGCATTTGTACCATTTGCCTTGTATGCCTTGGCGTAGCAAGTATCCACCTTTATTTCGTAAATCTTACGAGGGTTTCTGCCTCAGCCACCCTTACTGGCAGTGAGTTCCAGATCCCTGCACCCTCTTGGTAAAAACATTTTTCCTTTCATCCCTTATGAATCTCTTGCCCCTTACCTTAAATCTACGTGACCAGTCATTGATCCTTGCACCAAAGCGAAAAGTTTCTTTCTGTTTATGCCTCTCATAATTTTATACATTTCAATCATATTCTCCCTTCATCTGTTCTGTTCTATGGAAAACAACTTTAGACTGTTCAATCTTTCTTCATTTCAAAAACTCTTCACCTTGGACAGCATTCTGATAAATCTCCCCTGCACCTTCTCCAGTGCAGTGACATTCCCCCCCAACCCTTCTCTGTGGATTCCAGACCTGTGCCCATTACGCTAGCTGTGTCCTAAACAATGTTTTGCAGAGTTCCAGCATAACCACCCTACTCTTAAACTCAATGCCTTAGTTAGTAAAGGTAAGTGTCCCTTATGCCTTCTTCATTACTTTATCTACCCGACCTGATACCTTAAGGGACTGGTGTACATGTATATTAAAATCCCTGGGATCCTCAGAGCTTCCACCTTTCATCATATATTCCTATGCCTTATTCGTCCTGCTGAAGTGCATTCTGTCACGTGTATCCAGATTGAATTCCATTTGCTGCTGATTAGCCTATCTATATTCTCCTGTAATCTAAAGCTAACCTCCTCATGAATGACTACTCCACCAATTTTTGCACCATCTGCAAACTAACTGATCTGTCTTGCTATATAGATATCTAAATTGTTTATAAATAACACAAACAGCAAAAAGTCCAACATTGATCCCTGCACTGAACACAGAATTCCAATCACCGAAACACCAAGCAATCATCATCCTCTGTTCTTTGCCATTCGACCAATTCCGGATCCGAGTAGCCAAATTTCCTCAGACCCCTTGGGCTATTCACTATTAGTCTTCCATTTGGGACATTGACAAAAGCCTTGCTAAAGCCCAAGTAGATTATTTCAAATGTAATCCCCTCTTGTACACACCTGGTTACTTCTTCAAAAAATGCAATCAAGTTATTCAGACATGGCCTCCCCTCAATAAAACCATGACTGCCCTGCCTTTCCAAGTGTGGATTAATTCTGTCCCACAGAATTGCTTCCAGTAGTTTCCTCACCTGAGGTGAGACTTACTATTGTGTATCTTTATTTCAACATACAATTTTTATTCACTTTTGCGATATGGACGTCACTGCCTGTCTTGAGTTGCCCTTGAGAAAGTGGTGGTGAGTTGCTTTCTTAACCCGCTGCATGCCATGTGATATAGCTACTCTCGCAATGACATTAGGGAGGGAATTCCAGGATTTTGACTTGTTTTAAGCATTTATATGTACTTTATCATGAAATGCTGACAAGGTCAATAAGGAAATATAAGGATTCAAAAAGATTTATGGTCCTCATGAAGAAATGGTTAGGACTGGTAGACAGACCCTCAATAATTTGCCCAGAACTGCGTGCTGTGTGTTTGTTTGTCGGCCTTTTTCTAAAGCAGTTGATTCAAACAGTCTGATTGTAAAATTCTTTTCCGTACAAATGTTTGCTTTAAAATAAACAGAAGTAAAGAGAAGAATCCGTCTAGAATTAGATTTGATTTGTGTGTGGCTTTGAGAGTGATCTTGTCGTGAGTATGCTGTGAGATTACCCCAGAGACTCTGATATGCTAAAGTAATAGACTTTTGGAGACTGGCAACAACTGTTCTGCTTCTGTGCCACCACAAAAAATCAAATCTGTCTTGTTGAGAAATACTTGGAGGTGTCCTGTTGCTGTGCATCTGATTTGAAAACTGTAACATGCAAAAACATACTCTTAGCATTACCCTGAAAGATTCAACATAAAGTAATTTAACAGATTTCTTCTATTGTCTAGAATATCTTCTGAAATATTTGGTTTGTAAATGGGTAAGTCACAAAATTGTATCAGTGATGATGGGAACTGCAGATGCTGCAGAATCAGAGACAACCAAGTGTGGAGCTGGATGGACACCGAAGGCCAAGCAGCATTTTGACATTTTGACACATCCAGCATTGCTCAAGTGATTACCCACTGCAGTTTAGACACAACTTTATGAGCAGGCTTGTCATGAAAGACCAATTTAATCATCTAATAAGCAGTATGTTCTGGCTGAAATACTAAAACATGATGAAAATCTTTGCAATTAGACAACTGTTTTACATTTTGCATTATGCATAGAAACGGACAAACAAGAGGGTTGTGTTCTGAGGAGGGGTCACCCGACCCAAAACGTGAACTCTGATTTTTGTTCACAGATGCTGCCAGACCTGCTGAGCTTGTCCAGCAACTTCTGTTTTTGGTGTCATCTGATTTTCTTATTTTGTTTTGTCATGTTGATTCTTTGGAGCACATGTTTTTGAAGTTGAGCCTTCCTTCAGAAACGTCTCATTTGTTTTCACCAGCCATTTGCTGTTTTTGCCAGCAGTAAAGCCAAAATTTCTTTAATTTATTTCTTGTGAAGCATGCCTTCAACAACCTGAGTTTACCTTAGGGGTGTGCTGCACTTTTCCTCCAGGCTTGGCATTTTTCCCTGTATCCGAGTGCAGTTATCAAGTGCATTCTCATGAGAGCAGTTTAATCATGGCTTTTCTTATTTTGAATTTGCTGTTGTTTTGGTTGTATAGTTTGGCAGTCTGTCATTTGGTTGTTGTTCTGCTTTGGTTGGAAGGTTAAACTGATTACCTATAGCTGCTGTATTTGAGTTAGTATTTCTTTACCATTGAATCCATTGTACTTCTGAAATTTGACACAAATAGAATATAATTTCACTTTGTGACTTTGCTGTTAACACAGTACATGGAGGAAAGTATTGGCCAGACAATGCTGAGAGGATGTAGAGAATCTACAAACAATTGTCATAAGGGTTACGAATGTGATAACTCTCGCTGGCGTATGCCAGTTGAATTTCTTGTGTTAAATTGCTAGATTATGTTTTGGGGATATAATTCTGAAAATAATATCTTGCTGTATGGAAAAGAATATCCTTGAACACTGGTAGGTCAGTTGGAAGGCCAAGAAACACTGGGATTCCTGAAAGTAGAAGGAGAGAGAAAAATCAAAGCATTAATGAACCTGGCCCGAAGTCCATAATTGCCAGTGATACATCAGAGAATTTGTTGGTTACCTGGCTGCTGATGCACTAAAGCAGTAACACACGATCATGACGAAACAAAAAAACATTCAAAAATGAGACAGCATTGAAATACATTGAAATGAGACAGCATTTAATCTGCTCCCATTGTGATGAAAGTGTCTCGTCGATTTGTAACAAAATAGTTCCAGGTTGAATTAATAATCAGGGGCTACATTGTATCAACTCAACGTAAGAGTAGTTTGTCTGTGGGACCTTGGGATAGTAACGATAAAGATCACTCTTGTCTATGGTTCCTGATTTCTACTGGTATGTGCTGTGGCAATCTATCAGTTCAGAGATGAAAAGTGTAGAGCAAGGGAAGGAGATGCAGAAGGTAGTTCGTCCTTTCAATAAAATACTTTCCATTTCGCTTTGTTGAGAATGCAGTCTTCAGTTTTGCAAGTGGCTTTAATAGCGTGTATTTCAGGTGTTGAGGGAGCCAAGGGATTTTATTTGTGATGTGCTGGTAATTGTTACGAGGAAATTATATTCTGGGAATATCTTTGGGCGGCACGGTGGCTCAGTGGTTAGCACTGCAGCCTCACAGCGCCAGGGACCCAGGTTCAATTCCCACCTTGGGTAACTGTCTGTGTGGAGTTTGCACGTTCTCCCCGTGTCTGCGTGGGTTTCCTCCGGGTGCTCCGGTTTCCTCCCACAGTCCAAAGATGTGCAGGCTAGGTGGATTGGCCATGCTAAATTGCCCGTGGTGTTCAGGGTTGTGTGGGTTATAGGGGGATGGGTCTGGGTGGGATGCTTCAAGGGGCAGTGTGGACTTGTTGGGCCGAAAGGCTTGTTTCCACATTGTAGGGAATCTAATCTAATCTTGGTAATACAAATTGGAAACAGGTTAACTTTCAAATAAAGATCCAAAAAGATCCTCTGGTTGCTGGTTTGTTTCTGACTCAAAGGACATGTCTTTAAGGGCGGCATGGTGGTGCAGTGGTTAGCACCGCTGCCTCTTGGCACCAGGGACCCGGGTTTGATTCCAGACTTGGGTGACGGTCTGTGTGGAGTTTGCACGTTCTCCCTGTGTCTGTGTGAGTTTTCTCCGGGTGCTCGGTTTACTCCAACTGTCCAAAGATGTGCGGGTTAGGTGGACTGGCCATGCTAAATTGCCCATCGTGTCCAGGGATGTGTAGATTAGGTGTGTTATAGGGGGATGGGTCTGGGTGGGATGTTCCAAGGATCCAACTGAACATTTTGGACCGAAGGGCCTGTCTCCACATTGTAAGGATTCTAAAACTTAAAGTTCATTACACTTAACCAAGGTCGGAGTAAAATACTGGAAATGATTGTGAGGAGTGAGGGTCGAACAGCTAATCTAATTAACATTGGCCAACATGTAGGTTTGGAAGGGGCAGTCTGGCTGACGAACCACTTTGAACTTTTCGAGCAAATCATGTTCCAGGTAGACTGTGGGAATTCCAAGATGCAGAAATAGGATAAGGTCATTTGGATCTATGAGTCTGCTTCGCAATTCATTTGGATCATTACCTGATTTGACATATATCTAGACTTTAAAAAAGAAACTTCAGCAAAGTTCCATGTAACAGAGCTCTTGAAGCTCATTGTGGTAGAATTAAAACAAAACACAGGAATGGATTGAAACTGGCTGAAGCGGTGAGTTTTCAGTTGAGAAGTGGTATCAAGATTGAGACTGGTAAGAGTACTTGCTGTGGTGTCCGAGGATCATGTTAGGATCTTGCCTATTTGGAGTTACCACCAACAACATGGACTCAGGGATTTAATGAACTGGCCAAATTTTCTAACAGTGACAAACTGGTGGAGGGAAGGGTTTGACTAAATCTGAGATCAGATTTTTGAAAAATATGTCTGCCACTTCAATGCACCACCTTTCTCCCTGACCAACATCTCTGTCTCCGGCTTGCTGCCGTGTTCTAGTGAAGCCCAGTGCAAGCTGGAGGAACAACACCTCATTTTGTGCTTGGGGACCCTCCAGCCCTCCGGACTCAATATTGAGTTCAATAATTTTTGGGCCTAAACTCTCCCATGTCCCAGCCTCCCCCACCCCACACACCAGGCCTTGTTACCACGTAGCCTCCCCCGACACACCCGCTATTGTTAATGACTAACAGTCCCCATTAACAACTATTCACCCTCCCAGCCTGATCAGTAGCAACTCCTAAATCTGTCCAACTGTCTTTCTCTTTGGGCTCCACCCTGTTGATTGCTCCTGACCCCACCCACCTCCCCATTTTCTACCTATACAAACTGACGTTTTCCCAGCCACCATTCAGTTTTTCAAAACTAAAGTGCATGTTTAGGCCTGTACATTGGCATGTAAGTGAACCTGCTTCCATTTTCTCAGCTAATAACTGTACATTTAGGAATCTATTTACATTGGGAGTTGGCCATAAGTTTTCAACTCGGAAATGTTTTTAGATTGCCCAGGGCAATTAATGTGCAGTTCATTGCAAAGTCAGAGAGTATTGAATTCAATGGATGGAGAGGAAGAGGCTTTCGTATGGAGGGATGATTATACAGTCAAAAGTATCTAATCAAAACAGGTTGGATTTGATGAATGAACCCCGCCCACGGCCGACGCCAACGTAACCCCGCCCACGGCCGACGCCGATGGAACCCCGCCCACGGTCGACGACCTCATCGCTCTGCCCACAACCTCCACAGCCAGCAACCCCAGAGGAGACAGCCACACTGAACCCTACCGCATCTTCACCATCCCCCCAGACCTCCCACTGACTGAGGACGAACGGTCAGTCCTTAATAAGGGGCTCACCTTTGTCCCCCTACAACCACACATCAACGAATACCAGTCACGATTGGACATAGAGCAGTTTTTCCGCCGTCTTCGCCTCCATGCCTACTTGTTCAACCGGGAACCTAACCCTCCCTCCACTGACCCCTTCACCCGCTTCCAACACAAGTCCTCCTCTTGGACACCACCCCCAGGCCTCCTACCCTCCCAAGACCTCTTCATCTCCAACTGCCGTCGAGACATTAACCGCCTCAACCTCTCCACCCCTCTCACCCACTCCAACCTCTCCCCTGCAGAACGGGCAGCCCTCCGCTCCAACCCCAACCTCACGATCAAACCTGCAGACAAGGGTGGCGCAACGGTAGTATGGCGCACTGACCTCTACATCACCGAGGCCAGACGCCAACTCTCCGACACCACCTCCTACCGCCCCTCGATCATGACCCCACACCCGAGCACCAAACCATCATCTCCAACACCATTCATGACCTCATGACCTCATCACCTCAGGGGACCTCCCACCCACAGCCTCCAACCTCATTGTTCCCCAACCCTGCACGGCCCGTTTCTATCTCCTTCCCAAAATCCACAAACCTGCCTGCCCTGGTCGACCCATCGTCTCAGCCTGCTCCTGCCCCACCGAACTCATCTCCACCTATCTGGACTCCATTTTCTCCCCTTTGGTCCAGGAACTCCCCACCTACGTCCGTGACACCACCCACGCCCTCCACCTCCTCCAGGACTTCCAATTCCCTGGCCCCCAACACCTCATATTCACCATGCACGTCCAGTCCCTATACACCTGCATTCCGCATGCAGATGGCCTCCAGGCCCTCCGCTTCTTCCTGTCCCGCAGGCCCGACCAGTCCCCCTCCACCGACACCCTCATCGGCCTGCCGAACTCGTCCTCACCCTCAACAACTTCTCTTTTGACTCCTCCCACTTCCTACAGACTAAGTGGGTGGCCATGGGCACCCGCATGGGCCCCAGCTATGCCTGCCTCTTTGTAGGTTATGTGGACCAGTCCCTCTTCTGCACCTACACAGGCCCCAAATCCCACCTCTTCCTCCGGTACATTGATGACTGTATCGGCGCCGCCTCTTGCTCCCCAGAGGAGCTCGAACAGTTCATCCACTTCACCAACACCTTCCACCCCAACCTTCAGTTCACCTGGGCCATCTCCAGCACATCGCTCACCTTCCTGGATCTCTCAGTCTCCATCTCAGGCAACCAGCTTGTAACTGATGTCCATTTCAAGCCCACCGACTCCCACAGCTACCTAGAATACACCTCCTCCCACCCACCCTCCTGCAAAAACTCCATCCCCTATTCCCAATTCCTCTGCCTCCACCGCATCTGCTCCCACGATAAGGCATTCCACTCCTGCACATCCCAGATGTCCAAGTTCTTCAAGGACCGCAGCTTTCCCCCCACAGTGATCGAGAACGCCCTTGACCGCGTCTCCCGTATTTCCCGCAACACATCCCTCACACCCTGCCCCCACCCACAACCGCCCAAAGAGGATCCCCCTCGTTCTCACACACCACCCCACCAACCTCCAGATGCAACGCATCATCCTCCGACACTTGCGCCATCTACAATCCGACCCCACCACCCAAGACATTTTTCCATCCCCACCCCTGTCTGCTTTCCGGAGAGACCACTCTCTCCATGACTCCCTTGTTCGCTCCACACTCCCCTCCAACCCCACCACACCCAGCACCTTCCCCTGCAACCGCACGAAATGCTACACTTGCCCCCACACCTCCTCCCTCACCCCTATCCCAGGCCCCATGATGACATTCCAGATGAAACAGAGGCTCGCCTGCACATCTGCCAATGTGGTATACTGCATTCCACTGTACCCGGTGTGGCTTCCTCTACATTGGGGAAACCAAGCGGAGGCTTGGAGACCGCTTTGCAGAACACATCCGCTCAGTTCGCAACGAACAACTGCATTCCCAGTTACAAACCATTTCCACACCCCCTCCCATTCTTTAGATAACATGTCCATCATGGGCCTCCTGCAGTGCCACAATGATGCCACCCGAAGGTTGCAGGAACAGCAACTCATATTCCGCCTGGGAACCCTGCAGCCTAATGGTATCAATGTGGACGTCACAAGCTTCAAAATCTCCCCTTCCCCCACCGCATCCCTAAACCAGCCCAGTTCTTCCCCTCCCCCCACTGCACCACACAACCAGCCCAGCTCTTCCGCTGCACCCACTGCATCCCAAAACCAGTCCAACCTGTCTCTGCCTCCCTAACCTGTTCTTCCTCTCACCCATCCCTTCCACCCACCCCAAACCGCACCCCCATCGACCTACTAACCTCATCCCACCTCCTTGACCTGTCCATCTTCCCTGGACTGACCTATCCCCTCCCCACCTCCCCACCTATACTCTCTCCACCTATCTTCTTTTCTCTCCATCTTCGGTCCGCCTCCCCCTCTCTCCCTATTTATTCCAGAACCCTCACCCCCATCCCCCTCTCTGATGAAGGGTCTAGGCCCGAAACGTCAGCTTTTGTGCTCCTGAGATGCTGCTTGGCCTGCTGTGTTCATCCAGCCTCACATTTTATTATCTTGGATTCTCCAGCATCTGCAGTTCCTATTATCTCTCAAAGTACAAAATCCTGCTGTTTTTGTTCTCAATTCATGGTTTAATTTTGCAATCAGTGTCGTAAGCAGCAGATTAGTTCAGTCCTTGTGAAATTGAAGGCAATGCAACACTTTAATTGGTCACTTTTTAACATGGTAGGTTCTCCGACTGAGGAAATGGTGAATGTTGTTGATCTTTAATGCAATATAATGGAGGAGAGAAAAATCTGGACTACAGAGCCCACAGGAAGAAAATTATAATCTGTCAGTGCTGCCTCCATTAGAACAATGCCAAGTTAATCCCCATCCCCATATCGAACAATAGAAGTTTCCTGCATCTCAGAATATACCCATTGAGTGGGGAACTGATGAATAATGCAGGAGCACCATCGGATTGAAATACTTTTATTCTAAGGATTTCAGAATGTGCTGGGATTTTTATTGCAAGCAATACTTGTGATGGAATATTCTTTTAATGTCAAAGTGCTGTAACAGTTTGGAAGAACAAATATTAAATGGATATTATTGCAGATAATATATGTGAATGAAATAAAATTGTTTGCTTAAGGTATTTTGTAATTCTAATTGAATGTCGCATTTTTGCATCTCAGTTGTCTTCTGTTTCTTATTTTTATAGAGCAGGTCACTTGTAATGCTGTCAATTCAAGATTAACTACATGGATGGTCTCTATCAGTTGCTTAATCACCAATGTCAGTTTGTAATCCTGAATCCAATATTGTCACTTCATCTTTCAGTTCTGTTTATAATCAAAGTTTGAGATCAACAGCTTTCAGTTTACTATCTGGAAGTCAATCAGTGCAGATTTTGATGGTAAACCAGCGTTCTGTATGTAAAACTGCCTTGTTTAATTAGATTAGTTAGTTGAGGTTCATTTTAGTGCAATGAATCCTAACTAAGCTTCATCTCTTCCTCATTCTGAACACATGCTATGTCATGCAATGGCTATTCAATTTTGCATTGGTGCCGGTTCAAACCATGTGTATTCCAACTACGGATTGATACAGATGAAATAGTACCATTTCCTTGTTAGTACCATTCTCGCCGTACAGTGTTTCGGCATTTCATTACGTTTCTGTGTACAGTTCTGAACCAGCCCCCTTGCCCCTGAGCTTGCCAAATGTCTCAATGTTGTCATGACATTGTCAAAGAATTCATTTCTTGGTAGATTCAGAGATAAATTAATGTAAACTAGTATGTGTTAATGCCTCTGCTGTAATCGGACGAAATACTCAGGCCATTGTCTTAATTTTTCTCTCTTGTATTTATATTGAAATGTTGACCATGCCATTTGGTCCACTTAATGGGATTGGACTTGCTACAGAAGTGCTGAACGTCAACTTGCCAAATACAATTGGCTAAACAGTATGAGGCCAATCAGTCTCTTGAAACACTTTTGCTGTGCAATCAACATTCCAACATTAATTGACAATGAAAAATTACATACGTGCTTCAGAAGATTAGATTTGAAACAGAGATTTGTGAATATGAATGGAGCTATATATGTCTCCATCTCGGGCACCAACCTCAAGTCCACCTGGACTATCTCCAACACCCCCCTCACCTTCCTGGACCCCTCTATCTCCAACTCGGGCAACCACCTTGAAACTGATATCCATTTCAAGCCCACCAACTCCCACAGCGACCTAGGATACACCTCCTCCCACCCACCTTCCTGCAAAAATTACATCCCCTATTCCCAATTCCTTTGCCTTCGCCACATCTGCTCCCAGGACGAGGCATTCCATTCCCGTACACCTCGGATGTCCTCATTTTTCAAGGACCGCAACTCCCCCCGACCCATCCCACACCCCCGCAACCCCCCGCAGTGGTCAAGAACGCCCTCGACCGTGTCTCTCTCATTTCCTGCAACTCAACTCTCACACCCCGTCCCCGCAATAACCACCAAAAGAGAACCCCCTCATCCTCACATACCACCCTCCCAACCTCTGCCTACAATGTATCATCCTCTGACATTTCCACCATCTGCAATCTGACCTCACCACCAAAGACATTTTTCCTCCGACCATTGTCTACTTTCTGGAGACACCACTCTCTCCATGACTCCCTTGTCCGCTCCACACTCCCTTCCAACCCCACCACACCCGGCATTTTCCCTGCAACCACAGGAAGTGCAACACGTGCCCCCACACCTCCTCCCTCACCCCCATCCCAGGCCCCAAGAAGACTTTCCACATCAAGCAGATGTTCAACTGCACATCTACCAATGTGGTATACTGCATCCGCTGGACCCATTGTGGACTCCTCAACATCGGGGAAACCAAGGAGAGACTTAGGTGTTCTGCAAAGCAGCCCCGATGCTCGGTTCACAACAAACAACTGCGCCCCCGAGTCGTGAACAATTTCAACTTCCCCTCCTATTCCTTAGACGACATGTCCATCCTGGGCCTCCTGCAGTGCCACAACAATGCCACCCGAAGGTTGCAGGAACAGCAACTCATATTCTGCTTGGGAACCCTGCAGCCCAAAGGTATCAATGCGGATTTCACAAGCTTCAAAATCTCCCCTCCCCCTACTGCATCCCAAAACAAGCCCAACTCGTCCCCGCCTCCCTCACCTGTTCTTCCTCTCACCTACCCCTTCCTCCCACCTCAAGCCACACCCCCATTTCCTACCTACTAACCTCACCTCTTGACCTGTCCGTCTTTCCCGGACTGACCTATCCCCTCCCTACCTCCCCAACCTACACTCACCTCTACTAGCTCTAGCCCACCTCTTTAACTTGTCTGTCTCCTCTCCAACTATCTTCTCCTCTATCCATCTTTGATCCGCCTCCCCCCTCTCCCTATTTATTTCAGAGGCCTCTCCCCCTCCCCCTTTTCTGATGAAGGGTCTGGGCCCAACATGTAAGCTTTTGTGCTCCTAAGATGCTGCTTGGCCTGCTGTGTTCATCCAGCTGCACACTTTGTTATCTCTATATCTCTTAACAACCTCATTAAGTGAGTTCTTGAGTTAACTATGCAGGGTAGACTTAGGGTTTATCATTCTAACTTGCCAGGCCTGAAAGATGAAAGTTGGTTTATGTTGGATGTTTGGTTCATAGCTATGAAAGATATCCTGAAAGGATTTTTCATATCTTTTGTTGAGAACTTTACCCATTTAGTCACTCTAATCCTTTTCCTTTTTTAAAGTTTCCTTGGTAGTCATAAATTTGAAATATCTGCGGAATTTTATTCGGCTTTGTATTGGTTCTCTGTGATTCCCCGCGAATGGCTCCGCGGCCTGCCAGCTAATTACAGAATTTATCATTGATGTGCCTGTCATAAAATCTTTAGTCTTATACTGTATATCCCAATTTCAGGAGAAAGTCCAGAGAGACCTTTTCAAGGAAAGGGATTTAGAAAGAAAACTTAAGTTCCATTGATCAAAGACATGAATAGTTGATAAATTATTTGCACTTCATATTTCCAGAACCTACCCCAGAAGAGAGAGCTATAGCTGTCCACAAACAGTCAATAGAAGTGAAGGAAACTTGGGAGCAATTGAAAACCCATGCGAGCAACTGGCAGAAACGGGTGGAAAAGGCGTTGGAGAAACTTCAAGAACTGCAGAAAGCTCTGGATGACCTTGAGGCTCATGTGATAACAGCTGAGGGGGTCCACACTGATTGGCAACCTGTGGGTGACCTGTTTATTGACTCATTGCAGGATCACATTGATAAAACCACAGTAAGTGCAATTACATTACACTTCACTTATGAACATGTAACCACAATGTTGTATCGAGATGATCAGTAATAGGAGTACTTCAGTAATATTGATTGAATGGTTGTTAACTTAATTTGCAAATTAAAACTTCGTTGAGCATGCCTTCTGATGATATCACATCGTTAATATTAGTATAATTGAGGATTCTATTAGTCAGTGACATCAGCTGAGTTATCTCCTTGTTGCCATGTTATCAGGATTAAAGGAAAAGCCTTACCACGCCATTTGGCCACTCCTTCGAGAGAGACAACTGGTTATGATTTAACCTGAAGATCACCATGCCTCAGGCAAGGAGAGGGGTTGAGGCGAAGATGCTTTGTGGTAAGCTCACTGGTATGGCAATTGAGCCCTCTCTTGCAGGGGATCACTCTGCATCACAAACCAACCGTTCAGCCAACTGAATTTGAATAGAGTTTAGGATTGGAGAGCAATCCATGCAATTGTATTTTTTTTAATGAATGTTTCTCACTGGCAAACTTTTAAAAACCAGCTCAGCCATACAGGCGAGATCAGTTCCTGATCTCAGCTGAATTTTTTGATCTCAGGTGAGTCAGCGTTAGGAGTTCAGTGATTGGAATGAATTCTCATGAATTTAGCGAGAGAGATATGACACGTGAATAGATCAATGTTTTGAAAAGAGGATGAGATATGAGCAAAAGTTTTTAATTGATGTGGAAGACCAGCCACAATCATCATCAACGGTGGAGCAGGCTTGAGCGGCCATGCAACATTGTGCTGCCGCTATTTGACTTGTTCTGTGAAGAGGAAGGAAAATGGTCAAAGTTTCAAAAATGCTGAAGACCACATCATTCTACAACCTCAAAATTTGATTGTGTTCAGCATATTATCACGACTGGTACCCTTAAATCCTGGTTTATCATCTCAGCAGCTCGACTCTGCCCAAAAGCTGGTTACTTGTGAAATTTTTGAAGAATCTTCCCAAGTCTGAAAATCATTTTTTCTTTTTGTAGAATCAGAGTTGGCGTGTGGAAGGAGGTCTCCTGGCATTTCATAGCTCTTTGAAATAACTCCCCAATTCGTCCCCCTCTGCTGTGCACTGACTTCAACCACTTTCTAATCTCTTTAATGGTTGGGAACTTTTGAAGGCATCCGGAATGAGTATTAATGATCCCACAATACAACTGAGCCTTATTAAGTTGTTAGTTCTGATGATCAAGAGCTTGATCAAAGAGGATTCTTTTAAAAAGTGCCTTAAAAGAGGAAAGGTACAGAGGCTAAGAGGTGGAGGAAGTCTCTTCTTGGGTTTGAAGCCTACACAATTAAATGTTTGGCAACCTGTAGTGGGCCATTTAAAATCAAGAGTGGGCAAGAGGGCTTAATTAGATGAGTGCAGATATCCTGAAGTATGGTTGGACTGGTGGAGATTACCAAAATAGCGATAGGCAGAGCCAAGGAACAATTTGGAAACAAAAATGATTATTTAATAAAATTACTGTTAATACTATCAGTTAGGTAGCAAGTACAGAGAATAGAATTTGGTTCAAGATGAGACTCGGGCAGTGGAGTTTTAGACGACCTCAAGTGTTCAATGGGCAAATGTGGAACTCTAGCAGGGAATGCATTGGACTTGTCACGTCCGGAAGTGAAGTAGTTCTAGTTGAAGGTTTCACTGCTAATGAGGCAAGACAAGAGACAGCTTTAGGGATTGCATGAATGTGTGGTCGGACGTTCATCATGGGATAAACAAGATGCCAAGGTTGTGCTGAGACAAGCGTAACGTTACATTGTTGCCAAGGGGGAGTAATGCAGTCAGTCGGTAGTGAATAGAGATTGGTGTGGGGACCACAAGCAGTGGTCTTCCCAGTTTTAAATTGTTGTCTCTACATAGTTCCGCAACTTTATGTTCTGTTCAAAGAGCATGACTGACAAGAACGCAGAAGTTAGCCATTTGTTTACTTGTCAATATATCTTGATTTTTCCATCATGTTTTCCAATTATTTCCAAAACCTGTGCAGTGTACTAAGTGAACCTTTCAAACCTTAAAAGGAAATGTTAAAATTGTGGAATATAAAGTTAAATTTATTTTATTGAAAATTTAAATAAATTACATGAAGGTTTGACCAAGACTGAAAGGAATTAGATGGAACACCAGATGAATAAAACAAGCAGTAGTAAGGTGGTATTAGCTGGATGTTCCTGAAGAAAGAGAACACAGCCAACCTTTCTTCCATCAGGGAGATTAATTGTGTGGTGTCAGACACAGTTGACTAAATCATTCCTTCTGTCTTTACTGTCTGACTGTACTATGGTTGTAATATTTCCTTTTTAAAAGGCTCAGGGTTAGACATATTTCTCATTTTATAAATTTTAGGAAGTTGTCTTATTATCAAGTCAAGGTAGGATTGAAAACATATTCTATAACTGTTTGAAGTCAGAAGTCACATGACACCAGTTTGTCGTCCAACAGGTTCATTTGAAATCACACAAGCTTTTGGAGTGCAGCCCCTTCATCAGGTGCAGTTAGTGAGGTGACCACACAGACACACAGTTTATAAGCAGAAAGATCAAAAGATCATAGAATTGGCGTGAGTGGAGTGTCAGATAATAACTCTATACAGGTGACCAAGAGTGTTAGAGGCAAGTAAAGTGTTTACAAAGTCAATGTCAGTGCTGTGTTGTCATGATAATCAGGCAGCGCAACAGGAATGTACAAAAGGTGACATCTCAGGTCAGACTCTGACTTGTAGTTGAGAGGCTTGTGTTCAGAAACTGTCTCAGAGTTTTAACCTTTATTTCAAAAGCAGGAATTTACAAGATGCCACACTGACTGACTGTAACTACAAGTTGTGTGCTTTTTCAACAAAATATCTGCAACTAAACAAACATCCTGGATGAAGACTTATTATCTGACACTCCACTCTCACCAGTTGTATGATCTTTTGATCTCTCTGCTTATAAATTGTGTGTCTGTGTGTTTTCCTCTCTGACCGCACGTGATGAAGGGACTGCATTCCAAAAGCTTGTGTGATTTCAAATAAACCTGTCAGATTATAACCTGATGCCATGTGACTTCTGACTTTGTCCATCCTAGTCCAACACCAGCACCTCCACATTATAAGTGTTTGGAACCAAGTCAGTGCAACAGGCATAGGTCGAACATTTGACTTCGGAAGGATGCCAAGTGTCGACAAATTCATTAATAACAAAGGATTTCTCCATTATGCCATCTATCGTAACATGCTGCGTCTCACAGTCATAATGAAAGGATGCCCACTTTAATTTAGCAGCGCCAAGAACAGTTATGGACATTTGTAGCATGGGAGGAGGCCATTCAACCTATTTTATCTGTACCAGCTCTCTCCCAGAGCAACAAAATTAATCCTTTTCTCAAACTCATGCCACATATTTCACAGGATTGAAATATATAGGTACATAGTTAAGAGATTTTAACATCGAGTGAGCAGTTCTCGCACTTCACCTCGTCACTAAAAATTGAAAACGTGACTTACAAAGAGTGAGTCTTTATTTTGTTCTGTTGTGATGATGAAGAAGATGCAAGTCCATGTGCTGGAACTGGCGTCTTGAACTTACAAACTTTTAAATGTGTTTATAAAATGAATTCTGTGCGCATTTACTGAAAGCAGTTTTATGGAAGGAAAAGGTACTAAAGAAGATTTGGTGTATTGCACTTGATGCTATTATACTCCAACCTGTGAAAACAGAACTCTACGACTGTGAGTGTTGAGTTCTGAGAGGGTGCTATCTTGTTTGAATTTACATTGCTCAGACTTGACCTATTTTCCCAACAGCAAAATTGGTAATCCAGAAAGAAATGGATATTGGTTTCTCGCATTTCTTAGCTGTAAGTGTCTGTATAAAGTTTGAGTCCAGTTTCCTTATATACAGGTGCTTAACCTGCTTATACAGTTTGAACATTTGTTGTGCCCATGAAAGTTTTTTGAATGGTTTCACCTCCAGTTTTTTTCTTTATACATATTTGGTATTTTTTCAGGGTTTAAGGACTGCCTGCAAAATCTGAGATTGGGTTTTGAAAGACATCAGCTTTTATTTTGGAGAGATAATGGTAACTGTAGATGCTGGAGAATGCGAGATAACAACGTGTGGAGCTGGATGAACACAGCAGGCCAAGCAGCATCTCACGAGCACAAAAGCTGACGTTTCGGACCTCGACCCTTCATCAGAAAAGGGGGAGGGAGGGAGGGTTCTGAAATAAGTAGGGAGAGAGGGGGAGGCGGATCGAAGATGGATGGAGGAGAAGATAGGTGGAGAGGAGAGCATGGGTGGGGAGGTAGGGAGGGGATAGGTCAGTCTGGGGAGGCCAGACAGGTCAAGGGGGCGGGATGAGGTTAGTAGGTAGGAAATGGGGGTGCAGCATGAGGTGGGAGAGGGGAATAGGTGAGAGGAAGAATAGGTTAGGGAGGCGGGGACGAGCTGGGCTGATTTTGGGATGCAATGGGAGGACCGGAGATTTTGAAGCTTGTGAAATCCACATTGATACCATTGGGCTGCAAGTTTCGCAAGCGGACTATGAGTTGCTGTTCCTGCAACCTTCGGGTGGCATCATTATGGCACTGCAGGAGGCCCAGGATGGGCATGTCCTCTCAGGATTGGGAGGGGGAGTTGAAATGGTTCATGACTGGGAGGTGCAGTTGTTTATTGCAAACTGAGCGTAGGTGTTCTGTAAAGCGATCCCCAAGCCTCCGCATCATTTCCCCAATGTAGAGGAAGCCACAACGGGTACAGCGGATGTTTTGGATATTTCTGAAGCATTGATTTTCATTCAAAGTTGGTTGGATTTTGCTGAAGCAATAGCCATAACTCACGATGACGTAGACCATGTCAGAGATAACGTTTCGAGTCCTTTGACCCTTCCTCAGAACTCACTCTTCACTGATGCTGCCAGACCTGCTGAGCTTTCCCAGCAACTTCTGTTTTTGTTCGTGATTTACAGTGCCCACAGCTCTTTTGTTTTTATGACACAGACAAAACTTGATCTCTGCAGGTAGCATGATGCTGCATTCTCCAACTTCCCTGCCTTTTTGTAATATAATATTGTCCTTTTAATACAGAAGTGGCTTTTTTTTTGTTTGTTTTAACTTCTGCACATACTTTCTTTGCAGGTTAAAAGTCTGTGCCTTTTCAGTTCACTGCAGTGCTGCATAATGAAGGCTTTCAACATTCTTATTTTAAAAAAGTACAAAATCAGTGTTGTTTGTTTTCCAAAATGTGATGTGCAAGTGCAACACTTAACAGTGTGTTCATCAAACTATTGTTTCCTTTGATCTTTGTGTTGCAGAAATTTCTAGAATCATTTCATATATATTTTCCTTGATATATTTTAGCAGCTTTCCTGGAGCAAGTCTGTTTTCCTTAGGATGAGACTAGTTTCAGACATACTCCCTTTATTATGAGATTTGATTGGGGTAAAGCGAGGAGGATTTTTATTCACTGAGACACACATGACTATATATTTAAAGCATTGGAAAATGCATCCTGTTCGGACTGTCATGTTATCTGGTGTTTGTACCAGGCTTTCTGATGAAGTGCAAATGATTAAGGATGCTAATGGATGCTATATGTTATTACAAGAGGAAATAAACATACAAGTAAGGATTTTGTGCCACAGTTATACATAGCATTGAAGCCATACCTCAATTATTGCATTATAATACAAGTTGCCTCATTTAAGGAGGCAGTTCAGATTTAGGTTTACTAGAACAATACTTGCAATTAATGGGTTGTCTTATGAAGTAAGATCAGAAGGACTGGGAAGGATGAGAAGGACCTCCTCTCTGCCGATCGTCTCTTCTCTCCCTCTTCGGTCGGCCTCCCCCTCTCTCCCTATTTATTCCAGTTCCCTCTCCCCATCCCCTCTCTGATGAAGAGTCTAGGCCCGAAACATCAGCTTTTGTGCTCCTGAGATGCTGCTTGGCCTGCTGTGTTCATCCAGCTCCACACTTGGTGATCTTAGAAGGACTGGGCTTGTTTTTGCTGAAGTTGAGAAGAGGAAGGAGGTGATTTCCTTGAAGTATATTTGATTCTGAATGGTCTTCACAAGGAATATGTAGAAGGATTTTTCCTATACTTTGGTGAGCGCAGAACTAGGGACACTTATGCAAAATTTGACGTTGCCACTTAAGGACAGATGAGCAGAGCATTTTTTTCTCTGATAGTTGTATGACATTGGAACTAGCTGCCTCCTAAGATGATAGAGTTGGGGTCATTGAATATTTTAAGGTGGATTTAGATTCTGGTAAGGCAGGGAAAAGGCCTCTATTAGTTGGAGTCATACCAAGCACAAAAGAAAAGGTTTGTGGTTGTTAGACATAGTCGTCTCACCTCCAGGACATCTCTGTAGGAGTTCCTCAGGGCAGTGTCCAGTGCCCAAACATCTATGCTGCTTCAGCATCCTTCTATAAAGTCAGAAGTGGGGATGTTTGCTGATGACTGCACAATGTTCAGTACCATTTCCAACTCCCTCGATAATAAAGCAGTCCATGTTCAAATGCAGCAAGACCAATATATTATCCAGGCTTAGGCTGTTACAGTGCGAGGTAACATTTGCACCACACAAGTGCCAAGCAATGGCCATCTCCAACAAGGGAGAATTTAGCTGTCATCTCTTGACATTTAATGCTGCTACCATCGCTGACTCCCCCACCATCAACATCACGGGTGTTGGTATTGACCAGAAACTGAACAAGATCAGCTACATAAATACTATGGATTCAAGAGCAGGCCACCCTGTTGTGTGCAGGTGATTTTCATCACTCCATTTTTAACAAGATTTAACTGGAAATTTGGGAGTTGTCATATTTCTGAAGAGTCGAACGGCAGCATGCTTTTCTTTTCGTTAATTCTTTGTAATTTATTGCATTTAAAACTCCTATTGCCAGAAAACGAAATTATGTGGCTTAGCGACTACTTTCGAATGTCTTGTGAGAAGTGCCATTCAAAGGTTACACATTGTTACCTTGTGATCAGTTTGGATCAGTCGGGCAGGAAATGAGATGATGCTGGGGGTGGGAAGATTTTGAAGCAGGGACTTCAGGGAAAGTAGCCTCTCCCTCCAGTCAAACCCTCCAACCCTGGCAATGTTCTTGTAAATCTTTTCTGAACTCTTTCAAGTTTCATGACAACTTTCCCATAGCAAGGAAGCCTGAATCGAATGCAGTATTCCAAAAATGGCCGAACCAATGTCCTTTGTAGCTGCAACGTGACTTCCTAACTTCTATATTGAGTGCTGTGACCAACAAAAGCAAGCATATTAAACACCTACTTCACTACCTGCAACTCCACTTTGAAGGAACTCTGAAACTGCACCCCAAGTTTGTTTGGCGACACTGCTGAGGACCTTACCTTTAAGTGTATAAGTTCTGCCCTGATTTGCCCACCAAAACCTAAAACCCTTTTCACATTAAACCTAATTGTCTGCTATTTGCTTGGTGGTATGTATAAAAAGGGAAGAGTTTATGCTTGTTCAGGCAACCCATACCCGACATTCAGAGGTTGTTTTCCTAATGGCTTGAATTGGAACTGCTTAACAGAATGAGTTTTGGGATGCCTCAGGATGTCTTTATATATGCTGTGCATCAGGCAGGTGTCAAATTGTAATTTCACAGACAGTTCTGCATACAGACAGCATAACGTAAGAAAGAAGAACAGGACTTAGTAGAATTATCCTTCAAAGCCTTGTTGAGTTGATTTGTCCTGTTTTGTTACTTCTACATTTATTAAATCCACTTTTTTTAAAGCATTCTTTCACAGGATGAGGGCACTGCTGGCAAGGCTAACATTTGTTTCCCGTCCAGGAATGGCTTGGTGGGCCATTTTGGAAGTCAGTAGAGAGTCAGCCATATTCCTGTGAATTTGAAGCCATATACCAGAATTGCTAAGGAAAGCAGATTCCCTTCCCTAAAGAATATATTAGTGAATTCAGTTTTCTGTTACAAGAATTTATGATAGTTTCATCGTCACTGTTACTTTTAACTCGAGATCTTTATTAATTAAATGTCATTTCCAGCAGATGCTTTTGTATTTTGTATTTAATATTAGGATGTTAGTTTTAACTTAATTTCTTATTAACATTTAATCATTAATTTCAGGATGTTTCTCAGATTTTGTATACTTCCTCTCCATGAGGCTTTTAAAGAAGAAATTGCCCCAGTCAAACAAGAAGTCAAAATATTAAATGATCTGGCCAGTCAGTTATCTCCACTTATGTCTCTTTATCTCCAAGGATTTCTCACCAACTTGATGACCTAAATATGAGGTTGAAATTCATACAGGTAACAATGAAAACATTTTCAAAGCCAGCCAATCTGTTGTAGAATGTACAAATGAAAGCGTGTACAAATAATTTGTCTTCAAACATATGAGCAAGATAAAGAACCCTTTCAATTGAAGCAAGCAATTAATATTTTATTATCATGGTTTATGAAGTTATTCAATTTTATAATATTTCTTTTTCAAAAATACAATGTTCTGGTCTGTAGTCTGCACTTTAGAATGGAGTCGCAAAACAAAATCCAAATAGTGAGAGATGTGAGCATCCGAACCACAGTCTGAAATGGTTCAGGACTGGAACAATTTGAATATATTCAGGATGAAGCTGCAGGCAGCAGATATTTTTCCCGATCCATCTAAAAGAATTTGGAATTGGAACATTGTGATAACTGCGGTACACTTCAGTATTATGTATTGTTTCATATATTTTAACTCACTGAGGAAGACAAACTTGAATGAATTACAACAAAGATATACTTGATGCATTGAAGGGAAGAATGACACAAAATTGTATGAACTGCATGTATTTCTTCCAATTGAGCAGATTTTCATTGATGTCAGCAAAGTAGTACATGAAAATTTCCTTTATCCCAAAAGTCTCATGAAATGTTTTACTGAGCAAATTATTTCAGTCTCGTTCTGTGGCAGTAGCTCGCTTGGCCATGTAGCACAGTAAAACTCCTTATTGGTTCCAGAAAGCAGACAAAAACATAAGAAATAGCACCAGGATCTGGATGTTCTTCCTCTCGACCCTGCCTCACCATCCGATAAGAACATGGCTGACCTGCCCAGGACTCAACTCCTCTTCCATCCCAGCTTCTCAGAGCGCTCAACTTCTCTATTTCAAAAATCTTATCGACCACCTTCTTTAAATACTTTCAGTGATCTACCTTTCACAATTCTCTTGTATTCTAAACAATCACTACCTGCTGAGAGAAGAAATTCCTTTGCATCTCCGGTTTCAATAAATGTTCCCTTCTTCTGTAACTATGTTGCTGAGTTTGAGATTTCCACACTAATGGAAACATTGTCTTCACATCGAGCCTGTCAAGCCCCCTCAAAATTTTGTGTTTCAGTAAGATCACCCCTCATTCTTCTAAACTTGAATGAATAAAGACCTTCTGTGTAACCATTCTTGATAAATCATGATCCGATGAATCAGCCCAGTGAGTCTCTTTGGAATTGCTTCCCATGGCTGTGTATCCTTTCTTGTATTTCTCCAAGTGTGACCTCCTCAGTAGCCTGATCAGTTGCAAAAAAGCTTCCCCATTTTTGAACTAAAACCTCCTTCCAATAAAGGCCAAAATTCCATTTGCCTTCTTAATTACTTGAATTACCATCGTCATGGCTCACATCAACTCCAACCTACAAAACATAGAACATAGAACAGTACAGCACAGAACAAGCCCTTCAGCCCACAATGTTGTGCTGACCATTGATCCTCATGTATGCACCCTCAAATTTCTGTGACCATATACATGTCCAGCAGTCTCTTAAATGACCCCAATGACCTTGCTTCCACAACTGCTGCTGGCAACACATTCCATGCTCTCACAACTCTCTGCGCAAAGAACCTGCCTCTGACATCCCCTCTATACTTTCCACCAACCAGCTTAAAACTATGACCCCTCGTGCTAGCCATTTCTGCCCTGGGAAATAGTCTCTGGCTATCAACTCTATCTATGCCTCTCATTATCTTGTATACCTCAATTAGGTCCCCTCTCCTCCTCCTTTTCTCCAATGAAAAGAGACCGAGCTCAGTCAACCTCTCTTCATAAGATAAGCCCTCCAGTCCAGGCAGCATCCTGGTAAACCTCCTCTGAACCCTCTCCAAAGCATCCACATCTTTCCGATAATAGGGCGCCCAGAACTGGACGCAGTATTCCAAGTGCGGTCTAACCAAAGTTTTATAGAGCTGCAACAAGATCTCACGACTCTTAAACTCAATCCCCCTGTTAATGAAAGCCAAAACACCATATGCTTTCTTAACAACCCTGTCCACTTGGGTGGCCATTTTAAGGGATCTATGCATCTGCACACCAAGATCCCTCTGTTCCTCCACGCTACCAAGAATCCTATCCTTAATCCTGTACTCAGCTTTCAAATTCGACCTTCCAAAATGCATCACCTCGCATTTATCCAGGTTGAACTCCATCTGCCACCTCTCAGCCCATCTCTGCATCCTGTCAATGTCCCTCTACACTGTCAACGACACCTCCGACCTTTGTGTCGTCTGCAAACTTGCTGACCCATCCTTCAATCCCCTCATCCAAGTCATTAATAAAAGTGCTTTGATCCTTTGCAATTCACCTACCACTGCAACAGGTCTCCAGTTGATACCGTCTCCCTGGCCTGCCAGTCATCCCTGGAATGTCTGGATAACAAGGATACCTACATCAGGCTTATTGATCGGAGCTCCACCCTCCACACTAATTCCAAACAATCTCCTCTTTGAACTCGGAGACCGAGGCCTCAGCATCCCTCTCTGTAACAGGATTCTTGACTTCCTCACCCAGAGACCGCAAACAGTAAGGATAGGTGACAACACTTCCTCCACCGTAAGCCTCAACACCGGTGCCCAGCAAAGCTGCGTACTCAGGCCCCTACTCTAGACTCTTTATGCAGTCATGACTTGTTGCCCCCAACTCCATTCACAATTGTGCTGATGACGCTTCCATTGTAGGTCGGACCTCAAACAACAATAAGTCAGATTACAGGAAAAGAAATTGAGTGCTTGCTGGCATGATGGAAAAATAACAATCTGTCCATCAACATGAGCAAAATGAAGGAGCTGGTCATTGATTTCAGGAAGCTTCTGTCTGCAGCAATGGATATCAGTTTGAATAAGCGTACAAATAGATTTAAGAACAGCCTCTTACCGGTTGTGACTTTTGAACGGACCTCTCAAATGTTAATTCTGATCTTTCTCTCTCTCTCTCTCAGCATCTTCTCTGTGGCTGTAACGCTATTCTGCACGTTGTACGGTGTGATTTGCCTATACAGCATGCAAATCAACACTTTTCACAGTATTTCAGTACATGTGACAGCAAAAAAGCAATCAGTCACCTGCATGCTAGAATGTGTTTCATGGACTAGAGCATCCAAGTCCCCTACCATGCATTTTTTTAAGAGTCCTCCTCTATTTAAGTAAGAGTCTATCTTTTGATTCTTCCTACCAAAGTGTACTTTCCTACATTAAACTCGATCTGCCAACTTTTTTCTGACTTGCTCGACCTGTCTACCCCCTTGCAGATTCTTTATGTCCTCATGAGAACATTCCCTTACTCTATTTTTGTAGCATCAGCAAATTTGAATGAATTTATGCCTTGTCCCCTCCTCTAAGTTATGAATATAGAGAGTAAATAATTCTCGTCCTTGGACTGATCCCTGTGGCACTCCACTAGTTATGGCTTTCTGGCCTGATAAAGATGGTGGTTAGAAAATAATTGGCTGAACCACTGAAATGAAAAATGTGAAAAAATATGCGTTTTCATTGTTTGTGAAATACTTAAATCAGATTGTAGATAATAAAATATAAATATTACTGTAGTTCTTCATAGTTTCTCATTGAGCTTTCTGAGAATTCTGAATATAGTTCCTGATTTATGATAGCATCAGTTTTCATGCACCTCTATCTGAGAATTCAGATTTGTTTTGTCAAAAATTGTGCTGTGCCACACATGATATTTGCTAAATCTGTCCTGTCCCAGCAGTTCAACTTGTTCAGTTTTGAGATAACTTTTGTCAGGACCCCACAGTTGAGCTACCTTGCGTTGATAGCTCACTACACACTTGTTGCATTGAAACAAATGTACCTCAGACCACCTGTCCATCAGCGTTCATCATCTGCTCTGTGTCTACTCTTCCTCTTAGTCACACTGACTTCATTATCTAGTTCCTTACAGGCTGTAGTTATTATCTTGTTACTGCCCACTAACCTGTGCATTTGGCTCCCATCCCCCTGACACACTAGTTTAAATCCTCCCCAACAGCGTTAGCAAAAGCAGCCCCGAGGACATTGGCTCCAGGTGTAGACGGTCCGATTTGTAATAGTCCCACCTCCCCCAGAACCGGTCCCAATGTCCCAAAAATCTGAACCCCTCCCTTCTGCACCATCTCTCAAGCCACTCACTTGTCCTGCCTATTTCTTCATTTCTACTCTGACAAGCATGTGGCACTGGTAGCAATCCTGAGATTACTACCTCTGAGGTCCTACTTTTTAACTTGGCTCCGAACTCCCTAAATTCTGCATGTAGCACCGCATTGTGTTTTTTTAACCCATATCATTGATGCCTATATGCACCATTACAGCTGGTTGTTCACCCTCCCCCTTCGGAATGTCCTACAGTCAATCTGATACATCTCTGACCGGTGGACCTGGGAGGCAACATAGCATGTTTTTGACCACAGAACCACCTATCTCCTCCCCTTACAACAGAATCCCCTGTGGCTATAGCCCTTCCACTCTTTTTCTTGCCCTTCCTGTTTTGGAGGGATATGACCACAGGGGACACCACTGCCTTCCTGCTTTTTTTTCTGCCTTTTGGTCACCCATTCCCTTTCTCCCTCAGCTAACCTCATGAGCGATATGACCAATTTGCTGAATGTACTATTGCGGATGCTCCAAAGTGAGTCCATCCACAGCTCCAGAGCCATCATGCGGTCTAACGAGAGCTGCAGCTGGACACGCTTCCTGCCCGTGAAGGAGTCACGGACATCAGACACGTCCCTGAGCTCCCACATTGAGCAAGAGCAGCATAACACGGGTCTGGGATCTCCTGCCATTTTTAGTCTTAAGCTCTACTTAGTGCTGCTATAACATCAAATATTAGATGAATGAAATGAAATAAAATTGTACCATGTACGCAGATCCTTGCAAGTTGCCACCCAGGTTGAGAGGGCTGTTAAGAAGGCATACAGTGTTTTAGCTTTTATTAATCGAGGGATCGAATTCTGGAACCAAGAGGTTATGGTGTAGCTGTAAAAGCTCTGCTGCAGCCGCATTTGGAGTATTGCGTCCAGTTCTGGTCACCGCATTATAAGAAGGATGTGGAAGCTTTGGAAAGGGTGCAGAGGAGATTTACTAGGATGTTGCCTGGTATGGAGCGAAGGTCTTACGAGGAAAGGCTGAGGGACTTGAGGGTGTTTTCATTAGAGAGAAGAAGGTTGAGAGGTGACTTAATTGAAACATCTAAAATAATCAGAGGATCAGATAGGGTGGATCGGGAAAGCCTTTTCCTGGGATAGTGACGGTGAGCACGAGGGGGCATAGCTTTAAATTGAGGGGTGAAAAATACAGGACAGATGTCAGAGGTAGTTTCTTTACTCAGAGAGCAGGAAGGGAATGGAACGCTTTGCTTGCAACCGTAGTAGATTCGACAGCTTTAGGTACATTGAAGTTGTTATTGGATAAGCATTTGGACGTACATGGAATAGTGTTGGTTAGATGGGCTTGAGATCGGTATGACAGGTCGGCACAACATCGAGGGCCGAAGGGCCTGTACTGTGCTGTTATGTTCTGTCTTCTATTTATTGTTGAACAGCAGCAGGAGGTGAGGAGGCAGAGACTGCAACCTTGAGGTCACGGAGGGAAGGAAAAAGAGGCTCTTACTTGGAGATTGAGAATCAGGAGAGGGCACAACCCAGAGGTTTGGGAGTGTAGTGAGGCTGCGAGTTTGAAGTCAAGGTGAGGAGAGGCACCAGTTGATGTAGTAGATTAAATGTAATACAGAAAATTGTGAAGTGGTTCAGTTTGGTTGGAAAAACAGTACATCAAATGGAAGGAACCATTCTGAATGGGTGCAGAAGCAGACAGGTTTTGCTGTTATGTGCATAAACCATTCAGTTAAACCACGGCTAGTCTCAACTTCAACTCTATTTGCCTGCTGAAAAGTCATGTCGACTCAAAACATTAGTTTGCTTTCTCTCCATGGCTGATGCCTGACCTACTGTGGTCTCCGGCATTTTTTGTCGTCAGTCTGTTTACCTCCCTTTCTTCTATATCCTTTTGTACCCTTAGCTATCAAAAATAATTTCAGTCACACACATTCTTCTTGATCCAGCACCCACATTCTTTTACGAAAGAGTATTTGAGATCTTGACTGTTGTTTGTATTAAGATAAAAGTGCTTCCTGATTTCAGTTCTGAATGGCTTGCCATTGAATCTCATATATTAATAGATAATCTCTGGATGCATAATGTGTTGGGAGAAAGGCTTATTTCCATGCAGTGCGCCACCAAGATTCTAACTCCAGACAAACATATCCATCTTCTTTGCGCTCAATCTGACTCCTACGAGCAGGGAGCTTTCCCCCCATTCCCGTTAAAACCAGTTTTGCTCGGTTCCCTGGATGCCACATTTGGTCAAATGTGGCCTTGATGTCAAGAACAATCACTGTCGCCCTCACTCCCTCACCTCTTTTGTCCATGTTTGAACCAGGGCATCAATGAGGCCAGGAGCTGGGTGGCCCTGGTAGAAACCCAACTGAGTGTTAGTGAGTAGGTGATGCCTTTATTTTCACCTACTGTAGTCCCAATCATGCAACTCTGTCAATTGCTGCCCCTGCCAAGCGCTGGAAGCCTCCCCAGCGTTATCCAGACAGCAGAAAATTTGTTTCAGGAAGACGAGGACCTGCCCTGTCAAATTTCATGTGGATGTGCTGTTGCACATGCACAGAGCGTGATTAAAGGGAGTCAGCATGGCTTTCTGAGGGGCGAGTCATGCCCGACAAATCTGACTGAGTTCTTTGAGGAGGTCATGAGACAGGTTGATGAGGGGCGAGCAGTGGATGTGGTGTACATGGACATCAGCAGAGCATTCGATAAGGTTCCCCACGGCAGGCACTTTGATGAAGTCAGGAGGTATGGAAATCAGGGTGACTTGGCTGTCTGGATTCAGAATTGGTCGGCTGACAGGATGTAGAGAGTGGTTGTAGATGGTAAATATTCTGCTTGGAGGTCAGTGCTGAGTGGTGACCCGCAATGCTCTGTTCTTGGGCCTCTGCTGTTTGTAGTTTTTAGAAATGACTTGGATGTGGAGGTTGAGGGGTGGGTTAGTATGTTTGCTGCTGACACAAAGGTTGGAGGTGCCATTGATAGTATCGGGTTATTGCAGGCTTCAGCGAGACATTGACAGTATGCAGAGGTGGGCTGAGAAATGGCAGATGGAGTTCAACCTGGATAAATGCGAGGTGATGCATTTTGAAAGGTCGAACTTAAATGCTGAATATAGGATTAAAGGCAGATTCTTTGCAGTGTATAGGAATAGCGGGATCTTGGTGTTCAAGTGCAGAGCTCCCTCAAAGTTGCTACACAAGTGGATAAGGGTGTTAAGAAATCAGATGGTATTTTGGCTTTCATTAACAGGGGGATCGAGTTTAAGAGCCGCGAGGTTATGCTGCAGCTGTACAAAACCCTGGTGAGACCACACTGGAATATTGTCTCCAGTTCCGGTTGCCCTATTATAGGAAAGATGTGGAGGCTTTGGAGAGGGTGCAAAGGAGGTTTACCAGGTTGAGGAGGTTGACTGAGCTCGGACTTTTCTCTCTGGAGAGAAGGAGGAAGAGAGGTGACCTGCTCAAGGTGTACAAGGTAATGAGAGGAATGGATAGAGTCGATAGCCAGAGACTTTTCCCCAGGGCAGGATTGACTGCCACGAGGCATAGTTTTAAGGTGTTAGGAGGAAGGTATAGAGGAGATGCCAGAGGGAGGTTCTTCACCCAGAGAGTTGTGAGTGCATGGAATACTTTGCCAGTGGTAGTGGTGGAAGCAGAGCCATGAGTGACATTTAAGCAACTGCTGGACATGCACATGGACGCAGTGAATTGAGGGGAATGTAAATTAGGTTAGGTTATTTTTGGATTGGGATTATTCCACGGCACAACATCGTAGGCCGAAGGGCCTGCACTGTGCTATACTTTTCTATGTTCTATGTTGTGTGTAAGAGTCAGAAGCCCAGTTGTTAGTTGCTTGGCTCTTTAGCTCAGTAGCTACCCCTTAATTTTTTGATGGCCAAAAGTGGCTGGCAAAGCAGACTTGCAACTTGAAAGCATTATGACATTGGCCAGGATGTGAATCATTGACCTACATGGTTTTTTGCAGATTACTGCATCCATGTCTGTGAATGATTTGTGTAGCAGCCTTGAAGTTTTCACAGAGTCCTTCAGAACTTAGATGTGGACCTTGGCAACTTTAAAGAAGTCTAAAAAAATATCAACACACATACATTTTGGCAATGACTGGTATGAATATCGATAGAGAGTGGATAGCGAGAGACTTTTTCCGAGGGTGAAGGTAGCTCTTATGAGGAGGCATAGTTTAAAAGTAAGTGGAGGTAGATATAGGGAAGATGTGAGAAGTAGGTTCTTTACTCAGAGAGTGGCAGGAGCGTGGAATGCATTGCCAGAGAGGGGAGTGGAGTCAGCTTCATTAGGAGCATTTAAGCAGCTATTAGACAGGCATATGGATGATAGTATAAGGTAAGGGTGGAGGTTAGCTCGACGTTAGGTTGAGGGTAAAAGCTCAGCACAACACTGTGTGCTGAAGGGCCTGTCCTGTGCTGTACTGTTGTATGTTTGTATGCTCTATGAATCCATCAGTAATTAATCTGCAAGTAGCTGACAGTGTCTTCAAATAACTCTGGCAGAGGGGTTATTCATGTTCCTGGTGATCATACTTTCAGCAATGTGTCATTGAGGGACTTTAAGCATTGAGCTCTGATATCCCAGTATTGGCAATATCTTGCCTCCTCTACATCATTTCATCAGATATTTGCTGCATGCAACGTAGAATTGTCAGAATAGCATCCATGGCAACTTGCATTTGATGTGTGCTCATGAGTCAAATATACAATTTCAGATCTCAAAACCCTTTGTGGCCCTGAAAAACCAGGCGGCAAGAATGCAGGCTTTACACCAAGCGTGATTATCTGAATCGTTTCCCTCCTACTCTAAAGCTGACAGTGAGACTTCCGTGAGTTCCACCAGATGCTGTTTGCCAGTTATGACAAGAATTTCATGTAGCTTTTGACCACCTACATGAGGAATGGGTAACAAATGCTGGTCCTGTCAGTGATGTTCCCATCCCTGAAAATATGTGGAAATAAATTGAACCTAGTAGTTATCATTTCCTTTTACTGCGCCTTGTATTCTTCGGCAGATATTTATCCCCCTGTATTCATTGCAGAGTAGTTGAGCACGTGTTCCAATTGAAACGGTTTGTACTAACAGTTAGGAAAAATGTATCTAAAGATTTTTTTGAATGCAGGTGATTTAAACACCGTGCGTTTTTCTGCATATCGGCCAGCAATGAAGATCCGCCGACTCCAGAAAGCGCTCTGTTGTGAGTACATTCACACATTGCAGAATTTGTAATCTCGTGCTGTGTTTTGTTGTGAGCTTCCTTGCTTGCCTGTTGTCAGATGTCATTGATTACAATTAGCTTGGTTTTGCAGTTGTTGAGACATCAGTTCGGCATGACCTTACAACCTTCCACTCAAAGGACGTTTGTCTATAAAGTTGCTGAAAATGCAATCTGATAAGGGCAGACAGGCATCTTAGACTAGAGTGAGTGAGGAAAGCAACAGGATGTCTTCTTAATGATTGGGAAATAACGACATGAAGGACTGAGGAGGACAGTGAATTAAAAGAGGAATGGTTTGTTTCAAATCAGGTACAGCAAAAGAAATTAAGAGAACGTAAGGAAGGTTGAAATTGAAAAGGCAAGTAATGGTTTATGTTCATTGGAAACCATCAAACACAAAAGTACAATGAAGAAAGTATTTGAGAAAATACAGAAGATTTCTTCAAATGAAAGGGAGACACTGTCTTCATGATATAGCACGGAGTGCAACTTTGGCGTTTAACCACATCATCCCTTGGCCTGAAGTCACTGTACTATTGACCCATTTTATAACAGAAAAATACTTTAATGATGAGTGTCATGGAGAATTTCAGCCCAGAATATAACCATATTCTGAGCAATTGCCACAACAGCTTCTATGACATGACTTTATAAAACATCCCAAGGCATGTCATAGGAGCTTTATAGAGTAAAAATTGATACTGAGTACTGAAAGAGATCCGAAGGTAGATGATTGAAACCTCACCAAAGAGGTAGATTTTAAGGACTGTTTTGAAGGAGGAAACAATGATGCAGAAGTTCAGCAAGGTAATTCTAAAGTTTAGGCCCGAGGAAGTTGAATGTCAGGCTGTCGATGATGGAACAGCACAAATTGTGTTGAAAGGCTGGAATTAAAGGAGCTCATGTTCCTAGAGGGGCTATGAGTTGGACATTATCAGGGGATGTGCATGAGTGTTGCCAGGTCAGGGAGGGATTTGAAAGCCAGGACAGCAATGTGAAAACCAAGGCACTGCTTAACTGTGAGCCATTGTAGATCAGAGTGCGCAGAGAAAGTTGGGTGAATGGAACTTGGTGCGTGTTAAGTCAGAGTCAACGGACTTTTAAATGATGCCATGTTAAAGAAAAGGAGAACTTGGGAGGCCAACTTGATATTCATAAGAATGGTCATGTTCAGAGTTAATCAATGCGGTCGGGTTTCAAAACTAACGGACTTACCTGGGGCCAAATGTTGTGGATGTGAAAATAAGTAGACTTTGTGACATCAGGCCTATGTGGCCAGAATTTAAACTCTGGGTCAAAATAACAACTGGTACAATGAAAACTGGTAGCTAGCAAGCAGACCTCCTTTCAAGGACCAAAGATAATGGCTTCATTCTGCACGAGATTTAATAGATGGAAACTGTCCGGTTATGTAGAGACAGTGGAAGAAATGAATGAGGGGGTGGTGAGATAGACCTAGGCATTGCCACCATGTATGTGGAAAGTGCAGTGCTTTCACATGATATTGCTCTGGGGCAGTGTTCAGATGAGAAAAGGAGTGGGATTTTACTGATTTGGCCAGACCTAGGTGATTCACACCCACAGCCATGCTGTCAAAGATTTGTGGATGCCAGAAAAACTGAACTTGACTGTTTGCAGTAAATGTACAGCATTTCAGATGTCACTTGATCCTGCAGATTGACTCCCTAGAATCTGCTTGTCAAATGATTTATATGGCTAAAAGGTTCAAGTATGAGTTTGCGCTGTGGAACTCATCTCGCACCGAAACTGGCCAGTAGTTATATCAAGATTTGGAGAAAGTATTAGTTTTTTGAAGAATGTTCTGATACAGAGAGAGAGACTAATAGTTTCCTGAAAAATCGTGGGGCACTGGCCAGGAAGTTAAACAAACAGTGGGGAAAAAAACAAACTTGACCTGAATCCTATGTTAAGTACATAATGGATTTGTTCGACAGTGAGGATATCAGAAGATATTCTCATTTTTAAGATTAGACACACGGGATAATTTGGGTAGGATGCACTTCTTGAAGTGACCAGAAAGGTACAGAATTATCCATTGGATGTGAAAAATTTGAAATGAAGACAAAACTTTTTGAGGCTGGGGTGGGGAAGAAATGAAGGTCCGATTTTGCTCATTCAACCTCTCCCATGACAAAATGCACTTGTAGTGTCTATAAGATTGGTGACGGCACTTAAATGAAGAAAAATCAACATGGACATTTCTTCTGCTGTCCATAAACCATGAACATTGAATCTCTTGGCAAGGATAATGTGACAGGGCGTTTGAAAAGCCAAGTTATTGTAATTTGAATTAAGAGATCAGGCTGTAGAACCTGAGATCAATCTCAGAATAAAATGTAACAACAGCGATAGATGAGGAACCTCTTCACTCACAGAGAGGTGAACTTTGTAATTCTGTACTCCAGAAAATGTGGCGCCTCAGCCAAGAAGTATGCTCAGAACGGGGATTGACATGCTGGGGTAGTCAGTGAGGCACGATTAATGTCACAGGATTAGTAATCCGGAGGCCTGGGACAATGCTGTAGAGTATAGGCGTAAATTCCACTGTAACTGCTGATGGAATTTGAATTCAGGTCAATACAATTTTGGGGGTAGGTAGGAATGTGGAGCCGACATTGCAGTCAAGTCAGCCACGACCTTATTGAATGGTGAAGCAGGCTTGAGGGGGCCAGTTATCCAACACATGCTCAAATTGATATAATCATAAACAAAGCTGGTCTCAGTGATGGTTACACCGTCACTGTTACACTATTCACCGTTATAAAAACTTGACTCATTCACTTATGTTCTTTAAGAAAGGAGCTCTGCCATTCTTATTTGATCTCACCTCCATATGACTCCAGATCCACAATAATGTGGTTGACACTTAACTGCACTCTGAAATAGTCAAACAATATGGAGGAACTATGGATGGGCAGCAAATACTGTCCTTGCTATTCCTGCTCCTTGTTGCTATGACTGTACATGCTTTAACATATTAACCAATTTCCTCTTTGAATCCATTTGAGGAGCAGTGTATATTTTGTATCGCTTGGTGATTCTCCAAGTATCTGATGGATTTTGCATAGTTCCTTCTACCTTCTAAATGTGAGCTCCTTCCAGTGTTTAACCTTTAAGGTAGGCAATCGTTCTCAAACCTTTTTGATTGAATGCCTACATATTAATAGCAATCACTAACCTATCTATTATTAATTGCATATTCAAAATACAAAGGGCTACATGTAAAGAAGTGTTCTAATCATCTTTTTCAAAAGCTACTTCCTGACGGTTATCATGGAGATTAGATTAGATTCCCTACAGTGTGGAAACAGGCACTTCAGCCCATCCCCCTTTTACCCACACACACCCCTGAACACTATGGGCAATTTAGCATGGCCAATCCACTGAGTCAGCACATCTTTGGACTGTGGGAGGAAACCGGAGCACCCGGAGGAAACCCACGCAGACACGGGGAGAATGTGCAAACTCCACACAGACAGTTACTTGAGGCTGGAATCGAACCCGGGTACTTGGTGCTGTGAGGCTGCAGTGCTAACCCGCTGAGCCACTGTGCTGCCCCGATGTGTGTATTTGCTTCTAACTGTGATATCTGTCAGTCCCTGGACTGGTGTTTGATACGGGCACTCACAATGTATATCCACTTGATCCAAATGCTCTTCTATTGTTAGCCTGATAAATCAAGAAAAGGTCTGGATCCTTTTGTATATTTTCACATCACTATATAGTTGCGAGTTTCAAATTGCAATAAGTAAAAATTCATGACAAATAAAAGCATTCCAGAATTGTTTCGACTTGATGATAAATAGTGAATATCTGTTCTTGACTGCAGCTTTCCCGCCTATCAGTGCAGGGAGGCATTGCTTAGCAAGGTTGGAAGAGGAATATTACTGTTCCAATTAGTTACCTTTAATTTATCACCATTGAAGCTCGCGTTAGTTAGTATGCTTTTTTCCAATATATTTAATCTCAAGTTATGACAGATGATTTGGTTTGTAGATCTCCAATTACCTCTCTACTGTAGAACCCAGTTTTGAAACAATTGATAAAAGGCACTTATTGTACTGTCACTGATGCTGTCATTATACTACCAGAGTATGGCTGTAATGCTGAATTACTTTAGCCTGCCTTCATGAAGCAGTGCAATCTTTCCTAGATAAGGATGAGGGGAAGGTGCACATAAAAGACTGATTTATAAAATTGAGATTCATGGAATATATAGGTCACTATCAAATTTGGTTAAAAAAGATGGCTGAAGGACAGAAGCAGCAAGTTATGATAAATAGATGAGAAGATCGCTATTAGCAGTTTCCCAAGTATTAGGACACTGATTTTTGGAGATAGATACATGATTTGAATTTGGGAATATGGCATACAGAAGGCCCTTCAGCCAATCAAGTCTATGCAAACCTAACTGCACTAATCCCACTTTGCAGCACTTGGAGAATAACCTTTAATTTCATGTGCTCATCCCAGCACTTTGTTAAAAGTTGTGAGCTCTCTTGTCTCAATGACCCTTCTGGGTAGTGCATTCCAGATTACCACCACCCTCTGGGTAAAAATATTTTTCCTCAAATCCCCTCTACATCTCCTGCCCTTCACCTCATAATTGTGTCTCCTTGTTATTGACCCTTCAACTAAGGATACAGCTGCTTGCTAACCTTGCCCCTCCTAATCTTCTGCACCTCAGTCACGTCCCTCCTCAGCCTTCTCTGCTCTAAAGACGACAACCTGAGCTTATCCAGCCAGTCTTCATAGCTGAAGTGCTCCGCCCCAGGCAATATCCTAGTGAATAATCTCTGCACCCCCTCCAATTCAATCACATCCTTCCAACAGCCTGGTGATGAGAACTGCATACAGTATTCCAACTTTGGCGAAACCAAAGTTCTATACAATTCCAACGTAACCTTCCAGCTGAAACCATCTGTGCCATGACTGACAAAGGCAAGTTCTCAGCACACATTCTTAATAATCCTGTTAACCTGTCCTGCCACCTTCAAGGTTCTGTGGACAAGCACCCCATGATCCGTCTGTGTCCCCTAAGCATCCTCGTGTCTTGCCATTCATTGAGTACCTCCTTGTCTTGTGACTTCTTCCGATGTGCATCACCCGATATGTTTCAGGATTAAATTCTGTCTGCCACTGATCTGCTCATCTGACCAACCCATCTATATCTCATTATGCTATATATATCACGAACAGTGAGGGACCCAATATGGAACATTGCAGTACGCCATTTGACACAAGCTTCCAGTCGCACAAACAGCCTTCTACCTCTGTGCTCTGTCTCTTACCACTGTGCCATTTTAGAACTACCTTGTCGCAACAGCCAGTGGTGCCAGATGTGTTTATCTTTATTATCAGTCTCACATGTGGGACCTTGTCAAAGGCGTTTTTGAAATCCATACAAACTGTATCAGCTGCAATATAAGCGTAGAGCACAGAAGCAGAAATAGGCCATTCAGCCCTTTGAATCTGCCCTGCAATTCAAAGAGACCATGGCAGAACAGTTAATTCTCAAGTCTACTTTCCTGCCTTTTCCCAATATCCGCTGTCTATCTCAACCTTAAATTTACTTAATGACCAGCCTCAATAGTCTTTTGTGGCAAAGAAATCCACCGATTTTCAACCGTCAGAGGGAAGAAATTCCTCCCAATCTCTGTCTTAAATGTGTGACCCCTTATTCTGAGATTATGCCCTCTGGTCCTAGATTCTCCCACAAGGGAAAACAAACTCTCTGCATCTAACCTGTCAAGAATCTTGTAAGTTTCAATAAGGTGGCATCTCATTCTTCTGTATTACAACGAGAACAGACTCAATCTTCTTAACCTCCTGGAACTTATTTGAACTTCCTCCACATCCTTAGATATGTGTCCCAAAACTGTTCTCGGTGTTACAGCTGAGATCTGACAATTGCCTCGTACAATTTTAACAAAACCGCTATACTTTTATATTCCATTCCATTTGCCTTCCTCATTACCCAATGAACTTGGATACTTGCTTTTTGTGATTCGAAAATGAGAATATTTAAATCCCTCTGTTCTGTAGCTTTCTGCAGTCATTCTCCATTAAATAATAGCCAGCTTTTCTATTCTTCCTGCCAAAATACATTAGCTCAGATTTCCCTACATTATATTCCATCTGCTAAGTTTTTGCCCATTTGCTTAGCCTGTCAATATCTCTCTGCAGACTTGTTGATTAATCCTTACTAATTGCCTTCCCACATGGTTTTGTGTCATCAGCTACAGTATATTCTCTTTCGTCATTCAAGGCATTAATGTATTTCATAAATAATTGTGTCCCCAGCACTAATCTGTGCGGCGCTCTGCTAGCTGCAGGTTGCCAGTCTGCGAATGCCTCCCTTGTCCCAATTCTGTCTTCTATGAGTGAGCCAGTCCTCTGTTCATGATAATATACGACAGCAACATCATGGACTATTATCTTATTAAGTAGCCTAATGTGTTATAGCTTATCAAAACCCTTGTGAAAATCTGGGCACCTACATACCTTGCAAAATTGTATCAAAATTGTGAAGTGTGACCTCACTTTGATGAAGCCATGCTGATCAAACCTTGCATTTCCAAGTGGAGATGAATTCTCTCCTCCAGAATTTCCCCAGTTGTTCCCCTCCCACTGATGTGAGATTCATTGGTCTGTAATTCCTGATATATCTCTCTCTCGCTCCTTGAAAAATGGTACCACATTAGTTGTCCTCTACCAATTCCCCTGTAGCCAGAGAAGAATTGAAAGTTTGGGTCAGAGCCCCTGTAATTTCCTCTCATCTCTCATTGCAGCATACGATACAACCCCTTCAGACCGAGAGAATTATTTACTTTTAGGCCTGGCAAAGCCTCACTCCCTACGTCAGTCTGCTCAAGTACCTCAGTCCCTGTCCCCAAGTTCTCTACCTCCATCTTCCTCCTCTTGAATGTAGACTAAAGTGAAACACTCTACCAGTGTCCTTCTGTACGGTATAAAATTTTCCCCCGGACCCTAATGGGCCCCATTCTTTCTCTGGTTATCTTCTTCCCCTACATGTACTTGTGAAATATCTTGGGATCTGTCACATTTTATCTTCATGTTTTTTCATGCGCCTGTTTCCTCCTAACTGCTTCAAGTTCCCTCTGAGCTTTCTATACTCCACTAAGGCCTCCATCATTTGCTCCCTTTGTACCTACTAAAAGCCTCTTTTTTTTTGTTCTTAACCAATTCTGAATATTCCTACACATCCAGGGTTCTTTGTCTTGTTATTTCCAAATTTCATCCCAAAGGAAACATGTTGGGCCTGTGCTTTCCCCATTTTCTTCCCAATCACATGTTCACTTTCGACTGTAGAATTTGCCAGACGTAGCTGAACCTGGTCTACTTTGGTCAGATCCTGCTTTATTTTAATAGCATCTGCCTTCCTCCAATCCAAAATTATTTTTTTTGCAAAGTACCATTTTCTTTTTCATAACAGTGGTTGTTATCAATAAATTCTGCCCACTGCCACCTTAAACAACTTGGCAACTTTGTTCCCAAGAATTAGATCTGGGACTGGACTGTCCCTTGATGGACCTTCTATATGTTGACACAATAAACTCTGCTGAACGCGTATTTAGAAATCCAACTCCTCTTTACACTGTGCACTTTACACTCGATAACAAGGTGGACATTATTTTAAAATGAAAGGCAGTAGGTTTAAAGGGGATTAGGGGAAAACCTTTTTCACCCAGAGGGGTCTAAAATGCACTCTCTGGGATTATAGTTGAGACGGGAAATCTCAGAATCTTTAAAAAGCACTTGACGTGTCATTACGTTCAAGGCTATGACCTAGTGTGTTGACAGTGGGTCTAGTGTATATAGTAGTATGTCCTTGATAGTGCAGACTCAGTGGGTTGAAGGGCCTCATATATTGTATGATTCACCGATTATGACTATCTCAAACAATGTTGAGGAAGTTGAAATCCCCTGGTATAGTTACCATCTTATTATTGCACACCTCAACATGAGTAATAGAGCGTGAAGTTCCAAAATTTACCACGATTGCCAAGCTTGCAGGAGCCCAAACAATGAGGATAATTCTGATCAGCTGCAATAGGCCACCAGAATGGGAAATGACATGGCAGATAGAGTTCAATACAGCAAAACGTGAGGGGATCTGGGATACAGTGTGGTTTAGTCAGCAGTGGCCCCTCTCCTGAGTCAGAAATGTTGGTGTGATTCTCACTCCGAGACAGAAGGACCCAGTATTCAGTGCAGGAAAGCAAACTTGTGTGGTAATGAATCCTCAGCCTGGATCGACGGGTTAGGTTAGTGGCAGATATATCTACGAAATCAAAAGATGATAATTGCAAAGAGTGGTGATCTTTGCTCACTGTTCTGAGTTCGGGTCACTAGACCCGAAACGTTAACTCTATTTTTCCCTTCACGGATGCTGCCAGACCCACTGGGATTTTCCAGCAACTTTGCTCTTGTTCTTTTTGTTGTTGATCAACTTGCATTGTGTTACCCCATATAAAATGTGAAATGTCAAAAGCAAAACAAAACGATGCATGAGGTGAAGCAGTTTAACTAAAGGGATAGTGGCAAACAATAAATACTCGAAAGACCTTGTTCCAAAGAGTGTGTGAGGACTGAAAAACCCAGGAATGTAGGGGTCATAAAGCCATAAAATGAAGGAATGGAAGTAGGCTTTTTAGCCCATTGAACTTGCATCACCATTCGATCAGATCATGGCTATCTCTGTTTTGAATATTCTTAGTAACCCAGCTTCAACAGGCCTCTGGAGTAAACAATTCCACAAAATCAAGCCCTCAGAGGAAATAAATTCATTTTCATCCCTGTCTTAAATATGTCACGCCTTATTCTGAGATGATGCCCTTTGGTCGTAGATTCTCCTCCAAGAGGAACCAAACTTTCTGCATCGACACTAACAGGCCCCCTAAGAATCCTGTATGTTTTAATAAGGTAACCTTTTACTCTTCTAAATTCTAAAGAGTACAAGTCCAACCTATTTGACCTCCTTAGAAAGAAGATCCTTCTGTACCTCGAATCAACTTAGTTAACCTTCTCTGGACTGCCTCCAATGTTGAGATTTCTTTCCTTTGATGAAGGGCCAAAACTATTTGCTGTGTTTGATATGTGGTCTGTCTCGTACTTTGTATTGTTTTAGCAATACTTCCCTCTTCTTTTATTCCATTCCTTTTAAAGGCCAACAGGAGACTTCCTTATTAGTTGCTGAGCATGGTTGCTAACTTCTTATGATTCATGCACAAGGAGCTTCAAATTCCTCCTGTACTGCAGCTTTCTGCAATCTTTTTTCCATTTTAATAACATATAGCTCTTTTATTCTTCTTGCCAAAGTGCACAACCTGACATTTTCCACATTATATTCTATCTGCCAAGTTTGTGGCCATTCACTTTGCACGGAAACATAAGAAGTAGAATGAGAAATGGGCCATTTGGCCCTTCAGGCTTGCTTTATCATTCATTATGAATATATCGAATCACCCAACACAGTAGCCTGTTCCTCCTTTAACCTTATATCCTGTGATCCACTTAGTTCCAAGTGCTAAACCCAAACTCCTTTTTGAAACTGTGCAATGTTTTAGCATTGATTTCTGTGGTAGTGAATTCTGTGGGCTCATCAGTCTCTGGGTGAAGAAATATCTCCTCATCTTCGTTTAAGGGTATGAAGAATGACTGTGACTCCTTTGATCTGTACATCCCTGCCATCAAGAACATCTGCCCTCCATTTGACTTGTTTAGTCCTGTAAGAATTTTAAGCTTCGATGAGAAGCCCCTTCATTCTTCTGAATGCCAGTGGTATAATCTTATCTGACGCAACCTCTCCTAATATGCCAGTCTGCCTTCCAGGAATCAGTCTGCTAAACTTTTGCTGCACTGTCCCTAGAGCAAGAGTGTGCTTCCTCAGATAAAGAGGCCAAAACTGCACGTAATATTCTTGGTATGTAATTGCAGCAAGACGTCCCCACTCCTGAATGCAAATTCTCTCACTCTGAAGGCCCTTCTGCTATTTGCCATCTTTACTGCTTGCTGCACCTGCATGCTTACCTTCAATGACTTAAGTACAGGTTTGCCCAGATCTTATTCTACATTCCCATGTCTTAATTTATATCCATTCAGGTAATGATCTACCTTTCCGTTTTTGCTCCCAAAGTGAATAATCTCACATATATCCGTGTAATACTGTATCTGTCTCACATTTGCCCAGTCATTCAGCTTGTCCCAATGACACTGAAGCATCTCTGCATCCTCCTTACAGCTCACCCTCTCATCCAGCTTTGTGTCATCTGCAGATGTGGAGATAGTGCATTTGATTCCTTTGTTTGAATAGGTGGGTAGCCGGAGTCTGAGCACAGATCCTTGCGACACACCACCTGTCTCTGCCTTTGGAAAAAGACCATTTATTCCTATCCTTTGATACTTGCTGACCAGTTTTATTTCCATCTCAGTATATTGCGACAATCCCATGGGCTTTAATTTAAAGCACTAATCTCTTATGTGGGATTTTGTTAAAAGCCTTCTGAAAGCCCAAAGAAGCCACATCTAGTGGTTCCCCCCTAGTTACATCCACAAAGAATCCCAAAAGATTGTCAAGTATGATTTCCCTCTATCCCTTTCATAAATCCATGCTGTCCCTGTTTGATCTTGCCACAGTTCAGCTGTTAAATATTTTATAGTAAAGAGACCTGAAATTCCTCCACCCAGAGAATCCTTTGTTCCTGGTATTATGGCAGAGTGTGGGAATGTCCTTCGTCGCCTGAGGAGTCTGGTACCGCTAGAGAAACCGAGTTTCAAAACTTATGAAGAAATAGTAGGAATAGTGGCAGCTGAGAGATGAGCACCAACACAGACTCACAACTGCCATTGGTGTGAAAGAGCACTTCACTCAACAGCAAATTGCTGGTATAAATTAGTCGTATGCAGAAACTGCGGCAATAAAGGGCCCATTGAATGGGTGTGTTTGAGAAAGAAATATGAACAGTGTACAGCAAAAGTACTGAAAGTGAAGAGTTGGAAAAAAATCTACATGTAACAATGACAGCATGGATAATCTGCTAGTTTCACTGGGAGGACCATGGCTGGAAAAAAAATCAAACTCAGTTGGGTTGAACTAAGTTGCTTGTCAGATTCAGAAACTGATTCATTGCAAAATTCTAAAGAAGCGTGCAATTATTTTCATCGGGATCTGGGAGACATGGAGAAGACATCTGTCGAATTGCAAATCAAGTGTGAGAGTCCAGCAAAATGTTGCAAGGCAGGATCAGTGCCTCGTGCAATCAGACGAAAGCTTGAGGCAGAATTAAACCTACTTGACAGGGCTCAGAAAGGATTTCCAATGATGTTGCCAGGGTGGAGGATTTGAGCTATGGGGAGGCTGAATAGACTACTTTCCCTGCAGTTTTGGAGGCTGAGGGGTGAACTTGGAGGTTTATAAAATCATGAGGGGCATGGAGAGGATGAATAGCCAAGGTCTTTTCCTTCGAGAAGGGGAGTCAAAAACTAGAGGGCATAGCTTTGAGGTGAGGGGGAAAGATTTAAAATGAACGTAAGGGGCAACGTTTTCCAAGCCGAGGATGGTGTGTGTAAGGAATGAGCTGCCGGAGGAACTGGCGGAAGCAGGTACAATTAGAATATTTAAAAAGCACTTGGATGGGTACATGAATAGGAAGGGTTTCGAGGATATGGGCCAAATACTGGTAAATGGGATTAGAAAAATAAGGATATTCTGTTCACGTAGATGAGTTGGACCAAAGTGTTCTGTTTCCATGCTGTACGTTTCTATGACACTATGACCATAATTGAGTGACACTGGTCAAGATGGGAATCCTTGAATCCAAAAATGATTGGCCCACACCTATCATTCCACTGATAGATGGGGTATACATCTGCGCTGCTTACAAGTTCGCTACTAATCCAGCATTATGTGCTGAGCAGTATGCTTTGCCTGTAATCGATGACCTACTTGTTGGACCAGCTAGAGGTCTGCTTTTCAGTAAGATTGAACTTAGTCAAATCTATCTCCAGATTAATAGAGTTCCTGAGTCACGGAAATACTTGATTATTGTAACACGTAAAGCAGTATTCAATAACAAGAGATTTCCATTTGAAATCCATCTGTGCTTGGATTATTCTAACATGCCATGGATCAGATTTGAAGTGGATTGAAAGGAGTCTAGTGTTACCAAGACAATATTTTACTCACAGGGAGAACCTAAAAAAGAGCATCCTCACAAGTTATATTTGAAGAAGTGAGGAAAAATGGCTATGATTTTTAAAAATAATTTCCATACAATACTAAGGCCATATCATTGATGCCATGGCATTATACAAGCCCCCTTCAAAAGTAAAAACTGAAGTTCACTGTGGGATGCTGTAAATCAGACACTTAGGAGAGAATGCTGAAGGATTTTAGATTACCTTTGCCAAATGAGTTGACAACGAACAGTCCCTATGTAGACATTTTCTACTTCGAGCAAGTAGGGAACACTCTGGCAACGGTAGGACAAATTAAGAGAGACAGTCAAAATGACCCACGACTACGTGAGTGGTGGGTGTGGTACTGCAAATGGAGCAACCGGAACTGAAACCACATGTCGTGTGGAAGCTAGAACTGTCTATACAAGGAGGAGGTCTCCTGTGGGGAATGAGGGTCATCACTCCACCACAGCTAAGGAAACGCATGTTTAAAGGTCAGGATCGGGATTCCCGGAAGGTATGTTGCCTCCCTGGTGCCAGGGTCCGGGACGTCTCCGATCAGGTGTATAAGGTTCTAAAAGGGGAGGGCGAACAGCCAGAAATCGTGTTACGTATTAGCACTAATGATAAAGCCAGAAAAAGGATTGAGGATATAAAAAGTGATTTCAGGGAGTTAGGATGGAAGCTGCAAAGCAGGACGAACAGAGTAGTGTTCTCTCGTTTACTACCGGTGCCACGAGATAGCGAGGCGAGGAACAGGGAGCGGGCGCAGCTTAACACGTGGCTGCGCAGCTGGTGTAGGAGGGAGGGCTTCAGTTATGTAGACAATTGGGATGCCTTCTGGGGAAGGTGGGACGTGTACAAGACGGACGGGTTGCATCTGAACTGGAAGGGGACCAATGTCCTGGGTGGAAGGTTTGCTCGAGTAGTTTGAGAGGGTTTAAACTAGTATGGCAGGGGGGTGGGAACCTGAGCTGTATACCGGAGGTGAGAGTTGATGCAGGTGAGGCAATAGCAAGAGGTAGACCAGCTAGTGGGAAGGATTTTCCTGGGAAGGAACCAAGGGATCAGTTAAAGTGTGTTTGCTTTAATGCAAGGAGTATCAGGAATAAAAGTGATGAACTTAGAGCATGAATCAGTACCTGGTGCTATGTTGTTGTGGCCATAACAGAGACATGGGTTTCTCAGGGGCAGGAATGGTTGCTGGATGTTCCAGGGTTTAGAGCATTTAAAAAGAATAGGGAGGGGGGAGAAAGAGGAGGGGGTGTAGCACTACTAATCAGAGAGGGTATCACAGCTACAGAAGCTTCCATTGTCGAAGAAGATCTGCCTACTGAGTCAGTGTGGGTGGAAATTGGGAACAGCAAGGGAGTAGTCACCTCGTTAGGGGTTTACTACAGGCCCCCCAATAGCAGCAGGGAGATTGAAGAAAGCATAGGTCGGCAGATTTTGGAAAAGTGCGGACGTCATAGGGTTGTTGTAATGGGTGACTTTAACTTTCCCAATATTGATTGGAACTTCCTTCGAGCAGAAGATTTGAATGGAGCTGTTTTTGTAAGGTGTGTTCAGGAGGGTTTCCTAACTCAGTACGTTGACAGGCCGACGAGGGGAGAGGCCATTCTAGACTTGGTGCTCGGAAACGAGCCGGGGCAGGTATCAGATCTTGTGGTGGAGAGCATTTTGGTGATAGTGACCATAACTGCCTCACATTCCACAGAGCTATGGAGACGGAGAGGATTCGGCAAAATGGGAGGATATTTAATTGGGGAAGAGGAAACTATGATGCGATTGGACATGAGTTAGGAAGCATGGACTGGGAGCAGTTGTTGCATGGTAAAGGCCCTATAGACATGTGGAGACTGTTTAAGGAACAGTTGTTGCGAGTGAAGAATAAATATTTCCCTCTGAGACAGGCAAGAAGGGGTAAGATAAAGGAACCTTGGATGACGAGAGCGGTGGAGCTTGTCGTCAAAAGGAAGAAGGTAGCTTATAGAAGGTGGAGGAAGCTAGGGGCAAGCTCAGCTCTAGAGGATTACAGGCAGGCGAGGAAAGAGCTCCAAAATGGTCTGAGGAGAGCCAGGAGGGGGCACGAGAAAGGCTTGGCAGAACGGATTAGGGAGAACACAAAGGCATTTTACACTTAGGTGAGGAATAAGAGAATGGTCAAAGAAAGAGTCGGGCCGATCAGGGATAGCATAGGGAACTTGTGTGTGTGGAGTCTGAGGAGGTAGGGGAAGCCCTAAATGAGTTTTTTGCTTCTCTCTTTACGAAAGAAACGAACTTTGTAGTGAATGAAACCTTTGAAGAGCAGGTGTGCTTGCTGGAATGGAGAGAGATAGAGGAAGCTGATGTGCTGAAAATTTTGTCAAACATGAAGATTGACAAGCCGCCAGGCCTGGACCAGATTTGTCCCCGGCTGCTTTGGGAAACGAGAAATGCAATTGCTTCGCCACTTGCGAAGATCTTTGCATCCTCGCTCTCCACTGGAGTCGTACCTGAGGACTGGAGAGAGGCAAATGTAATTCCTCTCTTCAAGAAAGGAAATAGGGAAATCCCCGGCAATTACAGACCAGTAAGTCTCACGTCTGTCGTCTGCAAGGTGTTAGAAAGGATTCTGAAGGATAGGATTTAAGACCATCTGGAAGAGCATGTCTTGATTAAATGCAGTCAACACGGCTTTGTGAGGGGCAGGTCATGCCTCACAAACCTTATCGAGTTCTTTGAGGATGTGACTAGAAAAGTTGATGAGGGTCGAGCTGTGGATGTGGTGTATATGGACTTCAGCAAGGCATTTGATAAGGTTCCCCATGGTAGGCTCATTCAGAAGGTCAGGAGGAATGGGATACAGGGAAATGTACCTGTCTGGATACAGGACTTGGATGAGGGGATTGAAGGATGTGTCAGCAAGTTTGCAGACAACACGAAGGTCGGAGGTGTTGTTGACAGTATAGAGGGCTGTTGTAGGCTGCAGCGGGACATTGACAGGATGCAGAGATGGGCTGAGAGGTGGCAGATGGAGTTCAACCTGGATAAATGCGAGGTGATGCATTTTGGAAGGTCGAATTTGAAAGCTGAGTACAGGATTAAGGATAGGATTCTTGGCAGTGTGGAGGAACAGAGGGATCTTGGTGTGCAGATACATAGATCCCTGAAAATGGCCACCCAAGTGGACAGGGTTGTTAAGAAAGCATATGGTATTTTGGCTTTGATTAGCAGGGGGATTGAGTTTAAGAGTTGTGAGATCTTGTTGCAGCTCTATAAAACTTTTGGTTGGACCGCACTTGGAATACTGCGTCCAGTTCTGGTCACCCTATTGTAGGAAAGATGTGGATGCTTTGGAGTGGGTTCAGGGGAGGTTTACCAGGATGCTGCTTGGACTGGAGGGCTTATCTGACGAAGAGAGTTTGACTGAGCTCGGACTTTTTTCATTGGAGAAAAGGAGGAGGAGAGGGAACCTAATTGAGGTATGCAAGATAATGAGAGGCATAGATAGAGTTGATAGCCAGAGACTATTTCCCAGGGCAGAAAAGGCTAACACGAGGGGTCATAGTTTTAAGTTGGTTGGAGGAAAGTAAAGAGGGGATGTCAGAGGAGGGTTCTTTACACAGAGAGTTGTGAGAGCATGGAATGCGTTGCCAGCAGCAGTTGTGGAAGCAAGGTCATTGGGGACATGTAAGAGACTGCTGGACATGCATATGGTCACAGAAATTTGAGGGTGCATACATGAGGATCAATGGCCGGCACAACATCGTGGGCTGAAGGGCCTGTTCTGTGCTGTACTGTTGTCTGTTCTATGTTCTAACTTTGGATTGTTGGACTCAAAGCATTGGCTTTGTTTTCTCTTCACTGATGCTGCCAGACCTGTTGAGTTTTTTTGTTTCATAATCAAGCTTCTGCTTTTGAACATTTCAGCCTCCTGGTCGTTCTTGGAACTGAATAGCCTTCCCACTTATTTTTATGTCATCTGCAAACCTGGCAATAGTATGTTTGCTTCAAGTATATAAGTCAGTAATATTTTGACAATAAGTATGGATCCAGCACTGATCCCTGTGGTACTCCATTAGTTACACCTCCCTTCAGCCCAACTAACACTTCTGCCATCTACGATCCGACCCCAGCACCCAAGACATTTTTCCATCCCCACCCTTGTCTGCCTTCCCGAGTGACTCCCTTGTCCACTCCACACTCCCCTCCAATCCCACCACACCCAGCACGTTCCCGTGCAAACGCAGGAAGTGCTACACTTGCTCCCACACCTCCTCCTTCACCCCCATCCAAGGCCCCAAGATGACTTTCCATATTAAGCAGATGCTCACCTGCACATCTGCCAATGTAGTATACTGTATCCACTGTACCCGGTGTGGCTTCCTCTACATTGGGGAAACCAAGCGGAGGCTTGGGAAGCGCTTTGCAGAACACCTCCACTCGGTTCGCAATTTCGTTCGAGAGAAAAAGTTTGAGAGGTGACTTCATTGAAACATATAAAATAATCAGAGAGTTACAGCCTTTATCCTTTATCTGGCGAGCACGAGGGGGCATAGCTTTAAATTGAGGGGTGAAAGATACCGGACAGATGTCAGTGGTGGTTTCTTTACTCAGAGAGTAGTAAGGGAATGGAACGCTTTGCCTGCAACAGTAGTAGATTCACCAACTTTAGGTACATTTAAGTCGTCATTGGATAAGCATATGGACATACATGGAATAGTGTAGGTTAGATGGGCTTCAGATCAGTATGACAGGTCGGCACAACATCAAGGGCCGAACGGCCTGTACTGTGCTGTAATGTTCTCTGTTCTATAAACACGTACACCCCCCAGTTGCGAACCATTTTAACTCCCCCTTCCATTCCTTAGACGACATGTCCATCATGGGCGTCCTGCAGTGCCATAATGATGCCACCCGAAGGTTGCAGGAACAGCCACTCATATTCCGCTTGGGAACCCTATAGCCCAATGGTATGAATGTGGGCTGCATAAGTTTTAAAATCTCCCCCTCCCCGACTGCACCCCAAAACCAACCCAGCTCATCCCCGCCTACCTAACTTGTTCTTCCTCTCACCTCACCCCTCCTCCCACCTCAAGCCACACCTCCATTTACCACTTACTAACCTCATCCCGCCTCCTTGATCTGTCTGTCCTCCCTGGACTGACCTATCCCCTCTCCACCTCCCCACCTACACTCTCCTCTCCACCTATCTTCTCCTCTATCCATCTTCGGTCCGCCTCCCCCTCTCTCCCTGTTTATTTCAGAACCCTCTCCCCATCCCCATCTCTGATGAACAGTGTCGGCCCAAAACTTCAGCTTTTGTGCTCCTAAGATGCTACTTGGCCTAGACAATAAAATGTGAGACTGGATGAACACAGCAGGCCCAGCAGCGTCTCAGGAGCACAAAAGCTGACGTTTCGGGCCTAGACCCTTCATCAGAGTTTATTATCTTGGATTCTCCAGCATCTGCAGTTCCCATTGTCACTGCTACTTGGCCTGTTGTGTTCATCCAGCTTCACACTTTGTTATCTTGGATTCTCCAGCATCTGCAGTTCCCATTATCTCTCCCTTCAGCCCAACTGCCTATTTTCTATTCTTTGACCAATTCTGAAAACATGCTAATATACTATCCCAAAATTATGTGTTTTTGTTCTTATATTAGGTAAACTTAGGGCGATATTTTTTCAAGTGCCATTTTAAAATCCAAACACAATACTTCTACTGGTTCTGTTTTATCCATCCTGTCTGTTACTTACTCAAAGAATTTTTAAAAAATTGTCAGGCACAATTTCCCCACCATGAAGCCATGCTGACTTTGCTTGATTATATTATCTACTTCCACAGTTATGGACTAGACCAAGTCCCCAACACATATGTATCAAGGAGATAACCGAGACTCCAACTTTTATTTAAAGACAAGTCTAGGGTGCTGTGTTCTAGATGTAAATCGATTAGGCACACCACTCAGATTTAAGCAAAACCACTTTCCCCCTAGTTAAAATGCAAACAAAAGAAAGAAGAATTGAGATTAGTTTAACTCGACTGGAAAACTTAATTGAATAATATATTACTTAACTACCAAACAACAACTGTTCCAATATAATAATATCCCATAAACACACCTTGGCAAAGGCAAAGTCAGTAAAACAGATTGTCTCACATGATTCTGGTCACAGAAAGAGAACCCCTGCTTTTAGCTGTAACACAGAGAGAGATGGGGAGATACGGAGAGAGATAACAGCTTCCACGGCCAACTTCAAACCTCAACAACTGTCGAAATCTGAACTAAAACCTTGGTTCTGTGGGAGCCTGACATGACCCATTCATACTGAGATAGTAAGAACTGCCGATGCTGGAGAATCTGAGATAACAAGGTGTAGAGCTGCATGAACACAACAGGCCAAGCAGCATCAGAGGAGCAGGAAAGCTGATGTTTTGGGTCGAGACCCTTCTTCGGAAGTTACCCATTCATGCTGCTTTTGTTGTTACAACTTCAAAAAATAAAACCCCAAGGCCTCTCGAGCTGTTTATTGGTTTAGAGAAGAACACAAGCCAGGACAAAATACACCTCTTAAAGCCATAGTATTGCCAGATCACATGACCTGCTGTTGCATCTTTTATAACAGACTGCAATATTTTCCTAATGAGAGGTTGCCAATTTTTTGTCATCCTTTCTTTTCATATGAAGTTGTTACATTGGCAGTATTCCAATCTACTGCTTGAAATGTTCCAGATTCCCGGGATATTTGGAAGATTACTGCTAGTGCATCCAGTATCTCTGGAGCTACATCTTTTAATATCCTAGTGCAGGGTACATCAGGTCCAGGATACCTATTGACCTTTAGCCCCATTAGTTTCCCGAGCACCTTTTCTCTGGTGATATTTCCTGTCTGCTTTTTGTACCTTGTTAAGTAAGTAATTTTGAGATTGTATTTGTTTCTTTTGCTATGGAGACTCATATGAAGTAATTATTTGTCTCATTTGCCATTTCCTCATTCCCTATTATTATTTTTGCAGCCTCCATTCTTTAAGGGATCTGCGTTCACTTTGACCTCTTCCTTCCTTTTCATTTGTTTAAATAAGCTCTTATTGTCTGTTTCTTTTCTATTTCTCGGCTTTGAAATCTTTCCTTATTTCTGGTTTCCCACTAACCTTGGGCACTGACTGTTGAATTGGCAGAACATTGGAGAGAATGCTGAGGATATGGAAGTTTTGGCCTGGTGAATAGTACTCGACATGGTGCTGTTGCCCCCACTCCTGCTCAGGTGTCTCCCAGTTGAAATGCCAAATGGGACCCTGCCCATGCTCTTCACAGCTGCCCTGCAGCATTAAATGGCTGGAGGCAGGACATGGGGCGCCCTCTTGGATGGAAGTTCTACCTTGTAGAACTCCTGGCCACTTAGAGCCCAGAAGAGTCTGAAGTTGCTGATGGCTGGATGGCAGGTCCCGGACTAGAGATGCGGAGTGGTCGAGGGTTGTTCGGGGTTGTTGAAACGTTGGATGAGAGTTTAAGGGCGTGAAGTGCCTTGGATCAGGCCAAGGGGCCTGTGGATGAGGATCCCCTACCAACTCAGTTTTTCGAGGCTGGATTGTGCATGTAAAGCTGACTGCACTACTCAAGAAAGATCTGTCTGCATTGAACTCACATGGCATTGATTTCCTTTTTGATTGTTTGACCCATAGCCCTGGAGCCTACGGCAACAGAAGTGAATATCTAAATACTGCTTAAATATTCAGACACTTTCTGAATCAGTCACACTTTCAGTCAGTGAGCTCAGGACTCCCACCACACTGGGAAAATGGGTTCTCCTCAGCTCCCCTCTTAGCTTTCTACCTGTGAACTTCAATCTTTGCCCCCTGTTTATTGACATGTCTACGAATGGAAAAAGCAACTTCCAGTTTACCTTTCCATGTCCTTCAAAATCTTAAACACCTTCACCATGTCCCCTAGTCTGCTCCAATCTTGGCATCGGTCAGATGGGCAGGTCAGTGGCGGATTGATGTAGCCTGAAGAAGGAATAAGATGAGAGTACTTAACGTGGCAAAGCCTGTCGTGCCCGATGGAGGTCAGCAATGGCAGTCAGCAGTGAAGTCCACTGGCAAGGATGGGCGGGCCCTAGCCCAACGCAGGGGAATACAAACCGTCACGGGGGAAGCCTCGTTCAGAGTGTCTGCAAATTCGTGGCTTAAGAAAGGACTGTAATGTTTGACTTTTTAAACTTTTGTTTTTATTTTTCTACTGTTATACTAAGAAGACTGTAGTGCTGAACTTTTTAACTTATTCATTTATTTTTCTAACATAGAACGTGGAACGGTACAGCGCAGTCCAGGCCCTTCGGCCCACGATGTTGTATCGAACTTTTACCCTCATCCTAAGGTCTATCTAACCTCCACCCCTACCTTATATTGTCATCCATTTGCTTGTCTAATAGCCAATTAAATGCCCCAAATGAGGCTGACTTCACTACCCTCTCCGGCATTGCATTCCACTCCCCTACAACTCTGAGTAAAGAAGGATGGATACCTTTTCTACTTCTGCAACTAAAATTTCGTACCGAGGTACTTTGTCCCTGAGATGACACCGTCTGAGGTGACATTCTACTCTTGTACCGTGTATTGAATACATGTGATAATAAAACCTAAATCTAAATCTAATGCATAGCAGGACGCTGGGAAGCTTAGAGGAGAAAAGGGATGCTGGGGTGCTTGTTCATAAACTCCTGAAGGGGTCAGGACAGGCTAGTAAGGGTTGTTACAAAGACATATGGGACATCTCCCTTTGTCAGTCGTGGCGTAGATTCTAAGAATGGGGAGGTCACTTTGGAGCTGTTTAAAAGTTTGTTTCGGCCACAGCTGGAGTCGTTTTGGTCACCACCCATTAGGCCTTGTTAGCCCTCCAGAGTTCGTTAGCTCACATTTTTCCTGGTTGAGTTCCAATTGCTGTGCCCAGCTGACCAGTCAGTTGATCTCCTCCTGAAGTTTATTCATCCTGCCTGTCAACCAATTTTAGATCCAGTGTGCCACTTTGCCTTTGATCCCATGGCTGTTATTTACATGACCATTCTGTCGATATCCTCATCATGAAATTAGTCATTTGCTTGCGACACGGTCATGCATCCTGTGTTTAAGTCCAAATAATGAATATACTTGACAAATTTCAAGGGCCCTTGTGGCAAGCCCTGCACAACCCCACTCAAAGCAAACATCCTGTCAGATAGATATCTCTCTCCCGTCAATCACCCTGTGCTCTCTGCCTCAGCCAGTTTTGGCTCCAGTGTGCCTCTTTGCCTTTGATCCCGTTGACTGCTGTTTTCTTGATCACTCTGCCCAGGGGGGCTTTACTAAGTCCACATCAAATGCATAAGCTCATCAACACTCCAACATCTCCTCAAAAAGGGATCAAATTTCTGAAACGTGACCTCATCTTAACAAATCCATACTGACTATCCCTGATTAATTCATGCAAGTACATTCTACCCCTAAGAATGCCTCTTTATAGCTTCTCCAGTGCTGAGATTATTCTGACTGGCCATAAATTTCTTGGTCTGTTCCTCTCTCCGTTTGTTAATAGTAGGACAACGTTAATAGTCCGTAGAGTCAGTAATTAAGAAAGCGCATGTAATGTCGTTTATCTCAAGAGGGTTGGAATATAAAAGCAGCAATATGCCTCTGAGGCTTTATAAGGCTCTCGTTAGGCCCCATTTGGAATACTGTGTCCAATTTTGGGCCCCATGCTTCAGGAAGGATATTCTAACCCTGGAGCGTGTCCAGCGTAGATTCACACGGATGATCCCTGGAATGGTAGGTTTAGCGTATGATGAACGGCTGAGGATCCTGGGATTGTACTCATTAGAGTTTAGAAGGTCGAGGGGAGATCTAATAGAAACTTACAAGATAATGAATGGTTTAGAAGGGGTGGACGCTCGGAAGTTGTTTCCGTTAGGAGGGGAGACGAGGACCCGTGGGCACAGCCTTAAAATTAGAGGGGGTAAATTTAAAACTGAAATGAGACAACATTTCTTCAGCCAGAGAGTGGTGGGCTTGTGGAATTCATTGCCGCAGAGTGCATGGAGGCCGGGTTGTTGGATGCCTTCAAGGCAGAGATCGACAAATTCTTGATCTCAAAAGGAATCAAGGGCTGCGGGGAGAGTGCAGGGAAGTGGTGTTGAAATGCCCATCATCCATGATTTAAATGGCGGAGTGGACTTCATGGGCCGAATGGCCCAACTTCGACTTGTATCTTGTGGTCTTAAGGGGCTGGACATGAAGCCATTAGAGGTGAGTGTAGGTGGGGAGGGAGGGAGGGGATAGGTCACTCTGGGGAGGACGAACAGGTCAAGGGGGCGGGAGGAGCTTCGTAGGTAGGGAATGGGGGCTTGGCTTGAGCTGGGAGGAGCGGATGGGTAAGAGGAAGAACAGATTAGGGAGGTGGGGACGAGATGGGCTGGTTTTGGGATGCAGTGGTGGGAGTGGAGATTTTGAAGCTTGTGAAATCCACATTGATAGCATTGGGCTGCAGAGTTCCCAAGGCTCAGTTAAGGAAGGACAACAAACATTGATCAGTCAGTCATACATCCAACAAGAAAACTTTATTTTTTTTAAAAAATAGGATGCATCTGTTAATCAAGTGGCAAAGCATTATCGAGTTTTGAGAAGATTTGTAGCTCAGGGTTCAGGTTCTGGATGTAAGATTGCTCAATGAGCTGGAAGGTTAGTTTTCAGATGATTCGTCACCATTCCAGGTAAAATCATCAGTGAGCCTCCGGTGAAGCGCTGGAGTTCGGTCCCGCTTTCTATTCAAGTGTTTCGGTTTCCTTGGGTTGGTGATGTCATTTCCTGTTCTTTCTCTCAGAGGATGGGAGATGGATTTGGAGCCAATGTGTCCTCCCTGGTGTAGTTTGTGTATGGAATGAACTGCCAGAGGCTATTATACTCGCAGTATTTAAAAGTCACCTGCATGGACACATGAATAGGAAGGGTCTGGAGGGATATGGGCAACATGCTGGCAAATGGAACTAGTCAGTTACGATATCTGGTCGGCCTGAAGGGTCTGTTTCCCTGCTGAACAACTCTGCGACTCTGTCTCTTTGTCTCCCCCTCCCCCTCTCTCATTTGCTCCAGACCCACCCCCCGCCACACACACAATCTCTGTCTCTCCATCTCTGTGTGTGTGCCTCACTCTCTGTCTGTCTGTGTCTCTCTCTCTCTCTCTCTCTCTCTGTCGTCTTGTCTCTGCTATCTCACTGTGCACTTCTCTGTCTCTCTCCTTCTCTTTCACTGTCTCTTTGGTCTTTGTGTGTGTGCGCCCCTCTCTGTCTCTGCCTCCCTCTGTGTGTGCTTCTGCCTTTCTCTCTCTCCGTCGCCCCCCCACCCACTCTGCGTCGCCCCTCCCCCCGCCTTTTCCTCCATCTCTCTTACTCTCTATCCGAGCCTCTCCACCCGCTCAGCAGGGAGCGTTGTGAGTTTCTTTCGAACAAAGTTTAAAGATCTCTGTTTGAACCCAACCCATCCACAATCAGACTGCATTTCTAATCCGCCCCCTCTCTCTCACACACACACACACAATCTGTCTCTTTCTCCCTTTCAGTCAATCCCCTTCCTCTCCTGGTCCTACTCACGCCTTTTCCCACCCCCGGCTCTGCCTCGGCGATGAGTCCGCTGTCTGGATCCCTTTACCCAGGAGTGGGCTGAGGACCCAGCGGTTCGGCAGCGGGGATCATCGCACCACGCTCCTGGACCCCTACAACCTCCTGTTCTCCAGCGGCCTCCAGCATGACCACCGGGCTAGGAGCAGGCATCCGGGCTGCCGGAGCGCTCGCTGCTCAGTGGCTCAGCCCTGCGCCGCCTTTGCCGGGAGCAGGGATCCGAGGTGGGAGAAGGCCTCTTCGCCCGGCTCCTGGGCACAGCTACCTGCCTGAACAGCTGCCTGGCACCGAGCCTGCGCTCCCCGAGCACCCGGCCGCGGGTCCGCGACGCCTTCCGGGGCTGAGTAGCCGAAAACTATCTCCTACTGCAAGGTGAGAGCGGGGTTTGGGGTGAAGGGAGGACTGGGGACATGAGCACGGTCCCTGTTTCACATCCTGCGCCGCTCCTATCACAAGGCGAGGGGTTGGGAATGTATGTTTTGGGGGCGAGAATAGCCCTCCCCGGGTGAGGGAAGGCTGGGGACATTGGGAGGGTGTCTATTATACAGCCCTGCGCGGGTTTCCGTAGCCGAACAGCCTACTGCTCTCGTACTACAAGGTAAAGGGAAGGAGGGGGTTGGAATGGGGTGGGGTTTCGAGGATAGCCGTCCTGGAAGTGAGAGGACATGGGGAGAGTCACTATCGTACAGCCCAGTGACTGAGTGGCTTACAGCTACTGCAAAAGGGTCGTGGTGGGGGTTGGTTTTGGAGAGGGGTGTTGTAGGGAGGTTTGGGGTCACGGGCAGAGCTGCTTTCTGCAGCTGAACAGCCACTGCCACAAGATGAGATGGGAGGAGGTGTTTTCGGAGCGAGGGGATGCCCCCTCACCCCGCCGCTGTGGGAAGTAGGATCTTTATCGCACAACCCTCCGTAGCCGAATAGCACTCCGACGACAAGGTGGGAAGGCAGGAGGGGCTCCCGGGGATGAGGGAAGGACAGAACCAGGGTCAGTATAAGGTTAGGGGCTGAACAGACCCCTTCCAGGGGCTGAGGGGAGCTCTTGATGCCCTGCGCCAAGCGACCAGCCGAGATCGACCCGCAGCTCTCCGACTACAAGGGGACCCTGTCTCAGAGGCTGGAGCATTTCTAGCCGGAGCTCTGAGGGAAAGGGTCATCGCACCCAAAACGTTATCTCGGTACTTTTTCTTCACAGATGCTGAGCATTTTCAGCAACTTGTGTTTGCATTTCTACCCGGAGGTGGGTTTGTGGAGAGACACCATGGGAAGGGAATGGGTGTGGGGTTTGATGGGGCAGTCACAGAGACTGTCGAGAGAGAGAGGCAACCCCCGTGTCAGGGTTTGGAAAATCTCCGGCAGTGCTTCATTTCTCTCTCAGCCGAAGGCGCTGCGTGCTTTGGTTTCCTTTGCTCTTGTACTCTCTCCCCCTGTGAATAAAGCCAGAGTGAGAGAGAGAGAGTTTGTGGTGGGAGAGAGAAAAGGGACAGAAAGATGGAAATAAAGGAGCATGACAAGGGAGTGAAATTAGGGCCAGCAGAGGTGAGAGAGGGGGAGAGAATCAGAGTGAGGGAGGAAGAGTGATAAAACACAAACAAAAGAGAATGGGAGGTAACGAGGTGTTCATGAGCATGAAACAGCAGGACATGCAGCATCAGAGGCCAGGGAAGCTGATGTCAGCCTGTCTGCTGTGTTCATCTCCCTTCCTCCGTTCCCCTCCTCCTCCTGCCCCTTTGCCCCCCCGCCCCCCTCCTCCTCCTGCCCCTTTGCCCCCCCGCCCCCCTCCTCCTCCTGCCCCTTTGCCCCCCCGCCCCCCTCCTCCTCCTGCCCCTTTGCCCCCCCGCCCCCCTCCTCCTCCTGCCCCTTTGCCCCCCCGCCCCCCTCCTCCTCCTGCCCCTTTGCCCCCACTCTTCCTCCTGCCCCTTGCCCCCCCCTCCTCCTGCCCCTTGCCCCCCTCCTCCTCCTGCCCCTTTGCCCCCCCTCCTCCTCCTGCCCCTTTGCCCCCCCTCCTCCTCCTGCCCCTTTGCCCCCCCTCCTCCTCCTGCCCCTTTGCCCCCCCTTCCTCTTGCTCCCTCCATTCATCCATTCCTTCTTCCAGTCAGTCCTCGCTCCCTCCCTCCCTCGCTCCCTCCCACCAGCCATCCATTCCTCGCTCCCTCTAGTCAGTCAAAACAACTAAGAAAATTACAGCACAGGAACAGGTCCTTCAGCCCTCCAAGCCTGCGCCGATCAAGATCCTCTGTCTCACCTGTCACCTATTTTCTCACGGTCTGTGTCCATTTGCTCCCTGTCCATCCACGTACCTGTCCAAATATATCTTAAAAGACGCTAACGTGTCTGCGTCTCCCACCTCCGCTGGCAAGACGTTCCAGGTGCCCACCAACCTCTGTGTAAAGAACTTTCCATGCATATGTCCCTTAAACTTTGCTCCTCTCACTTTGAACTCATGACCCCTCGTAATTGAGTCCTCCACTCTGGGGGTAAAAAGCTTTTTGCTGTTCACCCTGTCGAAACCCTCATGATTTTGTTGACCTCAATCAGGTCCCCCCCAATCTCCATCTTTCTCATGAAAATAATCCTAATCTACTCAACCTCTCTTCATGGCGAGCACCCTCCATGGTGAACCTCCTCTGCACCCTCTCCAAAGCATCCACATCCTTTTGGTAATGTGGCGACTGGAACTGTGCACAGTAGTCCAAATGTGGCCAAACCAAAGTCCGATACAACTGCAACATGACCTTGGCAAGTCTTGTACTCAATACCCCATCCAATGAAGGAAAGCATGCCATTTGCCTTCGAGACCACCCTATTGACCTGCATTGTCACCTTCAGGGAACAATGGACCTGAAACCCAGATCTCTCTGTTCATCAATTTTCCCCAAGACTTTTCCATTTACTGTATAGTTCGTCCTTGAATTTGATCTTCCAAAATGCATCACCTCGCATTTGCCCGGATTGAACTCCATCTGCCATTTATCTGCCCAACTCTCCAGTCTACCTATGTTCTGCTGTAACCTCTGATAGTCCCCTTCACGATCGGCTTCTCCATTCCTCCCTTGTAGTGCGATTAGGCAAGACTAAGGAGGCATAGAATGGGTAAGCAAAATGCAGGGCAATGGGGACAATTGAATTGTGGAGCTGGTTTAAGGAGCAGATATTGCGTGTCCTTGATAGGTACGTCCCTGTCAGGCAGGGAGGAAGCGATCAGCTAAGGGAACCGTGGTTTACTAAAAAAATTGTATCTCTTGTTAAGCAGAAGAGGGAGGCTGATGTGACAATGAGACCAGATGGTTCACATGAGGTGATGGAGAGCTACAGATTAGTTAGAAAGGATTTAAAGAGAGAGTTAAGAAGAGCAAGGAGGGTACACGAGCAGACACTGGCAGGTAAATAAAGGAGACCCCGAAAGCTTTCGATAGGTATGTGAGGAATAAGAGGATGACTTGGGTAGGCATAGGGCCAGTCAAAGACAGAAGTGGGAAGTTGTGTGTGGACGCTGTGGAGATTGGAGAGGTGCTAAATTAATGTTTCTCATCTGTTTTCACTGAGGGACAGGAGAATATTGTAGAGGTGACTGAGTTACAGGCTACTAGAATTGAAAGGGTTAAGGTTAGTAAGGAGGAAGTGTCATCAATTCGACAACGTGTGACGGTAGGTAAAGCCCCTGGGCCTGATAGCATTCCAGACAATCCTCGGAAAAATCCTAAGGAGGAGGTGGTGGAGCCTTTGGCCTTGATCTGGGAGTCCTCATTGTCTACAGGTTTCCTACCAGAGGAGTGGAGGATTGCAAATGTTGTGCCCTTGTTCAAGTGGGGCAGTAGGAATGACCCAGGCAATTATAGACCTGTGAGCCTTAGGTGTGTTGCAGGAAAAATTTTGGAAAGGATTATAAGAGACAGGATTTATAATCATCCAACAAGCAACAACTTGATTGGAGATAGTCAGCATGGATTCGTCAAGGGCAGGTTGTGTCTCACAAACCTCATTGAGTTTTTTGAGAAGGTGACCAAACATGTGGATGAGGGTCGGGCAGTTGGCGTGGTGTACATGGACTTCAGTAAAGTCTTTGATAAGTTTCCCCATGGTAGGCTCTCGGAGAAAATACAGAGGCTCGGGATTGAGGGTGATTCAGCCATTTGGATGAGAAACTGGCTTTTGGTAAGAAGGCAACAAGTGGTGGTTGATGGAAAATATTCAGCCTGGAGTCCGGTTACGCGTGGTGTGCCTCAAGGATCTGTTTTGTGACCACTGCTGTTTGTAATTTGTATAAATGACTTGGACGCAGGAATTGGTGGATGGGTTTGTGAGTTTGCAGATGACACTAAAGTCGGTGGAGTGGTGGACAGTGTGGAAGAATGTTGCAGGTTGCAGGGAGACTTGGATAAACTGCAGAATTGTCCCGAAATTTGGCAAATGGAGATTAATATGGATAAATGTGAGGTGATTCACTTTGGGAGGAATAATAGGAAGGCAGAACACCGGGTCAACGGAAAGATTATTGGCAGTGTAGATGAGCAGAGGGATCTTGGTGTCCATCTACATAGATTCCTGAAAATTGCCACCCAGGTTGATAGTGCTGTTCAGAAGTCTGATGGTGTTTTAGGTTTCATTGGTAGAGGGATTGAGTTGCGGAGACGTGATGTCATGCTGCAACTCTACAAAACGCTAGTGCGGCCTCAGGTGGAATATTGCGTGGTCGCTCCATTACAGGAAGGATGTGGAATCGTTGGAACAGGTGCAGAGGAGATTTACCAGAATGTTGCCTGGTCTGGAGCGAAGGTCTCATGATTAAAGGCTGAGGAACTTGGGTCTGTTCTCATTGGAGAGAAAGAGGCTCAGGGGAATTTAATAGAGATATACAAGATGGTCAGTGGATTAGATAGGGTGGACAGTGAGAGTCTTTTTCCGAGGATGATGACTTCAGCTTGTACAAGGGGGTGCAGCTACACATTGAGGGGTGATGGATTTAAGACAGATGTCAGAGGCAGGTTCTTTCCTCAGAGAGTGGTAAGGGCGTGGAATGCCCTGCCTGCCAATGAAGTTAACTCAGCCACATGAGGTGCATTTAAACAGCCCTTGGATCAGCATATGGTTGACAATAGGATAGTGCAGGGGAATGGGCTTCGATTAGTTCACAGGTCGGCGCAACGTGGAGGGCCGAAGGGCCTGTTCTGCGTTGTGTTCTTCTATGTTCACTTACAGTTCACAGATTACTCTACCACTCATTTTAGAGTTGTGTGAAGAGGATAATGAACATCTGCAGAAGGATGCAGAAAGTGTAAGTGAATGGACAATGGCAGATGGAGTGCAACAATGGTAAATGTGAGACTATCCATTTTGGTAGCAATTAGGGCAAAATGGAGTATTAGTTAAATGGTGAAAAATTGTAGCATGCTGATATTCCCCGGTTGAATGTTTTAAAGGCCAAGACAGACAGATCTTTGAACAGCAAAGAAATTGAGTTTAAAAATCGGGAGGGGTTGCTCCAGTTGGAGAGGGTGCTGGTGAGGCTTGATGTCGAATAGTTCGTACAGTTTTAGTCTCCTCACTTGAGAAAGGATGTGCTGGCAGTGGAGGGGGTGCAAAGGAGCTTCACAAGATTGATTCCACAATTGAAAATGTTGCTGTATGGGGAGAGATTGAGGAGACTTGGATTGCACTCTCTGAGACTTCGAAGAATGAGGGGTGTTCTAATAGCACCTTTTAAAATGATGAAAGAAATAGATAGGAAAGAAACACGGAAGTTGTTTCCACTGATGGGTGAAATTACAACTAGGCGGCACAGCCTCAAAATAAGGGTGAACAGATTGAAGACTGAGTTGAGGATGAGCTTCTTCATCCAAAGGGTTGTGAATCTGTGGAATTCTCTGCTCAGTGAAACAGTCAAGGTTCCCTGATTGAATGTTTTAAAGGCCAAGACAGATAGATCTTTGAACAGGAAAGGAATTGAGTGTTATGGTGAATGGGAGGGTAAGTGGAACTGAGTCCGCAAAAAGATCAGCGATGACCTTATTGAATGGCGGAGCGAGCTGGAAGAGACAGATGACCTACTCCTTTATTTCTTCTGTCCATATGTCCTTAGATTGCCATCCTTGTCATTCCTCCTTCCCTGGAATAGGCCGGTTCTGAACGCTGATCAGTAGGTCTTTAAATAACTCCCGCGTATCAAATGCCGACTTGTTCAATCAAAGCTCCTCCCAATTAATACTGCTCAGCTCCTACCTAATACTGATGTAATTTTCCTTCCCCCAATTTCGTAGCTTCCCCCAAGGTCCTGATTATTCATAGCTATCTTAAAATGTAAGGAGAGGCGATCACCCCGTTTAAGAAGCTCCTGGTTCAGTGTTTTTCCCCATGTGGGAGTCAACTACAGGTTTTCTTGTTCCAAGGTTGGGGAGGAAATAGCCGAGTGGTATTATTGCTGGACTGTTAATTCAGAGACTTAGATAACATTCTGGGGACCTGTGTTCAAATCCCAGCACAGCAGGTGGTGGAATTTGAATTGAATACAAAAGAAAATCATGAATGAAGAATCTAATGATGACCATGAATCCATTGTCAAATGTCAGAAAAATCCACCTGCTTCACTGATGTCCTTTCGGAAAGGAAACTGCCATCATTCCGTGGCCTGGCCTTCATGTGACTGCAGACCCACAGCCAGATGATTGACTCTGAACTGTCCCCTGGGCAATTCGGGATGGACAATAAACACTGCTGAGCTAGTGATGTCGTCCTCCCATTAGCAAATAAATAAAATTGGATTCTATGTCTTCCGATTGAAGATCGTTTCTTGTTCTCACAGTAATTTCATCGCTTAGTCAGTTTCCCTCTTGCCTGTCTTTTTGGAATGTCACGTAGCCCTGCACATTTACCTCCAGTGTTGATCGCCTTATAACCATGTCTTTGTAATAGCTCTCAAATCATGCCCGTCAACATGTATGTGTGCTATTAATTTGTTGATTTTGTTCTGAATACAACGAGCACGCAAGCAAAGAGTCGTTAATTTTGATTTATAACTTTATTTCACCTCTTGACACTATTTACAGCTGTTTTCTGTTTCTACATGCAGTCTTTTCCAGTCCCATGCTGAGTATTGTTATCCCAATAGTTCTTTAATGTCAGTGTGTGTGTATTCCTGGGCGACTATGCTCGTGTGGTCTACGGAGTTGTGGAGGTCGCAGTTCTAGGACAGCCATTTCATAGGCCTATGCTGCAGGTTAGAAGAAAAGACAATCTCTTGCTCTGAGCTCTGCAAACCAGGGCAATGTCAAAAAGGAAACAAGGTCAAAAGAATTTCAACAAGAATCTCAAAATTAACTGCTGAATTCACATAAGCATTCCGGGGATCGCCCAATGTAGTGGCCACAACATCCCACTTTCTATTCCTCACAAACAATCCAAAGGCTGAAGTATCCGTATCCCTCTTAACTTTTACGTTTTTTGAGCTAATTTCTTGTTTCTAACTTGTGTGTATTTGTGGTGCCTTATGACTTCTTGCATTTAGCAATTGATAAACTCACTTTCTCACTAATTCAGTAAAACCTAGTTTTATAGAATCCCCAGTGTGGAAACAGGCCATTCAGTTCAACAAGTCCGCAGCAACCTTGCAAAGAGCATCCCACCCAGACCCATCCCCATTCCCTACTCTATCCCTGTCAGCCTGCATTTCCCATGGCTAATATACCTAACCTACACGTGTGTGGGCACTGTGGGTAATTCAGCATTCCCAATCCACCTAACCTGCACATCTCTGGACTGGTCAAAACAGTGATTCGATTTGAATTAGTTAGAATGCAGCTGTTAACAGCAATCCTCCGTCCCTGTGTTGGAGCGAGATTTAACATTCAAGATCAAAAATGAAACACTTGAACAAGGTAGCTCAAATTGAGGTTGTTGACTTGCTCGCCGAGCTGGCTTGTTTTCATTGAGACGTTTCGTCACCATGATTGGTGACATCACCAGTAGAGCCTCCAACGAAACAATGTCACTTTACTCTGTCTGCAATTTATACTGTCCGGTCTGTTACCATGAGTACTGTCATTTCGGGTTTTGATCTGTATGGGTTTGTATGTGCGGTCCAATTGTATCTGTTTGTTGGTTGCATTATGGGTGGAAAATCACGCCACTCATACGAAACTGGGACAAGGTAACCATAGTAGCCCAAGCCAAGCGTAGACATGCAGAGGAATTCCTAGAGGCATGGTTCTCCACCCATTCTGCAGGCTCACATTCTTGGTCTCTTCAGTTTGAATATGATCACTTAACCATATCCTTTATGACAAACAACAGAGTCTTACTTCCTAAAATCTTCAAACAGGACTGTCCAGACAGATCCACTTGTTCCCATGATATCGTCTTCTGTTGGAGGGATTCCGAAATGTCTGCATTCTTCCTCAACTGAGCATTCCTTGCGTTCGTGGTTGACAGAGCTCTCGGCCATGTCCAACCCATCTCCTACACTTTGGCCTCACCCCTGATGAGGTACCCTGGTCCTCAATGACCAACCCATCAATATCCACATCTAGAAGAACATCAGCCACGATTTCCAACAAGATCCCACCACCAGGCATATATTCCCCTCCCCTCCCTTGTCAGCCTTCCGCAGGGACCATTCCATCAGGACACCTCGGTCCACTCCTTATCCGTTCGCAACACCTCCCCATAACCCGACAGCACTTTGCATGCCACCACAGAAGGCATAGCATCTGCCCATTTACTTCCTCCCGCTTCACTATCCAAGGCTTCCAGGGGAAGCAGCGATTTACCCACACTTCACTCAATCTAGTCTACTGTATTCACTGCTCACAATATTGTCTCGCTCTGCATCGGGGAGACGAAACACAGACTGACCAACCACTTGGCTGAACACCTATATTCTGTCCATAAAAATGGCCCCAGGTTTCCAATTGCCTGTCACTTGACCACCCCATCATGATCCCTGGCCAAAATCTCTGTCTCAGGCTTGCTGCAGTGCTCCGGTGAGTGCAAGGTAGAAGACAAAAATCTCATGTTTGCTTTGCAGAACACCTCCGCTCGGTTCGCAGTCAACAACAGCACCTTCCAGTCGCCAACCATTTTAACTCCTTTAACTCCCCCTCCCATTCCTTAGACGGCATGTCCATCATGGGCCTCCTGCAGTGCCACAATGATGCCACCCGAAGGGGGCAGGAGCAGCAACTCATATTCCGCTTGGGAACCCTGCAGCCCAATGGTATCAATGTGAACTTCACAAGCTTCAAAGTCTCCCCTTCCCCCACTGCATCCCAAAACGAGCCCAACTGCATCCCAAAACCAGCCCAGCTTGTCCCGCCTCCCTAACCTGTTCTTCCTCTCACCTATCCTCTCCTCCCACCTCAAGTCGCACCTCCATTTCGTACCGACTAACCTCGTCCCGTCTCCTTGACTTGTTCATCCTCCCCGGACTGACCTCTCCCCTCTCTACCTCCTCACCTACACTCATCTCTACTGGCTCCATCCACACCTCTTTAACTTGTCTGTCTCCTTTCCACCTATCTTCTCCTCTATCCATCTTCGATCCGCCTCCCCCTCTCTCCCTGTTTATTTCAGAACCCTCTCTCCCTCCCCCTTTTCTGATGAAAGGTCTCAGCCCAACATCTAAGCTTTTGTGCTCCTGAGATGCTGCTTGGCCTGCTGTGTTCGTCCAGCTGCACACTTTGTCATCTCCATGTGTCTTAACAACCTCATTAAGTGAGTTCTGGAGAGAACTATGCAGGGGAGACTTAGGGTTTGTCATTCTAACTTGCCTGTCCTGAAAGATGAAAGTTGGTTTATTTTGGATGTTTGTTTCATAGCTATGAAAGATATCCTGAAAGGATTTTTCATATCTTTTGTTGAGAATTTTACCCGTTTAGTCACTCTGATCCTTTTCCTGTTTTAAAGTTTGCTTGGTAGTCATAAATTTCAAATATCGGCCGAATTTTATTCGGCTTTGTATTGGTTCTCCGTGATTCCCCGTTAATGGCTCCGTGACCTGCAAGCTAATTACAGAATTTATCATTGATGTGCCTGTCATAAAATCTTTAGTCTTATACTATGTATTCCCAATTTCAGGAGAAAGCCCAGAGACCTTTTAAAGGAAAGCGGTTTAGAAAGAACACTGAAGTTCTATAGATCCAAGTCATGAATAGTTGATAAATTATTTGCACTTCATATTTCCAGAATCTACCCCGGAAGAGAGAGCCCAGAGAATTGCCAAAGCTGTCTGCAAACAGTCAATTGACGTGAAGGAAAATTGGGAGCAATTGAAAACCCATGCGAGCAACTGGCAGAAACAGGTGGAAAAGGCGTTAGAGAAACTTCAAGAACTGCAGAAAGCTCTGGATGATCTTGGGTCTCATGTGATAACAGCTGAGGGGGTCCACATTGATTGGCAACCTGTGAATGACCTGTTTATTGATGCATTGCAGGATCACATGGATAAAATCACAGTAAGTGCAATTACTTTACACTTCACTTATGAACAGATGTAACTGCAATGTTGTATCGAGACGATTAGTAATACGAGTAGTGAAGTAATATTGATTGAATGGTTGTTCACTTAATTTGTAAATTAAAACTTAGTTGAGCATGCCTTCTGATGATATCACGTTGGTAATATTAGTATAATTGAGGATTTTATTGGTCAGTGACATCAAGTGAGTTATCTGCTTGTTGCCATGTTATCAGGACGAAAGGTGAAGTCTGACCACGCCATTTGGCCACTCCTTAGAGAGACACAACTGGTTATGATTTAACCTGAAGATCACCATGCCTCAGGCAAGGAAAGGGGTTGAGGCGAAGATCCTTTGTGGTAAGGTCACTGGTGTGGCAATTGAGCCCTCTCTGCAGGGCATCACTCGGCATCACAAACCAACCGTTCAGCCCACGGAATTTGAATAGAGTTTAGGATTGGAGAGCAATCCATGCAATTATATTTTTTTTGAATGAATGTTTCTCACTGGGACTCTCTCACTGGCAAACTTTTGAAAAGCCAGCTCAGCCTTACAGGCTAGATCAGTTCCTGATCTCAGCTGAATTTTTTGATCTGGGGTGGGTCAGCGTGAGGAGTTCAGTGATTGGAATGAATTCTCATGAAGTTAGCGAGAGGGATACTACACGTGAATAGATCGATGTTTTGAAAAGCGGATGAGATATGAGCAAAAGTTTAATTGATGTGGAAGACCAGCCACAATCATCATCAATGGTGGAGCAAGCTTGAGCGGCCATGCATCATTGTGCTGCCGCTATTTGACTTGTTCTGTGGAAAGGAAGGAAGATGGTCCAAGTGTCAAAAATGCTGAAGACCACATCCTTGTACAACCTCAAAATTTGATTGTGTTCAGCATATTATCACTCCTGGTACCCCTAAATCCTGGTCTATCATCTCAGCAGCTCGACTCTGCCCAAAAGCTGGTTACTTGTGACATTTTTGAAGGATCTTCCCAAGTCTGAAAATCTTTTTTGTTTTAGTAGAATCAGAGTTGGCAGTGTGGAAGGAGGTCATGTGGCATATCATAGCTCTTTGAAATAACTCCCCAATTCGTCCTCCTCTGCTTGGCAATGACTTCAACCACTTATAAAATCTCTTTAATGGAGGGATACTTTGAAGACATCTGAAAGGAGTATTAACGATCCCAGAATACAACTGAGCCTTATTAAGTTGTTAGTTCTGATGATCAAGAGCTTGATGAAAGAGGATTGTTTGAAAAAGTGCCTTAAAAGAGGAAATGTACAGAGGCTAAGAGGTGTAGGAAGTTAGTGAGTTTTGAGAAGATTTGTGCTCAGGTTGAGGTTCTGGATGCGAGTTTGCTCGCTGAAGGTGGAGGAAGTCTCTTCTTGGGTTTGAAGCCTACACAATTAAATGTTTGGCAACCAGTAGTGGGCTGTTTGAAATCAAGAGTGGGCAAGAGGACGTAATTAGACGAGTGCAGATATCCTCAAGTATGGTTGGATTGGTGGGGATTACCAAAGTAGCGATAGGCATAGCCAAGGAACGATTTGTAAACAAAAATGAGAATTCAATAAAATTACTGTTAATAGTATCAGTTAGGTGGAAAGTACAGAGAATAGGACTTGGTTCAAGATGAGACTCATGCACTGGAGTTTTAGATGACCTCAAGTGTTCAATGGGCAAAAGTGGGACTCCAGCAGGGAATGCATTGGTATTGTCAGGCCCAGAGTGAAGTAGTTCCAGATCAAGGTTTCACTGCTAATGAGCCAAGACAAGAGACAGGTGGGCAGTATTGAAAAGATGGAAAGAGACAGCTTCAGGGATTGCATGAATGTGTGGTCGGACGTTCATCGTGGGATAAACAAGATGCCAAGGTTGTGCTGAGACAAGCGTAACATTACATTGTTGCCAAGGCGGAGTAATGCAGTCAGTAGGCAGTGAATAGAGGTTGGTGTGGGGACCACAAACAGTGGTCTTCCCAGTTTTAAATTGTTATCTCGACATAGTTCCGCAACTTTATGTTCTGTTCAAAAGGCATTACTGACAAGAAAGCAGAAGTTAGCCATTTGTTTACTTGTCAATATATCTTGATTTTTCCACCATCTTCTCCAATTATGAACACCACATGTGAAGTGTACTAAGTGAACCATTCAAACGTTAAAAGGAAATGTTAAAATTGTGGAATATAAAGTTAAATTTATTTTCTTGAAAATTTAAATAAATTACATGAAGGTTTGACCAAGACTGAAAGGAATTAGATGGAACACCAATGAATAAAACAAGCAGTAGTAAGGTGGTATTAGCTGAATGTTCCTGAAGAAAGAGAACACAGCCAACCTTTTTTCCATCAGGGGGATTAATTGTGTGGTGTCAGACACAGTCGATTAAATCATTCCTTCTGTCTTTACTGTCTGACTGTACTATGGTTGTAATATTTCCTTTTTTAAAGGCTCAAGGTTTGACATACTTCTCATTTTATAAATTTTAAGAAGTTGGCTTCTTGTCAAGTCACGGTAGGACTGAAAACACAGTCTATGACTGAAGTCAGAAGTCACATGACACCAGCTTATAGTCCAACAGGCTCATTTCAAGTCACACAAGCTTTTGGAGTGCAGCCCCTTCATCAGGTGCAGTTAGTGAGGTGACCACACAGACAAACAATTTATAAGCAGAGAGATCAAAAGATCATAGAATTGGCCTGAGTGGAGTGTCAGATAATAACTCTCTAACACTCTTGGTAGCCTGTATAAGCAAGTAAAGTGTTTATAAAGTCAATGTCAGTGCTGTGCTGTCATGATAATCAGGCAGCGCAACAGGAATGTACAAGGTGACATCTCAGGTCAGACTCTGACTTGTAGTTTAGAGGCTTGTGTTCAGAATCTGTCTCAGAGTTTTAACCTTTATTTCAAAACCAGGAATTTATAACACACCACACTGACTGTAACTACAAGCTGTGTGTTTCTTCAACAAAATATCTGCAACTAAACAAACATCCTGGATGAAGACTTATTATCTGACACTCCACTCACACCAGTTGTATGATCTTTTGATCTGTCTGCTTATAAATTGTGTGTCTGTGTGTTTTCCTCTCTGACCGCACGTGATGAAGGGACTGCACTTCAAAAGCTTGTGTGATTTCAAATAAACCTGTCAGATTATAACCTGATGCCATGTGGCTTCTGACTTTGCCCATCCTAGTCCAACACCAGCACCTCCACATTATAAGTGTTTGGAACCAAGTCAGTGCAACAGGTATATGTCGAACATTTGACTTCGGAAGGATGCCTCGTGCTGAAAAGTTTATTAATAACAAAGGATTTCTCCATTATGCCATCTTTCATAACATGCTGCGCCTCACAGTCATAATGAAAGGATGCCCACTTTAATTTAGCAGCGCCAAGAACAGTTATGGACATTTGTAGCATGGGAGAAGGCCATTCAACCTATTTTATCTGTACCAGCTGTCTCCCAGAGCAACAAAATTAATCCTTTTCTCGAATTCATTCCACATATTTCACAGGATTGAAATATATAGGTACATAGTTAAGAGATTTTAACATCGAGTGAGCAGTTCTCGCACTTCACCTTGTCACTAACGATTGAAAACGTGACTTAGAAAGAGTGGGTCTTTATTTTGTTCTGTTGTGATGATGAAGAAGATGCAAGTCGAAGTGCTGGAACTGGCCTCTTGAACTTAGAAACATTTAAATGTGTATAAAAACAACAGGACTAAGTCGTATTATCCTTCAAAGCCTTGTTGAGATGATTTGTGCATACATGAGGATCAATGGTCGGCACAACATTGTGGGCTGAAGGGCCTGTTCTGTGCTGTACTGTTCTATGTTCTATGTTCGAAAATGAATTCTGTGCGCATCTATTAAAAGCAGTTTTATGGAAGGAAAAGGTACCAAAGAAGATTTGGTGTATTGTACTTGATGCTATTATACTCCAACCTGTGAAAACAGAACTCGACGACTGTGAGTGTTGAGATCTGAGAGGGTGCTATCTTGTTTGAATTTACATTGCTAAGTCTAGGCCTATTTTCCCAACAGCAAAATTGGTAATCCAGAAAGAAATGGATGTTTGTCGCATTTGTTGGCTGTAAGTGTCTGTTTAAAGTTTGAGTACAGTGTCCTCATATACAGGTGCTTAACCTGCTTTGACAGTTTGAACATTTGTTGTGCCAATGAAAATTGTTTGAATGGTTTCACCTCCAGTTTTCTTCTTTATACATATTTGGTATTTTTTCAGGTTAAGGACTGCCTGCAAAATCTGAGATTGGGTTTTGAAACACATCAACCTTTGCTTGCGAGAGATAATGGTAACTGCAGATGCTAGAGAATGCGAGATAACAATGTGTGGAGCTGGATGAACACAGCAGGCCAAGCAGCATCTCAGGAGCACAAAAGCTGACATTTCGGGCCTCGACCCTTCATGCGAGAGAACGTAACGTAAGAAAGAAGAAGAGGACTAAGTAGTATTATCCTTCAAAGCCTTGTTGAGTTGATTTGTCCTGTTTTGTTCCTTACTTTTACATTTATTAAATCCACTTTTTTTAAAGCATTCTTTCACAGGATGAGGGCACTGCTAACAAGGCTAACATTTGTTTCCCATCCAGGAATGGCTTGGTAGGCCATTTTGGAAGTCAGTAGAGAGTCAGCCATATTCCTGTGAATTTGAAGTCAGATACCAGAATTGTGAAGGGATGCAGATTCCCTTCCCTAAAGAATAGATTCGTGAATTCAGTTTTCTGTTACAATAATTTATGATAGTTTCATCGTCACTGTTACTTTTAACTCGAGATCTTTATTAATTAAATGTCATTTCCAGCAGATGCTTTTGTATATTATATTTGATATTAGGATTTTAGTTTTAACTTAATTTCTTATTAACATTTAATCATTAATTTCAGGATGTTTCTCAGATTTTATACGCTTCCTCTCCATTAGGTTTTTGAAGAAGAAATTGCCCCAGTGAAGCAAGAAGTCAAAATATTAAATGATCTGGCCAGTCAGTTATCTCCGCTTGATGCCTCTTTCTCTCCAAAGATTTCTCACCAGCTTGATGACCTAAATATGAGGTTGAAATTTATACAGGTAACAGTGAAAACATTTTCGAAACTAGCCAATCTGTTATAGAAAGCATGTACAAATAATTTGGCTTCAAATATATGAGCAAGATAAAGAACCCTTTCAACTGAAGCAAGCAATTAATATTTTATTATCATGGTTTATGAAGTTATCCAATTTTATAATATTACTTTTTCAAAAATACAATGTTCTTGTCTGTAGTCTGCACTTTAGAATGTAATCGCAAAACAAAATCCAAATAGTGAGAGATGTGAGCATCCGAACTAGAGTCTGAAATGGTTCAGGACTGGAACAATTTGAATCTATTCAGGATGAGGCTGCAGGTAGCTGATATTTTTCCCGATCCATCTAAAAGAATTTGGAATTGGAACATTGTGCTCACTGCTGTACACTTCAGTATTATGTATTGTTTCATATTTTAAGTCCCTGAGAAAGACATACTTTAATGAATTGCAACAAAGATATACTTGATGCATTGAAGGGAAGAATGACATAAAGTTGTCTGAACTGCATGTATTTCTTTCAATTGAGCAGATTTTGATTGACGTCAGCAAAGTAGTAGATGAAAGTTTTCTTTATCCCATAAAGCCGCATGAAATGTTTTATTGAGCAAATTATTTCAGTCTTGTTCTGTGTCAGCAGCTCGCTTGGCCATGAAGCACAATAAAACTCCTTATCGGTTCTAGCAAGCAGACAAAAACATAAATAGCACCAGGATCTGGATGTTCTACCTCTTGACCCTACCTCACCATCCGATTAGAGATGGCTGACCTGCCCAGGACTCAACTCCTCTTCTATACCAGCTTCTCAGAGCGCTCAAGTTCTCTATTTCAAAAATCTTATCTACCACCTTCTTTAAATACTTCCAGTGATCTACCTTTCACAATTCTCTTGTATTCTAAACAATCGCTACCTGCTGAAAGAAGAAATTCCTTTGCATCTCAGGTTTCAATAAATGTTCCCTTCTTCTGTAACTATGTTGCTGAGTTTGAGATTTCCACAATAATGGAAACATTGTCTTCACATCTAGCCTGTCAAGCCCTCTCAAAATTTTGTGTTTCAGTAAGATCACCCCTCATTCTTCTAAACTTGAATGAATAAAGACCTTCTGTGCAACCATTCTTGATAAATCATGATCCGATGAATCAGCCCAGTGAGTCTCTTTTGAACTGCTTCCTATGGCTGTGTATCCTTTCTTGTATTTCTCCAAGTGTGACCTCCTCAATAGCCTGATCAGTTGCAAAAAAACTTGCCCTTTTTTAAACTGAAACCTCCTTCCAATAAAGGCCAAAATTCCATTTGCCTTCTTAATTACTTGCATCACCATCGTCATGGCTCACATCAACTCCAACCTACCGAAGTGCTTTGATCCTTTGCAATTCACCTACCACTGCAACAGGTCTCCAGCTGATACCGTCTCCCTGGCCTGACAGTCATCCCTGGAATGTCTGGATAACAAGGATACCTACATCAAGCTGTTACTTATTGATCAGAGCACCACCTTCCACACTGTAATTCCAAACAAACTCCTCTCTAAACTCTGAGACCTGCGCCTCAGCATCCCTCTCTGTAACAGGATTCTCGACTTCCTGACCCAGAGACCACAATCAGTAAGGATAGATGACAACACTTGCTCCACCGTAAGCCTCAACACCGGTGCCCAGCAAAGCTGCCCCTACTCTATACTCCTTATGCAATCATGACTGCGTGGCCCCAACTCCATTTACAAGTTTGCTGATGACGCTTCCATTGTAGGTCGGACCTCAAACAACAATAAGTGAGATTACAGGAAAAGCAATTGGGTGCTTGCTGGCATGATGGAAAGATAACAATCTGTCCATCAGCATAAGCAAAATGGAGGAGCTGGTCATTTTTTTCAGGAAGCTTCTGTCTGCAGCAATGGTGCTGAGGTGGAGATTGTTGATAGTGTGAAGTTCCTGGGAATGTTGCTCACCAACAATCTGTCTTGGCCAATCCATGTCGACATGATGGTCAAGGAGGCTAAGGAAATTCAGCATGTCCATGAGGACCCTACCTGTTTTTGTAGGTGCATCCTATCTGGATGCATCACTGTGTGGTATGGCAGTTGCTGTTCCCAAGACTGCAAGAAGCGAAAGAGAATCATGAGCACAGCCCAATCCGTCACGCAAACTAGCCTTCCATCCATTGACTCCATCTACACTTCCCACTGCCTTGAGAAAGCAACCAACATAATCAAAATACCCCCTCACTCTGATTGTACTCTCTTCCGTCCTCTTCTGTCGGGCAGAGGATATCAGTTTGAATAAGCTACAAATAGATTTAAGAACAGCCTCTTTCCTGTTGTGACTTTTGAATGGACCTCTCAAATGTTAATTCTGATCTCTCTCTCTCAGCCTCTTCTCTCTGGCTGTAACACTGTTCTGCACTTTGTACGGTGTGATTTGCCTACACAGCATGCAAATCAACACTTTTCACAGTATCTCAGTACATGTGACAGCAACAAAGCAATCATTCACCTGCATGCTAGTATGTGTTTCATGGACGAGAGCATCCTAGTCCCCTCCCATGCATTTTTTTTAGAGTCTATCTTTTGATTCTTCCTACCAAAGTGTACTTTCCTACAGAAAACTCTCTCTACCAACTTTTTTCCGACTTGCTCGACCTGTCTATTCCCTTGCAGATTCTTTCTGTCCTCATGACAACATTCCCTTCCTCTATTTTTGTAGCATCAGCAAATTTGAATGAATTTATGCCTTGTCCCCTCCTCTAAGTTATGAATATAGAGAGTAAATAATTCTCGTCCTTGGACTGATCCCTGTGGCACCCCACTAGTTATGGCTTTCTGGCCTGATAAAGATGGTGGTTAGAAAATAACTGGCTGAACCACTGAAATGAAAAATGTGAAAAAATATGCGTTTTCATTGTTTGTGAAATACTTAAATCAGATTGTAGATAATAAAATATAAATATTACTGTAGTTCTTCATAGTTTCTCATTGAGCTTTCTGAGAATTCTGAATATAGTTCCTGATTTATGATAGCATCAGTTTTCATGCATCTTTGTCTGAGAATTCAGATTTGTTTTGTCAAAAATTGTGCTGTGCCACACATGATATTTGCTAAATCTGTCCTGTCCCAGCAGTTCAACTCGTTCAGTTTTGAGAGAACTTTTGTCAGGACCCCACAGTTGAGCTACCTTGCGTTGATAGCTCACTACACACTTCTTGCATTGAAACAAATGCATCTCAGACCACCTGTCCGTCTGCATTCATCATCTGCTCTGTGTCTACTCTTCCTCTTGGTCACACTGACTTCATTATCTAGTTCCTTACAGGCTGTAGTTATTATCTTGTTACTGCCCACTAACCTGTGCATTTGGCTCCCATCCCCCTGCCACATTACGAGGTCTTACGAGGAAAGACTGAGGGACTTGAGGCTGTTTTCATTAGAGAGAAGAAGGCTGAGAGGTGACTTAATTGAAACATATAAAATAATCAGAGGGTTAGATAGGGTGGATAGGGAGAGCCTTTTTTCTGGATGGTGACGGCGAGCGCGACGGGGCATAGCTTTAAATTGAGGGGTGAAAGATACAGGACAGATGTCAAAGGTAGTTTCTCGACTCGGAGAGTAGTAAGGGAATGGAACGCTTTGCCTGCAATGGTAGTAGATTTGCCAACTTTAGGTACATTCAAGTCGTCGTTGGATAAGCATATGGACGTACATGGAATAGTGTTGGTTAGATGGGCTTGAGATCGGTATGACAGGTCGACACAACATCGAGGGCCGAAGGGCCTGTACTGTGCTGTAATGTTCTGTGTTCTGTGTTTTATTTATTGTTGAATAGCAGCAGGAGGTGAGGAGGCAGAGACTGCAACCCTGAGGTCACCGAGGGAAGGAAAAGAGGCTCTTACTTGGAGATTGAGAAGCAGGAGAGGGCACAACCCAGAGGTTTGGGAGTGGAGAGAGGCTGCAAGTTGGAGGTCAAGGTGAGGAGAGGCACCAGTTGATGTTGTAGATTAAATGTAATACAGAAAATTGTGAAGTGGTTAAGTTTGGTTCGAAAAACAGTCCATAAAACAGAAGGAACCATTCTAAATGGGTGCAGAAGCAGACCGGTTTTGCTGTTCTGTGCATAAACCATTCAGTTAAACCACAGCTAGTCTGAGCTTCAACTCTGTTTACCTGCTGAAAAGTCATGTCGACTGAAAACATTAGTTTGCTTTCTCTCCATGGCTGCTGCCTGACCTACTGTGGTCTCCGGCATTTTTTGTCGTCAGTCTGTTTACCTCCCTTTCTTCTATATCCTTTCGTACCCTTAGCTATCAAAAATAATTTCAGTCACACTCATTGTTATTGATCCAGCACCCACATTCTTTTATGAGAGAGTATTTGAGATCTTGACTGTTGTTTGTATTAGCATAAAAGTGCTTCCTGATTTCAGTTCTGAATGGCTTGCCATTGAATCTCATACATTAATAGATAATACTTCTGATAAGAAATGTTTTCAGAGTGTTATAGTGGAAGCTTCTATGTTCTGTCCATCCTCTATCTAGCCACCATACTCAGAGTACCTGTTGGGACCATCCAAAAATGACTGAATATTTTCACTCATTAGGTAAGTAGATTGATAATAGGACTCTGGTTCTGTGCCACTGTCAGATCATTGCGACTCCAAAAGGTACCAAAGTAAATTCTGGATTCTAGGCAAATATACCTATGTGTTTAGATCTGTTTAGATGCATTCATGTCGGCTAAAAATACTTGAAATAATGTATAATTAGGAGTGACAGACAACATCTGTGACATTAAATGAAAAACAAGAACAAAGAACTTTGGTTCATATTTCAGCTTCGACAGGCACTAAACAACTAAAAGCACTGTATAACCAATGAAGTAATTTTTTGAAGTATGTTTGTAATGTCGGAAACACAGCAACAAATATATGCGCAGAAGGCTTTCACAAACAGAACTGTAAAAATGACCACTTACTTTGTGATATTGATTGAATGCTAAGTGTTGGCCAGAATGTAGATCCACTGAACTGAATACAGGTGGTTTGTGGGTAAGAAAGTCTTAACCCTTTGGACAAACCTAATTTTATTTGTAATTTATTAGCAATAACTGAATTGTGCAATTTAAGTTCAGAAGTTCCCAATTTTAAGTGGAGTTTTAACAAATTCACCTTTGAAGAGCGTTTGGGCTTGATTAACCCAAGTCTCAACTGAGTTAACTCAGCCTTTTGTGTTAGGGATGTATAAATTATCCATCTTAGGGGAGGCGATGGCCTCATGGTATTGTCACTGGACTGTTCATCCAGAGAGACAAATCATGTTCTGGGGACCTGGATTCAAATCCCGCTGTGGCAGATGGTGGAATTTGAATTCAATAAATATCCGGAATTCACAATCTGATGATCATGAATCCGTTGTTGCTTGTTGGAAAAGCTCAACAGGTTCACTAATGCCTTTTCGGGAAGGAAACTGTCATCCTTACCTGGCCTGGTCTGCATGTGACTCCAGACCCACAGCAATGTGGTTGACTTTTAACTGCCCTCTGGGTAATCAGGGCTGGGCAATAAATGCTGCCTCGCCAGTGACGCCCTCATCCCAAGATTGAATCAAGAAAAAAAATTACGATTGCCTTTTCTAACTTCTCAGCCTTCAGTAATTGATTCTCCCAGTGCTAGAGAAGAAGTGGTGATTGTGGCTTATTCTCTTCCCATGGTTTAACATGATGCAACTGATGGTAAAGTTAATCAGCTTTATGAAAACATAAGTAAATATATATAATTAAATAAAAATAGCAAAGTCATTAATTAGAACTCGGCTACAACATGTAAGAGCTCCTGTGTTCCAGTATGGTCTGGTGCGAGCATGTTTGCTGTCAGCACTTAATGTTTGAGTAGCTTGTGTTTATGAGCTGGAGGCTGGATTCAACTGGGCCTGTGTTCATGAGAGTTTAAAAAGATGATGGGGGGATCTGATTGAAATATAGAAAGTTGGAACTGAGCCAGATGAACTCAATGCAGGGAAGCTATTTTCCCTGTTTGTGGTGCTAGGACCAGGGGTCACAGTCTCAGAATTTGGGGTAGATCAGTTAGGACTAGGATGAGGACAACATCTCGTCATTCAAGCAGAGTGAATCTGTGAAATTTTCAACCACAGAAGACCATGGGGGCCATCACTGAATGTATTCAAGAACAAGACAAGGTGGCTCGGTGGCTCACCACTGCTGCCTCACAGTGCCACTGACCTGTTTTGATTCCACTCTTGGGTAACTATCCGTGTGGAGTTTGTACATTCTCCCTGTGTCAGTGTGGGTTTCCACCAGGTGCTCCGGTTTCTTCCCACAGTCCAAAAATATGCAGGCCAAGTGGATAAGGCATGGTAAATGCATAGTTATGGGGCAAGGATGAAGGGGCCAGTCTTGGACACGATGCACTTCGAAGGGTCAGTGTCGACTTAATCAGCTGAAAACATTTTGCATTGTAGGGATTCTTTGATTTTGTGATAGATTTTTAGATGTTAAAAGATTCAATAAGTATACAGGAAAGTGGGAATATGATATCGAGATGTAAGATCAGCCATGATCTTATTGAATGGTGGATTTGGCTTGAAGGGCTGATTGGCTTATTCCTGCTTCTAGTTTCCATGTTCTTCTGTGACTGAATGAGGCTGATAGCGGAACTAGAATGCATGAGCTTTAGGGTGGATGTGCAAATTGACTATCGCACTGTGGTAAAAAACACACTTTCAAAGGGGCTTGATAAACGCAACGTAGTATAATCAGTGGGATTGACACTATTCTGTGTAGCAAAGAGTGAGAGTCTGTAACTGTGGAAGCCATTGCCACAGAAGACTGCGAAGGCTAAGTCATTGAGTGTATTTAAGACAGAGATAAATAGGTTTGTGGACAAGTAAGTGCATCAAGGGTTACGGGGAGAAGGCAGGAGAATGGGGTTCAGAAGTATGTCAGCCGTGCTTGAATGACAGAGCAGACTCAGTGTGCAGAATGGCCTAATTCTGCTCATATATCTTAGGGTCTTATTTGCTCAGACGGGAAAAGACCTTGCGGTGGGAGGTGGAGAATCCAGACATTGTAGGCAGGACAAAAAAGGAGTTTGTGAATAGTTGTAATGAGGAATTTGGCACCATGAAGCAGAGCCTTCAATGTCATAATCTCTGGATGCATAATGTGTTGGGCGGAAAGGCTTATTTCCATGCAGTGTGCCACCAAGATTCTAACTCCAGACAAACATATCCATCTTCTTTGCGCTCAATCTGACTCCTACGAGCAGGGAGCTTTCCCCCCATTCCCGTTAAAACCAGTTTTGCTCGGTTCCCTGGATGCCACATTTGGTCAAATGTGGCCTTGATGTCAAGAACAATGACTGTCGCCCTCACTCCCTCACCTCTTTTGTCCATTTTTGAACCAGGGCATCAATGAGGCCAGGAGCTGGGTGGCCCTGGTAGAAACCCAACTGAGTGTTAGTGAGTAGGTGATGCCTTTATTTTCACCTACTGTAGTCCCAATCATGCAACTCTGTCAATTGCTGCCCCTGCCAAGCGCTGGAAGCCTCCCCAGAGTTATCCAGACAGCAGAAAATTTGTTTCAGGAAGACGAGGACCTGCCCTGTCAAATTTCATGTGGATGTGCTGTTGCACATGCACAGAGCGTGATTAAAGGGAGTCAGCATGGCTTTGTGACGGGCGGGTCATGCCTTACAAATTTGATTGGGTTCTTTGAGGAGGTCATGAGACCGGTTGACGAGGGGCGAGCAGTGGATGTGGTGTACATGGACATCAGCAAAGCATTTGATAAGGTTCCCCACGGCAGGCACTTTGATGAAGTCAGGAGGTATGGAAATCAGGGTGACTTGGCTGTCTGGATTCAGAATTGGTTGGCTGACAGGAGGCAGAGAGTGGTTGTAGATGGTAAATATTCTGCCTGGAGGTCAGTGCTGAGTGGTGACCCGCTGGGCTCTGTTCTTGGGCCTCTGCTCTTTGTAGTTTTTAGAAATGACTTGGATGTGGAGGTTGAGGGGTGGGTTAGTATGTTTGCTGCTGACACAAAGGTTGGAGGTGCCGTTGATAGTATTGAGGGCTATTGCAGGCTTCAGCGAGACATTGACAGTATGCAGAGGTGGGCTGAGAAATGGCAGATGGAGTTCAACCTGGTTAAATGCGAGGTGATGCATTTTGGAAGGTCGAATTTAGATGGTGAATCTAGGATTAAAGGCAGATGCTCGGCAGTGTATAGGAATAGCGGGATCTTGGTGTTCAAGTGCATAGCTCCCTCAAAGTTGCCACACAAGTCGATAAGGTTGTTAAGAAAGCATATGGTGTTATGGCTTTCATTGACAGGGGGATCGAGTTTTAGAGCCGCGAGGTTATGCTGCAGCTGTACAAAACCCTGGTGAGACCACACTGGAATATTGTGCCCAGTTCCGGTTGCCCTATTATAGGAAAGATGTGGAGGCTTTGGAGAGAGTACAAAGGAGGTTTACCAGGTTGAGAAGGTTGACTGAGCTTGGACTTTGCTCTCTGGAGAGAAGGAGGAAGAGAGGTGACCTGCTCAAGGTGTACAAAGTAATGAGAGGAATGGATAGAGTCGATAGCCAGAGACTTTTCCCCAGGGCAGGATTGACTGCCACGAGGCATAGTTTTAAGGTGTTAGGAGGAAGGTATAGAGGAGATGTCAGAGGGAGGTTCTTCACCCAGAGAGTTGTGAGTGCATGGAATACTTTGCCAGTGGTAGTGGTGGAAGCAGAGCCATTAGTGACATTTAAGCAACTGCTGGACATGCTCATGGACAGCAGTGAATTGAGGGGAATGTAAATTAGGTTAGGTTATTTTTGGAGTGGGATTATTCCACGGCACAACATGGTGGGCCGAAGGGCCTGTACTGTGCTATACTTTTCTATGTTCTATGTTGTGTGTAAGAGTCAGAAGCCCAGTTGTTATTGGCTTGGCTCTTTAGCTCAGTAGCTACCCCTTAATTTTTTGATGGCCGAAGTGGCTGGCAAAGCAGACTTGCAACTTGAAAGCATTATGACATTGGCCAGGATGTGAATCATTGACCTACATGGTTTTTTGCAGATGTCTATTACTGCATCCATGTCTGTGAATGATTTGCGTAGCAGCCATGAAGTTTTCACAGAGTCCTTCAGAACTTAGATGTGGACCTTGGCAACTTTAAAGAAGTCTAAAAAATATCAACACACATCCATTTTGGCAATAACAGGTATGAACATCGATAGAGAGTGGATAGCCAGAGACTTTTTCCAAGGGTGAAGGTAGCTCTTATGAGGAGGCATAGTTTAAAAGTAAGTGGAGATAGATCTCGGGGAGACGTGAGAAGTAGGTTCTTTACTCAGAGAGTGGCAGAAGCGTGGAATGCATTGCCAGAGAGGGGAGTGGAGTCAGCTTCATTAGGAGCATTTAAGCAGCTATTAGACAGGCATATGGATGATAGTATAAGGTAAGGGTGGAGGTTAGCTAGACGTTAGGTTGAGGGTAAAAGCTCAGCACAACACTGTGGGCTGAAGGGCCAGTCCTGTGCTGTACTGTTGTATGTTTGTATGCTCTATGAATCCATCAGTAATTAATCTGCAAGTAGCTGACAGTGTCTTTAAATAACTCTGGCAGAGGGGTTATTCATGTTCCTGGTGATCATACGTTCAGCAATGTGTCATTGAGGGACTTTAAGCATTGAGCTCTGATATCACAGTATTGGCAATATCTTGCCTCCTCGACATCATTTCAACAGATATTTGCTGCATGCAACGTAGAATTGTCAGAATAGCATCCATGGCAACTTGCATTTGATGTGTGCTCATGAGTCAAATATACAATTTCAGATCTCAAAACCCTTTGTGGCCCTGAAAAACCAGGCGGCAAGAATGCAGGCTTTACACCAAGCGTGATTATCTGAATCGTTTCCCTCCTACTATAAAGCTGACAGTGAGACTTCCGTGAGTTCCACCAGATGCTGTTTGCCAGTTATGACAAGAATTTCATGTAGCTTTTGACCACCTACATGAGGAATGGGTAACAAATGCTGGTCCTGTCAGTGATGTTCCCATCCCTGAAAATATGTGGAAATAAATTGAACCTAGTAGTTATCATTTCCTTTTACTGCGCCTTGTATTCTTCGGCAGATATTTATCCCCCTGTATTCATTGCAGAGTAGTTGAGCACGTGTTCCAATTGAAACGGTTTGTACTAACAGTTAGGAAAAATGTATCTAAAGATTTTTTTGAATGCAGGTGATTTAAACACCGTGCGTTTTTCTGCATATCGGCCAGCAATGAAGATCCGCCGACTCCAGAAAGCGCTCTGTTGTGAGTACATTCACACATTGCAGAATTTGTAATCTCGTGCTGTGTTTTGTTGTGAGCTTCCTTGCTTGCCTGTTGTCAGATGTCATTGATTACAATTAGCTTGGTTTTGCAGTTGTTGAGACATCAGTTCGGCATGACCTTACAACCTTCCACTCAAAGGACGTTTGTCTATAAAGTTGCTGAAAATGCAATCTGATAAGGGCAGACAGGCATCTTAGACTAGAGTGAGTGAGGAAAGCAACAGGATGTCTTCTTAATGATTGGGAAATAACGACATGAAGGACTGAGGAGGACAGTGAATTAAAAGAGGAATGGTTTGTTTCAAATCAGGTACAGCAAAAGAAATTAAGAGAACGTAAGGAAGGTTGAAATTGAAAAGGCAAGTAATGGTTTATGTTCATTGGAAACCATCAAACACAAAAGTACAATGAAGAAAGTATTTGAGAAAATACAGAAGATTTCTTCAAATGAAAGGGAGACACTGTCTTCATGATGCCAATAGCACGGAGTGCAACTTTGGCGTTTAACCACATCATCCCTTGGCCTGAAGTCACTGTACTATTGACCCATTTTATAACACAAAAATACTTCAATGATGAGTGTCATGGAGAATTTCAGCCCAGAATATAACCATATTCTGAGCAATTGCCACAACAGCTTCTATGACATGACTTTATAAAACATCCCAAGGCATGTCATAGGAGCTTTATAGAGTAAAATTTGATACTGAGTACCGAAAGAGATCCGAAGGTAGATGATTAAAACCTCATCAAAGAAGTAGATTTTAAGGACTGTTTTGAAGGAGGAAAGAATGATGCAGAGGTTCAGCAAGGTAATTCTATAAAGCTTAGGCTCCAACAAGTTGAATGTAAAGCTGTCGATGATGGAACAGCACAAATTGTGTTGAGAGGCTGGAATGAAAGGCGTAAATGTGCCGAGAGGGGCTATGAGTTCGACATTGTCAGGGGATGTGCATGGGTGTTGCCAGGTCAGGGTGGGATATGAAAGCCAGGACAGCAATGTGAAAACCAAGGCACTGCTTAACTGTGAGCCATTGTAGATCAGAGTGCGCAGAGAAAGATGGGTGAATGGAACTTGGTGCGTGTTAAGACAGAGTCAACGGACTTTTAAATGATGCCATGTTAAAGAAAAGGAGAACTTGGGAGGCCAACTTGATATTCATAAGAATGGTCATGTTCAGAGTTAATCAATGCGGTCGGGTTTCAAAACTAACGGACTTACCTGGGGCCAAATGTTGTGGATGTGAAAATAAGTAGACTTTGTGACATCAGGCCTATGTGGCCAGAATTTAAACTCTGGGTCAAAATAACAAAGGGTACAACGAAAACCAGTAGCTAGCAAGCAGACGTCCTTTCAAGGACCAAAGATAATGGCTTCGTTCTGCACGAGATTTAATAGATGGAAACTGTCCGGTTATGTCGAGACAGTGGAAGAAGTGCATGAGGGGGTGGTGAGATAGACCTAGGCATTGCCACCATGTATGTGGAAAGTGCAGTGCATTCACATGATATTGCTCTGGGGCAGTGTTCAGATGAGAAAAGGAGTGGGATTTTCCTGATTTGGCCAGACCTCGGTGATTCACACCCACGGCCATGCTATCAAAGATTTGTGGAAGCCAGCAAAACTGAACTTGACTGTTTGCAGTAAATGTACAGCATTTCAGATGTCACTTGATCCTGCAGATTGACTCCCTAGAATCTGCTTGTCAAATGATTTATATGGCTAAAAGGTTCAAGTATGAGTTTGCGCTGTGGAACTCATCTCGCACCGAAACTGGCCAGTAGTTATATCAAGATTTGGAGAAAGTATTAGTTTTTTGAAGAATGTTCTGATGCAGAGAGAGACTAATAGTTTCTTGAGAAATCGTGGGGCATTGGCCAGGAAGTTAAACAAACAGTGGGGGCGGAAAAAAAACTTGACCTGAATCCTATGTTAAGTACATAATGGATCAGTTCGACAGTGAGGATATCAAAAGATATTCTCATTTTTAAGGTGAGACACTCGGGACAATTTGGGTAGGATGCACTTCTTGAAGGGACCAGAAAGGTACAGAATTATCCATTGGATGTGAAAAATTTGAAATGAAGACAAAACTTTTTGAGGCTGGGGTGGGGAAGAAATTAAGGTCCGATTTTGCTCATTCAACCTCTCCCATGACAAAATGCACTTGTATAAGATTGGTGACTATAAGATTGGTGACGGCACTTAAATGAAGAAAAATCAACATGGACATTTGTTCTGCTGTATATATAACATTAACATTCAATCTCTTGGCAAGGATAATGTGACAGGGCGTTTGAAAAGCCAAGTTATTGTAATTTGAATTAAGAGATCAGGCTGTAGAACCTGAGATCAATCTCAGAATAAAATGTAACAACAGCGATAGATGAGGAACCTCTTCACTCACAGAGAGGTGAACTTTGTAATTCTGTACTCCAGAAAATGTGGCGCCTCAGCCAAGAAGTATGCTCAGAACGGGGATTGACATGCTGGGGTAGTCAGTGAAGCACGATTAATGTCACAGGATTAGTAATCCGGAGGCCTGGGACAATGCTGTAGAGTATAGGCTTAAGTTCCACTGTAACAGCTGATGGAATTTGAATTCAGTTCAATATAATTTTGGGGGTAGGTAGGAATGTGGAGCCGACATTGCAGTCAAGTCAGCCACGACCTTCTTGAATGGTGAAGCAGGCTTGAGGGGGCCAGTTATCCAACACATGCTCAAATTGATATAATCATAAACAAAGCTGGTCTCAGTGATGGTTACACCGTCACTGTTAAACTATTCACCGTTATAAAAACTTGACTCATTCACTGATGTTCTTTAAGAAAGGAGCTCTGCCATTCTTATTTGATCTCACCTCCATATGACTCCAGATCCACAATAACGTGGTTGACACTTAACTGCACTCTGAAATAGTCAAACAATTTGGAGGAACTATGGATGGGCAGCAAATCCTGTCCTTGCTATTCCTGCTCCTTGTTGCTATGACTGTACATGCTTTAACATATTAACCAATTTCCTCTTTGAATCCGTTTGAGGAGCAGTGTATATTTTGTATTGCTTAGTGATTCTCTAAGTATCTGATGGGTTTTGCATAGTTCCTTCTACCTTCTAAATGTGAGCCCCTTCCAGTGTTTAACCTTTTAAGGTAGGCAATCGTTCTCAAACCTTTTTGATTGAATGCCTACGTATTAATAGCAATCACTAACCTATCTATTATTAATTGCATATTCATAATACAAAGGGCTACATGTAAAGAAGTGTTCTAATCATCTTTTTAAAAAGCTCCTTCCTGACGCTTATCATGGAGATGAGATTAGATTCCCTACAGTGTGGAAACAGGCGCTTCAGCCTAAGAAGTCCACACCGGCCCTTGCAGCATCCCACCCAGACCCATCCCCCTATCACCGACACACCACCCTGAACACCATGGGAAATTTAGCATGCCCAATCCACCAAGTCAGCGCATCTTTGGACCGTGGGAGGAAACCGGAGCACCCGGAGGAAACCCACGCAGACACGGGGAGAATGTGCAAACTCCACACAGACAGTTACTTGAGGCTGGAATCGAACCCGGGTACTTGGTGCTGTGAGGCTGCAGTGCTAACCCGCTGAGCCACTGTGCTGCCCCGATGTGTGTATTTGCTTCCAACTGTGATATGTTAGTCCCTGGACTGGTGTTTGATACGGGCACTCATAATGTATACCCACTTTATCCAAATGCTCTTCTATTGTTAGCCTGATAAATCAAGAAAAGGGCTGGATCCTTTTGTATATTTTTCACATCACATATTCATGATTTACATATAGTTGAAAGTTTCAAACTGCAATAATTAAACATTCATGATCGATAAAAGCATTCCAGAATTGTTTCGACTTGATGATAAATAGTGAATATCTTTTCTTGACTGCAGCTTTCCAGCCTATCAGTGCAGAAAGGCAGTGCTTAGCAAGGTTGGATGAGGAATATTACTGTTCCAATTAGTTACATTTAATTTATCACCATTGAAGCTCGCGTTAGTTAGTATGCTTTTTTCCAATATATTTAATCTGTAGTTATGACAGATGATTTGGTTTGTAGATCTCCAATTACCTCTCTACTGTAGAACCCAGTTTTGAAACAATTGATAAAAGGCACTTATTGTACTGTCACTGATGCTGTCATTATACTACCAGAGTATGGCTGTAATGCTGAATTACTTTAGCCTGCCTTCATGAAGCAGTGCAATCTTTCCCAGATAAGGATGAGGGGAAGGTGCACATAAAAGACTGATTTATAAAATTGAGATTCATGGAATATATAGGTCACTATCAAATTTGGTTAAAAAAGATGGCTGAAGGACAGAAGCAGCAAGTTATGATAAATAGATGAGAAGATCGCTATTAGCAGTTTCCCAAGTATTAGGACACTGATTTTTGGAGATAGATACATGATTTGAATTTGGGAATATGGCATACAGAAGGCCCTTCAGCCAATCAAGTCTATGCAAACCTAACCGCACTAATCCCACTTTGCAGCACTTGGAGAATAACCTTTAATTTCATGTGCTCATCCCAGTACTTTTCTACAAGTTGTGAGCTCTCTTGTCTCAACGACCCTTCTGGGTAGTGCATTCCAGATTACCACCACCCTCTGGGTAAAAATATTTTTCCTCAAATCCCCTCTACATCTCCTGCCCTTCACCTCATAATTGTGTCTCCTTGTTATTGACCCTTCAACTAAGGATACGGCTGCTTGCTAACCTTGCCCCTCCTAATCTTCTGCACCTCAGTCAAGTCCCTCCTCAGCCTTCTCTGCTCTAAAGACGACAACCTGAGCTTATCCAGCCAGTCTTCATAGCTGAAGTGCTCCGCCCCAGGCAATATCCGAGTGAATAATCTCTGCACCCTCTCCAATTCAATCACATCCTTCCAACAGTGTGGTGATGAGAACTGCATACAGTATTCCAACTTTGGCTTAACCAAAGTTCTAAACAATTCCAACTTCACCTCACAGCTGAAACCATCTGTGCCATGACTGATAAAGGCAAGTTCTCAGCACGCATTCTTAATCATCGTGTTAACCTGTCCTGCCACCTTCAAGGATAATGGGAACTGCAGATGCTGGAGAATCCAAGAAAATAAAATGTGAGGCTGGATGAACACAGCAGGCCAAGCCGCATCTCAGGAGCACCAAAGCTGTCGTTTCGGGCCGAGACCCTTCATCAGAGAGGGAGATGGGGTGAGGGTTCTGGAATAAATAGGGAGAGAGGGGGAGGCGGACCGAAGATGGAGAGAAAAGAAGATAGGTGGAGAGAGGAGAGGTGGGGAGGTAGTGAGGGGATAGGTCAGTCCAGGGAAGACGGACAGGCAAAGGAGGTGGGATGAGGTTAGTAGGTAGGTGGGGGTGCAGCTTGGGGTGGGAGGAAGGGATGGGTGAGAGGAAGAACAGGCTAGGGAGGCAGAGACAGGTTGGACTGGTTTTGGGATGCAGTGGGTTGGGGGGGGGAAGAGCTGGGCTGGTTGTGTGGTGCAGTGGGGGGAGGGGACGAACTGGGCTGGTTTAGGGATGCGGTGGGGGAATGGGAGATTTTGATACACAATGTGTATCCACATTGATACCATTAGGCAGCAGGGTTCCCAGGTTCCCTCCTGCAGTGCCACAATGAATCGCAACAAACAACTGCACCTCCCAGTCGCAAACTCCCATGTCAATCATGGGCCTCCTGCAGTGCCACAATGATGCCACCCGTAGGTTGCAGGAACAGCAACTCATATTCCGCCTGGACTCTTTAATTTTACATCCTCAAAGACATTTAGCAGGGATAGCGTGGATTATAGAGTGAGTTGAGTAGGTTGTTTCATTATTAATTCTTTACTAAATTTGATTTATATTACATTTTTAGACCACATCAGGTGAAGATGTGTGTGATTTCACCAACGTGCTGAAAAATAACTTCAGATCAAAGAAATACTTTGCCAAACATCCTCGCTTGGGTTATTTACCACTACAAACAGTCCTAGAAGGTGAGAACCTTGAGATGTAAGTTTATTGATGTGAGATTTACTAATGTATCAATGCCCATTTGGGGGTTGACAAATATTGCAGCATTATTCATTCTGCAGCTTAGCAGGAGAGTGAGGTTGTCCATTTGCGCATTATCAGAAGTACACAATACAAAAACAAGGGGGGCTTAACTGATATCATTGGTCCTCTCGCCTTGAAAGCAGTGTAGTTACTCAGAGTGCATCTGCTGTGGACTTGTTGATACTGTCACTAACGTGCAACCTTCCTTGATATCTTTCTCTGTCCTCCAGTTCTGTCTTTAAAAACTACAATCAATTACCCTCTCCTCAAAAGAAAAGAACCTTTGGCTGAACATAGAACAAAGAACAGTACAGGCCCTTCAGCCCGCAATGTTGTGCCGACCTATTATCCCACTCAGATCAAACTACCCTGCATACCCTTCATTTTACTATCCTTCATGTGCCTATCCAAGAGTCGCTTAAGAGTCTCTAAATGTATCTGACTCCATTACCACTGCCAGCAGTGCATTCCACACACTCTCTGTGTAAAGAACCTATGTCTGACATCTCCCCTATTCCTTCCTCCAGTCACCTTAAAATTTCTCCCCCTCGTAATAGTCATTTCTGCTCTGGGAAAAAATCTCTGACTATCCACTCCAGCTATGCCTCTCATCATCTTGCATACCTCTATCAAGTCACCTATCATTCTTCTTTGCTCCAATGAAAAAAGTCCTCGCCCCCTCAACCCTACCTCATAAGACGTGCCGTCCATTCCATGCAACATCCTGCTAAATCTCCTCTACACCCCATCTAAAGCTTCCACATCCTCCCTATAATGAACTGACCAAAACTGAAGGCAATATTCCAAGCGCTGCTCCATCCCCACGAACTAATGCTCTATTCCAAATCCCTTTCCTCTTGATGCTTCAAATTCCTTGCTGTCTTTCGTGTAATTTCATATTTGAATTCACCTGAACAAATTTCACCTGCAGCCCTGACCCACTAACAGCGACTTGCCTCTGCAGCCATGACCCGCTCCCAGCGACTTGCCCCTGCAGTCCTGACCCGCTCACAGCGACATGCCCCTGCAGTCCTGACCCGCTCTCAGCGACTTGCCCTTGCAGTCCTGACCCGCTCCCAGCGACATGCCCTTGCAGTCCTGACCCGCTCCCAGCGACATGCCCCTGCAGTCCTGACCCGCTCCCAGCGACTTGCCCCTCCAGCCCTGACCCGCTCACAGCAGCATGACTCTGCAGTCCTGACCTGCTCCCAAGTCAGCGACTTCACTGTTGTGGCCATTTCAGAGACATGGATGGAGCAGGGTCAGGAATGGATGTTGCAGGTTCCAGGGTTTAGATCTTTCATTAAGGTAAGGGAAGGTGGTAAAAGAGGGGGAGGTGTGGCTTTGTTGGTGAAAGACAGATCAGAGTAAACCGGTTGATGTCGTGTATATGGATTTCAGCAAGGCATTTGATAAGGTTCCCCACAGTAGGCTATTTTACAAAATGCAGAGGAATGGGATTGTGGGAGATATAGCAGTTTGGATCGGAAATTGGCTTGCTGAAAGAAGACAGAGGGTTGCAGTTGGTGGGAAATGTTCATCCTGGAGACCAGTTACTAGTGGTGTACCGCAAGGGGCGGTGTAGGGTCCACCGCTGTTTGTCATTTTTTTAAATGACCTGGATTAGGGCACAGAAGGATGGGTTAGTAAATTTGCAGACGACACTAAGGTCGGTGGAGTTGTGGATAGTGACGAAGGATGCTGTAGGTTGCAGAGAGACATAGATAAGCTGCAGAGCTGGGCTGAGAGGTGGCAAATGGTGTTTGATGCAGACAAGTGTGAGGTGATGCACTTTGGTCGGAGTAACCGAAAGGCCAAGTTCTGGGCTAATGGTAAGATTCTTTGTATTGCAGATGAGCAGAAAGATCTTGGTGTCCATGTACACAGATCCTTGAAAGCTGCCACCCAGGTTGACAGGGCTGTTAAGAAGGAATACAGTGTTTTACCTTTTATTGACAGAGGGATCGAGTTCCGGAACCAAGAGCTTATGGTGAAGCTGTACAAAACTCTGGTGCGGCCGCACTTGGAGTATTTTGTACAGTTCTGGTCACTGCATTATAAGAAGGATGTGGAAGCTTTGGAAAGGGTGCAGAGGAGATTTACTAGGATGTTGCCTGGTATGGAGGAAAGGCTGAGGGACCTGAGGATGTTTTCGTTAGAGAGAAGAAGGTTGAGAGGTGACAATTGAAACATATAAAATAAGCAGAGGGTTAGATAGGGTGGATATGAGAGCGTTTTTCCTAGGATGGTGACGGCGAGCACGAGGCGGCACAGCTTTAAATTGAGGGGTGAAAGATATAGGACAGATGTCAGAGGTAGTTTCTTTACTCAGAGAGTAGTAAGGGAATGGTGGAATGCTTTGCATGCAACGGTAATAGATTTGCCAACTTCAGGTACATTTAAGTCATCATTGGATAAGCATATGGACGTACATGGAATAGTGTAGGTTAGATGGGTTTCAGATCGGTATGACAGGTCGTCAAAACATCGAGGGCCAAAGGACCTGTGCTGTGCTGTAATGATCTATGTTCTATGACAGTATAACGGTGGCTGAAAGAACTTTTGAGGAGGACTCGTCTATTGAGGTGGTATGGACTGAGGTTGCCGAGGAAGGGTTATCGACTGAGTCAGTATGGGTGGAAGTTAGGAACAGCAAGGGAGCAGCCACCTCACTGGGGGTGTTCTACAGACCCCCAAATCACAGTAGGGAGATCGAAGACCTCACTGGCCGGCCTGTTGTTGAAAAGTGCAAACGTAGCAGGGTTGTTGTTATGAGTGACTTCAACTTTCCCAATATAGATTGGAACCTCCTTCGTGCAGATGGTTTGGATGGAGCCGTTTTTGTCAGGTGTGTTCAGGAGGGTTTCCTGACTCAGTATGTGGACAGGCCGACGATGGGGGAGGCCATTTTGGATTTGGTGCTCGGCAATGAGTCAGGACAGGTGTCAGATCTCGTGGTGGGAGAACACTTTGGCGACAGTGACCACAACAGCCTGACATTGACCTTAGCCATGGAAAGGGAAAGGAGCAGTTACCAGGGGAAGATATTTAACGGGGGAAAAGGAAACTATGACGCTATCAGACAGGAGTTGGGAAGTAGAGATTGGGAGCAATTGTTCCACAGAAAGGGCACAGCAGACATGTGGAGGCGGTTTAAGGAGCAGTTGTTGCGAGTGATATATAAATTTGTTCCTCTGAGACAGGTAAGAAGGGGTAAGATTAAAGAACCTTGGATGACGGGTACAGAGTTGCTTCTTGTCCAAAAGCAAAAGGCAGCGTTCGTAAGGTGGAGGAAGCAAGGGTCCAGCACAGCTTTAGAGGATTACAGGCTTGCTCGGAAGGAGCTCAAAAGTGGACTGAGGAGGGCCAGGAGGGGGCAGGAAAAAGGCTTGGCAGGAAGGATTAGGGAGAACCCGAAGGCATTTTACTCATACGTGAGGAATAAGAGAATGATCAGGGAGAAGGTAGGGCTGATCAGGGATAGCATAGGGAACTTGTGCGTGGAGTCTGAGCAGATCGTGGAAGCCCAAAATGAGTTTTTTGCTTTGATTTTCACGAAGGAAAGGGACGTTGTTGTGAACGAGAACTTTGAGGAGCAGGAAAACAGGCTTGAACAGATCAAGATTGAGGAAGTTGATGTGCTGGAATTTTGGCAAACATTAAGATTGATAAGTCCCCAGGGCCAGATCAGATTTATCCTCAGTTGCTCCGGAAAGCGAGAAAGGAGGTTGCTAAGCCGCTGGCGAAGATCTTTGCTTGCTCGTTCTCCATGGGAGTCGTATCGGAAGATTGGAAGGAGGCAAATGTTGTTCCTTTTTGCAAGAAAGGGAATAAGGAAATCCCTGAAAATTACAGACCAGTCAGTCGTCAGTCTTCGGTCTGTGGTCAACAAGATTTTGGGGAGAATTCTGAGGGATAGGATTGATGACTATTTGGAAAAGCATAGCATGATTAAAGGGAGTCAGCATGGCTTTGTGAGGGGCAGGTCATGCCTTACAAATCTTATTGCGTTCTTTGAGGAAGTCACGAGACAGGTTGACGAGGGTCGAGCAGTGGATGTGGTGTACATGGACTTGAGCGAGGCATTTGATCAGGTTCCCCATGGCAGGCTCATTCATAAAGCCAGGAGGTATGGGATACAGGGTGATTTAGCTGTCTGGATTCAGAATTGGTTGGCTGGCAGGAGGCAGAGAGTGGTTGTAGATGGTAAGTATTCTGCCTGGAGGTCAGTGCTGAGTGGTGTCCCGCAAGGCTCTGTTCTTGGGCCTCTGCTGATTGTAGTTTTTATGAATGACTTGGACGAGGAGGTTGAGGGGTGGGTGAGTATGTTTACTGATGACACAAAGGTTGGAGGTGCCGTTGATAGTATTGAGGGCTATTGCAGGCTTCAGCGAGACATTGACAGTATGCAGAGCTGGGCTGAGAAATGGCAGATGGAGTTCACCCTGTATAAATGCGAAGTGATGCATTTTGGAAGGTTGAACTTAAATGCTGAATATAGGATTAAAGGCAGGATTCTCGGCACTGTGGAGAAACAGCGGGATCTTGGTGTTCAAGTGCATAGCTCCCTCAAAGTTGCCACACAAGTGGATAAGGTTGTTAAGAAGGCATATGGTGTTTTGGCTTTCATTAACAGGGGGATCGAGTTTAAGAGCCGCGAGGTTATGCTGCAGCTGTACAAAACCCTGGTGAGACCACACTTGGATTATTGTGTCCAGTTCTGGTCGTCCTGTTATAGGAAAGATGTGGAGGCTTTGGAGAGGATGCAAAGGAGGCTTTCCAGGAGCTGCCTGGACTGGAGGGCTTGTCTTACAAGGAGAGGTTGACTGAGCTTGGACTTTTCTCTCTGGAGAGAAGGAGGAAGAGAGGTGACCTGATCACAAGATAATGAGAGGCATGGATAGAGTCGATAGGCAGAGACTTGTCCCCAGGGCAGGTTTGCCTGCCTCGAGGGGTCATAGTTTTAAGGTGGTCGGAGGAAGGTATAGAGGAGACGTCAGAGGGAGGTTCTTCACCCAGAGAGTTGTGAGCGCATGGAATAGTTTACCAGTGGTAGTCGTGGAAGCGGAGTCAGTAGTGACATTTAAGCAACTCCTGGACATGCACAGGGACAGCAGTGAATTGAGGGGAATGTAGGTTCGGTTATTTTATTTTTGGATTAGGAATATTCCACGGCACAACATCGTGGGCTGAAGGGCCTGCACTATGCTGTGCTTTTCTATGTTCTATGTAGTTATAATCAGAGGCAGTGTAGTGAGGGGAATGAACACTGTTCGTTGTGACCAGGATCTAGAGTCTCGAAAGTAGTGTTGCCTGCCTGGTGCCCAGGTTCAGGATATTCCATCTCGGCAACACAGGAACTTGAAGTGGGAGGAGTAGAAATCCAGCTATCGTGGTCCACACATGTACCATTGATATGGAAGAAAGAGGAAAGAGGTTCTGCTGAGGGATTATGAGCACTGAGGTGAGAAAGCAGAACCCGAAAGGTTATAATCTCTGGATTCTTATCTGAGCAATTTGGCACGGTGTGAACAAAATTAAAGATGTAAATGCATTGTTCAAATGGTGGCATGGCAGAAATGTGTTTGAATTCATGGGACATTGGCATCGCTTTGGGGAAGGAGGAAGTTGTTCCGGTGGTACAGACTCGACCAGAATCATTTTGGGACAAGTGTCCTGGCAAAAGACATAGATAATAAAATGTGAGGCTGGATGAACACAGCAGGCCAAGCAGCATCTCAGGAGCACAAAAGCTGACGTTTCGGGCCTAGACCCTTCATCAGAGAGGGGGATGGGGAGAGGGGACTGGAATAAATAGGGAGTGAGGGGGAGGCGGACCGAAGATGGAGAGTAAAGAAGATAGGTGGAGAGAGTGTAGGTGGGGAGGTAGGGAGGGGATAGGTCAGTCCAGGGAAGACGGACAAGTCAAGGAGGTGGGATGAGGTTAGTAGGTAGCTGGGGGTGCGGCTTGGGGTGGGAGGAAGGGATGGGTGAGAGGAAGAACCGGTTAGGGAGGCAGAGACAGGTTGGACTGGTTTTGGGATGCAGTGGGTTGGGGGGGAAGAGCTGGGCTGGTTGTGTGGTGCAGTGGGGGGAGGGGACGAACTGGGCTGGTTTAGGGATGCAGTAGGGGAATGGGAGATTTTGAAACTGGTGAAGTCCACATTGATACCATTAGGCTGCAGGGTTCCCAGGCGGAATATGAGTTGCTGTTCCTGCAACCTTCGGGTGGCATCATTGTGGCACTGCAAGAGGCCCATGATGAACATGTCATCTAAAGAATGGGAGGGGGAGTGGAAATGGTTTGCGACTGGGAGGTGCAGTTGTTTGTTGCGAACTGAGCGGAGGTGTTCTGCAAAGCGGTCCCCAAGCCTCCGCTTGGTTTCCCCGATGTAGAGGAAGCCGCACCGGGTACAGTGGATGCAGTATACCACATTGGCAGATGTGCAGGTGAACCTCTGCTTAATGTGGAATGTCATCTTGGGGCCTGGGATGGGGGTGAGGGAGGTGGTGTGGGGACAAGTGTAGCATTTCCTGCGGTTGCAGGGGAAGGTGCCGGGTGTGGTGGGGTTGGAGGGCAGTGTGGAGCGAACAAGGGAGTCACGGAGAGAGTGGTCTCTCCGGAAAGCTGACAGGTGAGGGGATGGAAAAATGTCTTGGGTGGTGGGGTCGGATTGTAAATGGCGGAAGTGTTGGAGGATAATGCGTTGTATCTGGAGGTTGGTAGGGTGGTGTGTGAGAACGAGGGGGATCCTCTTGGGGCCGTTGTGGCGGGGGCGGGGTGTGAGGGATGTGTTGCGGGAAATATGGGAGACGCGGTCAAGGGCGTTCTCGATCACTGTGGGGGGAAAGTTGCGGTCCTTAAAGAACTTGGACATCTGAGATGTGCGGGAGTGGAATGTCTTATCGTGGGAGCAGATGCGGCGGAGGCGGAGGAATTGGGAATAGGGGATGGAATTTTTGCAGGAGGGTGGGTGGGAGGAGGTGTATTCTAGGTAGCTGTGGGAGTCGGTGGGCTTGAAATGGACATCAGTTACAAGCTGGTTGCCTGAGATGAGATAGGTCTGGGGGTAGGGCATTAAAGTAAAAAGTGTGGAGTGGGTGAGTTCAGTTGCATGGAAAATTATGGAAAAAGTTAGAAGCTGGTAAGTGCTCAGCAAAGTTTCCAGAGCAAGTAATAGGACAAAAAGTATGGAAATGGTCAGGAGTCTCCTTTCAGGTGCAGCAAACAAGAAGAGTGGCCACCCTGGAAATGCCAGACTCAAGGTCTTGTATTTAATTGCAGGGAGTGTATGAAACAAAGTGAATGAGTTTGTGGTGCAGATTGAAATTGACAGATACATTGTTCTGGGTGTCACAGAGAGGTGGTTGTTAGGGGATACGTTTTGGCAACTAAATATCCAATGATACATGCCCTCTAGAAAGAACAGGCGAATGGACAGAGATGTCAGGGTTGGCTTGTCAGTTGGAAATGAGGTCGCGCTGAAGGAACCACAGCTCTTGAGCTTGTTTATTAATGACTTGGAGGAAAGAGGTGAATGTGCTGTGGCTAAATTAGTAGATGATTCAAAAATATTAGAAAGACAAGGCATGACACAGAAACAGAGATTTACCAGGATGTTACTTGGATTGGAATGTATGAGGTATAAGGAGGGTTTGGTGGAAATGTTGTCTCACAATAAATGCAATGAGACCAACCATGATTTCACCGAATGGTGGAGGAAATTCAATGTGCCAAATGACATTTTTAGTGAGTCTTATTGTTTGACAATGCATTGGTAAAGGTGTTTTTTTTTCTTTCTTGGATGAGATGTAAAAATGAAATGTGCACCCTTCCTTTTCATCTGGAAATAAACAATTGTTCTGAACTATTTCCATTGACTGGTAGCAATCTGACAAGCATGACGATGTAAAGAAATTCTTCGCTTCTTTTTAATTGTAAAGTTATTCTTTGGAATTAATTAAGCATATATTATTTGCATCTCAGGAATTATATTCATCACTGCATCTCCAAAAGTGCTCTTGTATGATAACAACATTTGAAAGAACACTCTTCAATGGTGGTGATTTTCAGTTGCCATAACACACATGAAATTACATTGTTGGCCAATCTGTCCATGATTATTTCATTATGTTATGCTTCAAACAGACAAGGAAATATTGGTGATGCAATGAAGAATTTGATGATAAAATATAATTGCTGTTATAGTTTCCTCTTGCAAGAAATATTCGCAAGAAATTGACTGGTCAAGGAAATGGGACACTGACTGAGTACTTTGAATGTTGAAGTGATTCCTAAAATGAAAATTATGACCTTGATGATTTCTCTTGCATGCAGATTTGAAG